>NW_026453170.1:1712624-2055149 GCF_025200985.1 Drosophila gunungcola | reverse complement strand
TTAGAGTAAATTGAACATTTTTTATAAACTAGTCTTTTAAATATTTTCAAATTGTTATACTTGTAAGCTTCATTCTGTGAATGTTATTTGCTCTTTATGAAACACATAACATAACAAAAGTTTGATATTTTGGTGCAGTAAAGACCCTGCTTAAGAGAATTAACATTAATATTTTCATACAGTATTTTTTTACGCGTAAAAGTAAAAAAGGTAACATTTTTTACTTGTTTTTACTCCAAAAGCCTTATTTATACTAAACAGTTATGTTGCGACTTAAAATTAATTTTAAAATATTTTTATATGTTATAATTTTTTCGAGTGATACATCCGATTTTCTGAACCCAGGGACTTACCTGTGGCAGTCGACGGCTGGTTTTGGGAAAGTGCACGCGACTGGAGGGAAATACCATGGGATGGCTTAGCTGATTGGAACTGGGTATGGGCTTTACGAAAACGGGCAGATGATTGGGGGAAGCGGCGCCGGTGGAGGAGGAGGAGAAGCCGGAACTAGACGACGAGGAGGAGGCCAATGACGAGGCGGAGGCGGCCAAGGAGAGGCGATGCCGTTCGTGGACCGCCTGTGCCGCTTGGATATTGTACACGGCACTATCGTAGAGGACATGGAAGGTGAGGAACAGCGAGATCAACATGACCGTGAGGAAGACGACGGCCAGTTTCGGACGGGATACGCCCACCACCAGGATGCAGTCGGTGGGCGAGGCATCAGGACCCGCCGGTCGCATCGCCGATTTCGGTAGCCATCTACAACGGAGAGAAGAACAAAAGGCATCGATTAGGTTTTGGTTTTGGTTTTGTTTTGGGTTTGGGTTTGGGTTTTGGTGTTCGTTGTTCGTTGTTCTCGATACCCGCTTCCGCTGCAGCTAATTAGAGTGCCTTTCCGACTGCGCTGAGTAATTAACGCTGGCAATCCTACCTGCACTCCCAGTTCGCCCCAATTCACCTCCTTTCTCCGGCTGGCTTTAGCTAAATTAGCAAGACGACACTTGGGCCGCCGTACTCTATTTTCAGCCACCAACTGCTGCTCGTCCACGTCCGGCGGCGCTTAAGCGAATTCCATTATAAACGTTTCCGCTTAGACCGCAACAAACACTGGCAGCATTATTATGAGCACCACATTGCAGCACACTAGGCGTATACGTAACGTGGCCTAATGGATGACTTCATTTGCAGCATGCCACAGCTGGGCGGTAAAAATGGTAGCGTACAAGGGGGCGGTGGCATTAGCAGGTGACAGCAGGAGCTGCTGCCAGTCTGCGGCTAAGTGCATTTTCATATACCGGGACTAGAGCAGAGCAGAGCAGAGCAGAGTGAAGTGGAGTGGAGTGGGGATGGCGCAAAGGATAGCAGAGTAGGGCAGAGCGCGGCGATGGAAATTGTTGGCAACTGGTGGCTTCCCTCCCCCCGAAGTTTCCTTTGCCTCCGTTCACTTGCGCGAGCTTCGCATGCGACACCTCGTTAAAAGTAACGACACACTGGCCTGCAGGCCCGCAAGGAGTCGAGGCACTTCACTCGACGGCGCCGTTTGTGGCGCACGGTGCAACCTCAGAGCAAGACCGACCGACTTCCTGCCATTTTCCATTTTCCATCTCACATCGTCCCAGGTCCCTTCTTTCCCTCTCTCTGATAGTTGTCGACACGCTTTAAGTTCTTTTTATATTCCCAACAGTTGTTTTTTTTTTCTTATAACGTTTTAAGCCCGCAGCTGCAGTAAAAACACTGGAAATAAACAATTATATGGTCCTCCTAAATCTTATTGAATCACTTTTGAAGAAAAAATATCTGTCAAACCTAATAAAGTTTAAAAAATGTAACTTCGAAATAACTTTTTTTATTTACCACAACGATTTCAGCCAAGTGGAATTTTGTCACTACTAGATGTTTTGAAAGTAGGATTGCATCCCAGTTATATAGTTAAACATTTAATGATATTCTGCACTGACTCGATCCGGTCTATTGTATAACTTATTAAACTTACTTATTGAACCTTATTTGCGACTTCAAAATGGTGAAGAACACTTCATAATTGCTCGCTCTAACAAAATGAATAAAGTCTTCGAGACATAGACATCATCTTTAACCAACTTTTAATAAATCCATGCACATACTTGACACAATGGAAGTCATAAAACTAAAGTTTTGGGTCCAAGACGGTTTTATGATTCTGGTCACCGCCAGTTAAAATATATATATGTTGCATACTGTTGGCTCGATAAAATGTCATTACTTAACGTTCAGAGCCATTTAGATTCGAATGATTACAACAACATAATGTTTTAAAAGCATTTAATCGGATTAAAAGACTGAACTGTGGAAAAATTCGTTAAGTTGCAGACATAAATTAACAACATCTGCGTTCAAAGGGACACGCAACTCTCTAAAGAAAGTTAATGATTAATAATTGTTAATAAATAAAGTAAAGGATAAAACCAAATTTTTTAATATTTCTTTTTTGCAAAGTATTATAACTTTCGATTTTAATACAAAGCTTTGATCGTTAAAAATAAAAAAGCACAGTGTCTAAACAGTCAAATAAATTTACAACTTGGGCTATTTGTAAGCCTATCTGGTAAATAAAAGTTTTATCCGAAAAGTAATCATCTAATAAATTTTGCCGAGTGCAAACGCCGGGCTGCGACTGGCCTCGTTTCTTGTCGCACAAGGCAACCAGCCACTTGACTGCGATCTGCATAAACGCAGCACCACCCCGCCTTCCGCCCGGTTCTCCTCCTTCTTTCCTTACTGCCGTTGTCACACACTTTTTGTGCTGGCTAGCAGCCTTTAAGCCAAATCCCCGCCGAACGCAAAGCTTTAAGACAGGCTCAGGCGCTCTAATCCTGACAAAACTGGATAAGTTTCTTTTGCCAGCGCTAAGCATTTGAAACGCTTCATTTGTCCCCATCTCGTAGTCGCTCCTTTTTTTCCCCTCCTTTAAGCCGTCGCCTGGGTAAATATTTATAATTTTCTGATTCATTTTGCTGGGCTTCTTTTCTGTGCAGCAAAAAAAAAAGGGAGGTAAAATCGAACCGAGCAAATGTTTTCCCGTTAAAGTTAATGCAATTTTCATTCGCGTTGTTAAAATGTAAATTTTATTAAACCAGCCAGACGTGCGGCTATCTCCGTCCCAGATTCCCAGGGGAGATTGACCTTTTTCGGGGCTGACTGTTGGCCTCCTTATCGGCTACGTGCAAAAGCGAAAGCCCACTGGAACAGAACAATGGAGCCCAAAATGATTTGTTGGCCGTACTCACAGGATATCCAGCGGCAATTTGACGGAGCAATCGCGCAATGTCGCCTGGTGTTGCTGCTGTCTCTGGTGGTATTGCTGTGGATTGCTGCCGTTGCTGTTGCCGCTGTTGCCGTTGGTGCTGTAGTGTTGGTGGTGGTGATGGTGCGGGTGTTGCAACAACTGTTGGTACTCGTGTGGCTGGGCCTGCTGATGTTGCTGCTGATGCTGCTGATGCTGCTGCTGCTGCTGCTGGCCGTGCTGCTGCTGTTGCTGCAGGGACTGCTGCTCGTTGCCATTGCTGCTGCTGCTGCTGCTGCTGCTGCTGCTGCCGCTGCTATTGCTGCTGCTGCTGCCCGCACGTCTTTTGGCGGCAGTCATCAGAGAGGCAGGAGTACGCGTTCAATGGAGCCCAAACGATTGCCGCTCTCGGCTGTTGCAGCAGCTAATTGGCCAGTGGACGTGGGCCAGCTCGATTGCAGCAACGTGCAGCATGGGTGCTGGGTGGTGGGCGGCTAGATTTATGGGTCACCGCCGCCACGCCCCGCCTTTGGGGCACTGCTCTTTTGTTTCGACCCTCGCCGGAGTCCGGTTCGTGTTTTTTGTGCTTTAATTAAATTCCAGACAAGTGCTGGGTGGAGAGATTCCTTCAGCTCTCTACGTTTGAGGTCACTATTCACAAAGTTGGAAAGGTAACCAGTGACTGGACGACATATTGCGCCTCATTTCCGCCCGGGCAAGCAAAACGGAAGTTTCCAAACATCATCATCATCAGCGGCACCAGGGCCTGACCTTATTGTTGTTCTGTAATTAGATTTGTTGCTGCTGCTGCTGCTGTTGCTATTGCTGCCATTGCTGCTTCTTCCGAAGTTGCTGCTGCTGATGTTGCCCCTGTTCTGGGATTAATGCTGTAATGGCCTCGCCCGATTTGGCTTCGGCTGCTGCTGATGTTGCCCAGCGCCATGGTCTATTGTTTGCCAAAAACGCTTTGAACCTCTGTAAATATAAACAAAACACAGGAATCGGTCAGAAAAGTCAAAGCAAAAGCAGGCTTTGCAAACAAGTTTAATATACTTGGTTGATATTTTATTAATATGTTTGGCTGCGAGAGTATGCAAAAGCTGAATCGCCTTCGGGCCGATTAAAATTCAATATACAATTAAAACAAGAAAGGAAGCAAACTTCGGCAAGCCAAAGTTTATATACCCTTGCAGCAATTGCAAAAATGAAATATTCTTGAAGACATTAAAATTATGATTTACTTGCGTGTATGTTTAAAAGCATTGAAGCTATGTTGATTTGCAGCTCAATTACTTGAGATCCTATGCCAGATATATGATATAGTTTTCCGATTTCAATAAATTTAAAAGCGTAATTCTGAACTGTCAAATAATTAAATAATCAAAAAGCATTTCTAAAAAAATTACAAACAAAATTACAAAGTTAAAAAAAAGCAAAGTTATAATTTTTTTCATTTATTTTTCCGATTGTTCCTATGGGAGCTATATGCTATAGTGGTCCGATTTTGATGAATTTAACGAATGTAAAGACGGACAAACGGACATGGCTAGACTCTCCTAGTGATGTTGATCAAGAATATATTATATATATATTATAGGGTCGGAAACGTCTCCTTCACTACGTTGCAAACTTCTGACTGATATTATACTAAGGGTATAAAAATGTATAAGTTGTAACTCAGTGGGCTTACGAA
This sequence comes from Drosophila gunungcola, assembly GCF_025200985.1. NCBI lineage: Eukaryota > Metazoa > Arthropoda > Insecta > Diptera > Drosophilidae > Drosophila > Drosophila gunungcola. The sequence continues at coordinate 2,050,191 of NW_026453170.1, read as the reverse complement.
AAAAAATATTCTTTTCCCAATTAAGAATCAAACCTGGCTCTAATTTTTACTTGGTCGACTTTCTAAGTACTGGACCACTACTTAATTATATTTTAACTCATATACCTAAAGCATTTTTGGACTTCCAATGGACAAATGTGACGGAGAGGAAACGAAATAACGAAGTCGTGTTAGCATCAATTACAACTTCGCTGACCAAAAACAGCAAATGTAATCCATTACTTCTGAGCTAAAAGTAGTGCATTTTTTCGCCAGACGCCATTAACAATTTCGACGGTGGGATACTGTCATATTTTCTGAAATGTTACTTTTGACTCTAATTTCTATGTTTTAAATTTTTTTTTGTCAAGCTAGACCGTGCCTTTACAATCGTTTATTTGCATGAGACAGCTACAATTTTATGTTTGTACGTCTAGAAACCTTTTTAGCTGACCCATGACACGATCAATGCAATGACCGCGGAACAATTAGAATTTCCAAATTAGAAATTCAAAGCTGTTCGTTTTTTTGTCCAGTGAGTTGAGCTACAGAAATAGCATAGTGTATGCAAGAGCATTTGGGGCAACCAGTGGTTGGAGTCGGAATACATTGGTTGCACTTGCATTCGTATATAAAGAGGCGAATGGCCAAATTGTGCCTCAGTAGTAATCCACGGATGTAGACTCGTGACCACCATGAACTCATCGCTTTTGGATGTTTTCCGGGGATTTCCGGCAGGTAAACTTTGTCATTGCACCTGGAATACCAACCAATTATTTGAAATTTCATCTTTATCGATAGATCCCGTGCATCTGCCCCTGCTTGGCACACCAATACCGTCGATTATGATTGTTCTGGGTTATTTGTTGCTGGTTTTTAAAGTGGGTCCCGATTTTATGGAGTCCCGAAAACCTTACAATGTGCGAAACGCCATGTTGGTCTATAATCTCTGTCAGGTTGTGATGAATCTTATTGTGTTTTTAAAGGTAAACGTATTTTAATATTTTTAGTTTTGTATTTTTGTAACGCTTTTATTCACACAGGGGTCTGAATATCTTTTTGTGACAAAACCTTATAACTTTTACTGCATGACCACACTCCCGCTGGATCATCCAGACAAACAAGTCGATCGTTTGTTTACCTACTTTTTCTTCCTCATCAAGGTCACTGACCTGATGGACACGGTGTTCTTTGTGCTGAGGAAGAGCTACAAGCAAATCACCGTGTTGCACGTTTTCCATCATGCAGTGATGGTTTTGGGTGTGCCCCTTACCTACTATTTCTACGGTGCCGGAGGACAATACAACCTGATGGGTTACATAAACTCATTTGTGCACATGGTCATGTACTCCTACTACTTTGCCTCTGCCTGGCATCCACAAGTCAAGAGGCAATTGTGGTGGAAAAAATACATTACCAAGCTGCAGCTCCTGCAGTTCGTGATCCTCTTCGCCCAAGGTATACTGACAATTTCGCTGAATCCCGGCTGCTCCTTTCCCTGGTACCTACAGTTCGTCCAGTTGGCGCTCTCCACAACCATGATTGTCATGTTCGGCAACTTTTACTATCAAACGTATGTCAAAGCCAAGAGCAAACAGCAATGAGTAATAAATTTTAGTTCTCTTTGGAAAAAATGAGTCGGTTTCCATTGAGTGTTAATTGATCAAGCCTATTGTGCTAGGTCTCTCATTTAAAAATGTGGGACAGACATTGCGGTTCAAATACTTGAATAAAACATTATTTTGTTTGATTTGCCCAGTTCCGATAAAACAGACTGGAATGTCTTAAGGCAACTGAAACAGTCACCAGTGGCCCCTCAATCGACAATCACCCATCAACGATGCTCGGATTTTTGCACATTCCTCAGGCAGGTGGGTTCGGAGATTAACTAACCTGATATATATATATATATATATATCTATATGTACGACAATCTTTGCCTATATCTGACCAGATCCGAACCCCATACCACTGGCTGGATCACCATGGCCAATTCTACTGATTTTGGTGGTTTATCTACTGTTTGTGCTCAAACTGGGGAAAATCTTTATGAAGAATCGGAAGGCATATGATTTGAAGACAGTGTTAAAGGTCTACAACATATTTCAGGTGCTTTATAACGGCATCTACTTTGGAATGGTGAGTTTCAACATTCACTAGGTTGGTTCATCGTCTAATTTGAGTATCTTTCTCCGTTCAAGGTCTTCTACTATCTGTTCATCGTCCGTATATGCAATTTACACTGCATGGAGAGTTTTCCCCAGGGTCATGAACGCAAGCAGATAGAACGTTTGTTGCATGCCGCATACCTGATCAACAAAGTGCTTGATCTGATGGACACCGTGTTTTTTGTGCTGCGAAAGAGCTATAAGCAAGTCACCTTCCTGCATATATATCACCATGTGTTCATGTCCTTTGGAAGTTACGTTCTGACCCGATATTATGGCACTGGCGGACACTTTAATGCCGTTGGACTTCTTAACTCCTTGGTGCACACGGTCATGTACTTCTACTACTATTTGTCCTCGGAGTATCCCCAAGTGAAGTCCAATATTTGGTGGAAGAAATACATAACATTGACCCAGCTCTGCCAGTTCCTCATGCTCCTCAGCTACGCCACTTACGTGCGATTCTTCTCGGCGAATTGTGGTGTTCCTCACGGTCTCCTGTATCTGAACATGCTACAGGGCTTAGTCTTCATATATCTGTTCGGAAATTTCTATATCCAGGCCTATCTGCGACCACCAAAGCACTTACCAAAGGCAAAGCAATCGTAGCAAAACCTAGAACTAACTTTTTACCCCCTAAATATATATGCGCATTCAATTAGTCCGTGTAACTCAGCACTCGCCCTAAAAAGAACCTTAGCTCTATATATTAACTAAATCTGATAATAAAATGGTATTTTCTCAAATTTCCATAGTGTATTTTTGGGGTTAATGGCGGCCCGATGCCACTGAAACATTTACTCTTAGTCAATGAGAAACATGCATATTGCTCCAGAATACCTCTTATTCAATTATGGTATCAGCTGAAATTACAGTGTCATGAATGAGTTCTACGATATTGGACTTAAGACATGCCTCTAAAGTCAAACCAATTGTTTGTAACAAGAAGAGGAGGCATATTTTTCTAGCACGTTACTCGAGGATGGTCCTTGTGTTCATGTATTGAAAGGTGTACGCTAATGATCCCAAAGATTGTGTGAAGCAGGTGCGTCACTGTAACGCAGTTCATAGGTTGTCAGGCAGGTGTTGTTTTTGCCATGCTCAAACAATTCTGAAAAGAAAAGTACTGTGTTGCTATAGGAAAAAACCCCGACTGAAACATTTCATAATATTCGGTTATAGCGACAGAGCCCATTATGCAAACAGAGTAACAAATAATACGTAACATACAAGTATTCTGCTGTTAATGATATTCTCGATTGATTTTTCAAGGTTTTTATATCGCTTAACAGCTTGTGGAACATTTTCGAAAGCTTTCTCTAAATCGACTTGAAGAAAAAGAGAATGAAATTAATGTATACCTTAAGAGAAATTGTAAGTCAAGAACATTACGATCGCCACAGAGCACCGAATCATAGCTTAAAGCTTTATCCATATGGATGTGCCCGAGTAATTGTTTCGTTTTTTGTAATTTTACAATGGTTTACTTATATGGCATTAAGTGGAAAGCAGCTGGCAAGGAAAGACCCTACCTCAGAGTTAATTGCTTACATATATTCTGGTTTATGATAAAAAAAAAAAAACTTGTCAACATATTAAGAAGAATTAACCAATGTGAAGTTAATTTCTTTAGAGCAAGATTGTCTTCTATTACTTAGTACAAAGATGAGAAAGGTTTAACGGTGACGGAATCGCAAGGCTAGTCCGTTTAGGCATCGACAGTGTGGAAACTGCACGCCGGAAAAACATCTCCGGGCAATCAACTTCTGCCTCGCCGCCCACCGCTTTCTATCCTTTGTTTTTTCCTGCTGTTTTTGCTCGTTTGTAAGCACGTTGGAAAAGCTTTGCTTGATAAGCATAAGAAATGGAGGCAACCAAAGGAAACTAACAAGTGCGTGCGACTGAGTGTGTGTTTCCAACGAGCGACTGCACATAACAAGCTTCTATCCTATCCCATTTGTGCTGCTCCGCTCCTTGCTTTCTCAGCTGATAGGACAAGCCGGAGGCGCCATAACCGTAGCTTAAGTCTGTTGCACTGGTCTAGTCAAACTTAAGCCGGAAATTCAGTGTAAGTACTGAGAGAAATATGTACTCAGAAGTTTTAGAAGTCGAGACGCAATGGTTTTGATATAATATAAACCGATATACACCTCAAAAAACCTTTTTTGACCCAACTAACTTGAAATCAAACAGTATTTTAATGCTTATTCAAAATTAATTTGGTTGAATGACATTTCAAATGCATCAGGTATATGAATTAAAAATTAAGACGAGAATTTTTTCAAAATTCAGTCAGTATTTTTAGTCAGAATTTTGCAACGCATTAAAGGACACGTTTTTGAACCTATAAAGTTTATATATTCTTGACCAGCATCACAAGAAGAGTCGATCTAGCCATAACCGTCTGTTTCTACGCTATCTGCACGCAATTTTCCCGAAAGTAGTCTTCCAATTCCAGGTAGTTTATAAGTCGGAACGAGCCGGATCGACAAATATTATAACTTTGCAGTTTTTTAATTTTTTTTTTAATCTTTGACAAATATTAATGGGTATATATTTCAGAATTTCGGCTTAAAATCATCATAGCTTCAATGTTTTTAAAAATATACGCGTATAAATCGAAATTTAGACATTTTAAAGAACATCCCTTTCTTGTTTAACATTATTTGTATGGCTTGAATAACGTTTTCCTCAGTGCAGACTGTAAACAGTGCCATACAACAACATTCACTTGCTGCAATCGCATTCACTGCTGGAGAAAACGAAAACAATTGCTGCAAATATGGCAAATGGCAATTGAAAAACAAAAGTCCCTGGTGAAACAAGAACAGAAATCCGTTCGCCTGCTGCTTTCACACTTTCTTTCCACGCAGGACAAAGGGCCAAAATGGCAGCAGGGACATGAGTGGTGAAAAAATCCAAGGATCCAGCTGGAAGAGGACAGAAAAAAATGCACAAAATTGGCTGTGAAATGAACGAGACGAGGCGATGAAACGTCTTTTGTTGCCATAGAAGACAAGGAAGTGACTGTGACAGCAGTGAGCAGCGAAACTGAGGTCAACATATTGCTTTGTGTGCGACAAAGTCAAACGGAAATCTGCATAAGACCCTCCAGTTGCGATTGACAGTCCTTGTGATGTTTCCACTCAGTTTCCCATGGCCTATGGCCTGTGACAGCCCCTGAATATCGAACATCTGGGCGGGCAATTAAAAAGCATTCCAGAGCTCAGCATAAATTACTCAAATGCGAGTATGCAAATGCCGTTTGTTCGATTAACAATGCAAACTTCAAGACCACTGAGCACACTACGCACCAAAGACACACATTACAGATATCACAAATTATATGGCAAAAGTTGGGCAGGTGGGCAGATGGGCATGGTCAGGTGGGACCTGACCTGGCTGCCTGGCAACATTCCCATAATTTACACTTTATCGAACGATAACAAACAACCTGCATAATGTATGGCTTTCGGTTTGCTCCACTGCTTTCTGGAATGGCAGCTCACCTGGCTCACCTGGGTGGTATATTGCTAAAGCTTGCTGCTCTGGCATTGACTGGCGTTTGAGGTCGCCGAAGGGTGCTGCGTGAGATCCTCATCCCGCCCAAAGGCCTTCTCGTATGCAAAATGTCCGTCAATCAGAAATGCCACTACTGCAACTCGTTGCACCTTTGGGGCCAAGAGGAAAGGTCCTTGGACCTGTTAACCCACATTTGCCCAGCTGCTTGGGAGACTTTTGTCCATTTACAATCGAAAACCATAAAAGATAGGAGCGCCGACGACCTTCTCCGCTCGTTTGGGGAATATGGCATAATAAAATTTTAATTCGTTGCGATTGATGGTATCCTCACTTCCCCGCATCACACGCATCAATGGTTGATTTCCCGTAGCCGAGGGATACAGCCAATACATTACATTTTATAACCCCAGCTAATTTGCATATATGCAGGCATACGTACGGCCATAGATATATATATATATATATATATATATATATAAATATATATATTTATTTGTATATATATATGCACATGTGTCTGAGTAACATTGATTGGATTTGTTTGACTTTCACACTGGGTGATGGCATCGCATCGAAGACGGGTGGTTAGGAGGTGGTTTTTAGGGCTTTCTGGTGGTTTAAGGGGTGTTGCGAGGCTAAGTGCCTGACATTTGCTAAATGGCAAAGGGCCTGGATGCCTGAATGCCTACCAAGGGTTTCACAGGCTTTTGCGGGTTATATTTTCCCCATTTGCCCAACCGAAAATTGCACTTGCCTCGTTAGTCGAAATGGTTGGGTAATTACGAGTGGTGAAAACTGCCCTCACACAACTCACCACTTACTTTGCGTATAACCTTCAAAATTGGCTCTTTGCCAATCCGGAAAGCAATACAAAAAAGGTTTTGACTTTATTTTTTATTTTGATGTATTAGCCAATAACTGAGCATAATGGTTATAAATATTGAGTGGAAATAAGAGAATTAATAAAAACAAAATAGTGATTGAATAAAATGTTAAATTCTTTTCGTCAACCTGCAGTTAATAAGCAGAGGTTTCCGCATTGGTTTATCCTCACTTATTCAACGTTGTATGTCATGAATAAAAGCAGTATTAAATTCAAAATCGCCTCCCCAACAAAACCAAAATTTAATCGCTCCAACCGCAGATCAATCAGTAGCCCTATATGTATCGTTCGCCAACTGTAAATTAGCTGCAGTTCATTTGGCCTGTGTCAATTGTATGCCCATATAAATACAGAAACATAAGTGCGCTTTCGGATATATATTCAGTATGTAAATATGTGCTGGCCATTAAATAATCAAGCTATCTGTAGGAAGCGTAGCATGGAGTGGAATATCATTAAAAGCAGGAAAATTTCTGATTAAATGCCGTAGATGTCGATGATGAAGCTAAAACCTTCGTTGCGTTGACTCTTCAAATGGATTTTAGCGAAAGTGCTTTGCGGTCCACCAGCAGTTAAGTATGCATAGCCCCCATTTCCGTCCCTAACTTGATCCGTAATCACTATCTGTGTGATGGTGCGCGGTAGTTTCTACAAAAAAAAAAAAGGAAAACTTGTTAGAGAGAATAACTAGTTAAAGGGATAACCAACTTTTTGATTAAACACATAGTCCCTTGTGACCACGCGCAGGAACTTGGACTTTTCCGTTATGATCTCCCGCCGTAAGTGCATGTCCCTGTAGGTTCTGACTCCCCAAGTCACACTGTGACTCCGACCACGCCCCGCAGCCTCGGAAAGGGCGGACAGCGATATCACCAGCAATATTATGTAAATTTTCATATTTTAAAATGAGTTAACTCTTGCTTAACCCGAAGCTTTTATAAGCTGGCTCTGCGCCCTAAAAATTGACTATTATTTGAAAACAGCTGTTGTGGGGGACTTTTTAATCACCTTTCTTTAAATGAAACACAGGAATATTCCAAACAATACTCATTGTTAGTCATAACTGCAATGTGTTGATTAATTATGAAGTTATAGTCATTAACATTGTTTTCTTTTTCCGTTTTTTCATATAAAAAAGCTGTATACATGTACAACATTTATTGCTTTTATTAATATAAGAATTAACGTAAATTTAAAAGCACATATTATAAAAAATAAAATAAAGTTACCTTATCTGCGGAGTGAAATGTTTTCAATTAATTATTTAAAACTTATTAAAGAACAAGGCAATACAACTCTAATTCTTTATATAAGAGAGTGTATAATAGAAATGGCTTAATAAAAAAACATGATAATTAAATTATTAATTGTTATATAGAGTGTCAATATTGCAGTTATTAAATATTCATCCCATTTTTGAAAACCATATAATCCTAGTCATTAATTTAGAAAGCTTCCTTGCAGACTCTCATAATTTGGTTTAACTACGACCACAAAAATATTATTATTATGAAATAAACTGTGCAATAATAAAAAATGAGTAAATTTCTGGGAAGGAGAATTCCACACCCATTGTGCGTGGACAGCTGTAGTCGCAAAATCCCCCGATTCAGAATTCTATAGCTCATGAATGAACCCTTTGGGGCAGGGAAAAAACCACTTACCCCCAACGTCTGCAGTTTTGCCAAGTGGAAATACTTTCGCAAAGATTTCTGAGACTCGAGACTTTTGTTTCGGCCTGGTTTCTGTTTTTGTTGTGGTTGGCTGCTTTAAATACCGCTGTGTGGGTGTCTTGTTTCGGTTTGTAAGCCGCAGCAGCGGGCTTTAAGGCAAATATTTATTTAATTTTAACATCCCCCCTCACGGCCCGCTGCACAGATCCAATTTACTCAAGTACAAAGACCCTGTCGCGTATATTGTTGAAATTTTATTGTGCAAACATGAGAATGTCTCTATGTGTGTGGTTGTGTGTGTGTGTTTTATGGTTGCCACGTTGGTTTTTCTCATTTATGTACACAAACAAACGCACAACCCACCAAAACAAAAAATGGCAGTAACACAAACAAAATGGCCGAGGAACCGTTGTTAAGTGTCTCTTTTAGCTGCGTTTGATATTGCCTGTGTTAGGGCATAGGTTGTGGGTGTAGGTGTAGGTGTTGGTGTAGGTGTAGGTTCGCTTGTGTTTACCGCAAAAAACACAAATAAAAACCGATTCGTTGGCAAACAAATCAGCAAAACGAAATTTAGGTGGACAATAAAGTACAGCTGCAGGGCAATATGCAAAGAGAGTCACAAACACACTAATGCAATAAATATTATGTTGTCTTCTATTTGAGCATGAAATCGGATAAAAAGTACACAATATGTCCTGCATATTCATATATGGCACCATTTAGTACCATGCTTAAAATCGATTTAAACTTTTGTTATTAAAGGCTCGTTTTGTATCCATTTTTTTAAATTAACAAAAATTAAAATAGATCCAATATTATTATATATTTTTGAAATAATCAACATAGATCAGCCCCACTTTATTTTCTCTCTAGTTTGTGATTATTAAACTTGCAGTGTTGTCAATTTAATTTTATGTTAACATTTAAATAGCATTCTTTTGGTCAAAACTTTTAAAGTTATTTTTAGCCTCCGGGTGTTGTTTTTTTGCTTCTGTCGTTCTTTTTGTACGCCATGGTCCTTTAATTTGAAACTTTAAAGTTGAGCTTTTTCTCATCCACTGACATTCATACTGTCGGTTAGCAATTATTTCACGTTCCCCTGGGTCACGAACTAATTGGATAAATTGGATAACCCTATCTCTTGTTACTCCGAAAGCAACTATTTCTCAAAACCCCGACTCTTGAACCTGTGGGTTGCTGTTCATAGTATCTCGTTTCGACCAAAATTGTGGCGAGTGAACAACTTTAATTTTCAAGCTGAAAACGCTTTAAATTATTTTAATTAAAACAAATGGCACTCGAAATAAAACACGCACATCAAACAGAAGTGGGCGGGACGAGGGGGAGGTGGCGCCTGAATGGAACAGACATGGCGTGTAATTACGCTTGACGGATGGAGAGGGCAGAACCGGGAGGGAAGGGGCGTGGCATGGCATGGCAAAGAAGACCGGCAGGACGAACCTTGTTTGTGCATTGAATCAAGTGGTGGTGCTGCTGCTGTTTTTGTTGGTGTTGGTGTTGCTGTTGCTGTTGACAATGCACGGCACCAACATCAGAGGCCACAGCAGCGGCACCCAAACAACGCACACAACTGAATTACACCCACAAATGCACAGAAAGAAAATACTTCATTATTTTTACAACTTAATCATAAGCTAAGATAACAATAAGTAATGTGAGCTGAACATATTTAAAAATATTGGTAAAATTGGGAAGTTAAATTCCTTGCTCAAAATTATCTAGGATGGTCGTTAATTTACATATAAACCCAAATTGTTTCTTTTTTTACCGGTTACTCATATAGCATTCGTAATAAAGTTTGTAACAAATAGAATCAAATGTTTTCGACCCTATAAAGTATACATATTCTTGATCAGAATCAACAGCCGAGTCGATCTAGCCATTTCTGACCGTCTGTCCTTCGTGATCTTCAAAAAAATTTCAAGTCAGAAATTTGTATCTTAACATAAGTATGCAGCGCAAAAATTATTTTAAAATGTTAGAAAGCCACAAATATCGAAAGTTTATCATATAACTCTGAGATACATTATAGGCCAGTTATTCGGTCATAACCTATCGAATCTTACAACAATTATTACTATTTAGAAGTTTTTAGAAACGTACGTTTTTGTAATTAAAAATAAGATCTCCTGCTTGCTCCTAGCTCGTTGTAGTGAACCTGCGTTTTGGCAGATGGGCCCATGTTAAACCTGATTTTTGATACTCGACTTGATCGTTCCTTCTTATTTAATTTGTACAGACATAAAATATTAGCTTTAGAAAATTAATATCAAATATCAACTATTTAAAATTTCTGATTTTCCAATTGAGCTTTTGCTATTTTTTGCTAAAAAAAAAAAAAGATAAAGATAAAAAGAAATGGGCATATCTTAAAAGTGTTATAACAGACCAAATTTTGCCCCAGTGCATGCTTTTTCAGGAAGAGGTCGTGGAAGCGCTTTTGTTCGTGACAAGTTGAGACAGAGAGCAAACATGGGGAGCGACGCGCCGAGCGGACAAACTCCCAAACAACTTCATTTTCGGTGCTGTTGGCGAACATGTTGGTGAAGTTCTCGCGGCACTTTTCACGCTTGACGATGGCACACAGGCTTTCACACAATCGGGGGGCCCATGAATTGTCCAACTCCTACGCACCCGCCACCTCCCAAGTTTCCCCTGCCCGAAGTCCGGGTAAAAACAAACCCATTTGTAATTAGACTTGAGAGCTGCCTCCCGAGGGAGGGGTCCGAAAGGGGGCGGTGGACTTCCTAAAATTACATTTAATCATTGTTATTTTAGGCTCACCAATGCCTAAGTGCCACCACTGACCACGCCCCCACCGCCCCACCGCCCCACCGCACGTAGATGGCACAAAAGCCAAACAAATATACGTGTGCGTGCGTATGTGTATGTGTGCAGGGACACTAAGGACATTTGATAAAAAGCCACTTAGTGTGGCATTGCGGCCTTAACTAAAGCCGGGAAAATCTGCCCTAAAATGCTATGCACACTCCTCATCCACAACCAATTGGGCTTACGGCAGGGAGATCGTGTTGGGTCTTCTGCAGCTGGTTAACACTTTGGGCGTGCTACATTTTGACAATATCAAAGTTGAGTGGCGCAGCTGACAGCGGCAGCAGTTTCGTCCTCTGCCAGCCGGGGCGGCAAATAAATAACGTTTAAAGCGTAAATATGGTAAACGACGTTAACGGGCGCCTCAAGTGTCAGTTGTCGGCTGTCAGAGCCACAAGAGGCATTGGCCCTCTTGGCTTCAGCTTATACAGTTGGCCAAATGCCAAGCCAAAGCCGGCAAATAATTATTATTAAGGCAATGCGCATAAAATATTCAAGCTGTGTCACTATTTTTGTCAGTGTGCCACGTCCCAGCCGATTGACAATGAGATTGCGCATACGCCGGGTGGGCAAGCCAAAGATTTTCACTGCCAATTACGCTGCTGAATTTCGTTGGACGAGCCAGGCGAGCTTTGCTCAAGCGACACTTGTTGAGGGCGGAAACTTCTAAATCCAGAAGATGGCAAGTTGAATTTAAGTACGTTCTACCAGCTGCCAAAGACATTTTCCTTGAATTCGCTATTTTCTGCAAAAAGAGCAGACTCAGAGAGCTATAAAATTATTTCTTGGCATGCAAATTGCATTTGGTTGTGCTTTTACCAAGCCATTTTCTTTAGCTGTCAACGGCGAACTGCAGATAAGCGCAAAACGAATGGATTTCCAGTCCTGAGCTGTGCCAGTTTTTCACTGGCTAAGAATGAAAATTACTTTTCATATTTAATTGCTGCCACTGCAGGGTACGGGAACATGTGGCTAAACACCAAAGCCAAAGTGCAAGCCAAATGCCACATTAAATTACATCAAAGTCAAAGAAAGCAAAAGAAATGCCCCAACTTGCAATTGAAATTTGTTTGCCAACTCAAACACGAGCATGGGGCATCCGAAAAGTTGCTCGAAATTAGACGTGCCAACCAAGTAATGGAGACACCCGAAAGGAAACGCTTATTATTTGCATAAATTCCACACACAAAGCCCCCGACAAGTGACAGGCGGAGAGTTGAAAGAAATGCAAATTGTGTTGGCAAATTTAAATGTCAGTCAACAATTCAGTTGTTAAACTCGCATTACTCGCAAAGCCACAGACACTGCTGGCCGTGCATGCGAAAAAACTTGTTACTCATACGCCCCGTAGTCCATTTCCTTTGGACTTTTGTCTTTTGCTATCTTGGCTTAATCGAAAAGCGTGCGTGACTTGTCGAGGGGATCGAGGATACGATAGAAAAGGGGGGCATGGCTTATCATTTTTCGGAAAAGAAAACTTTCGACAACTTTTCACTTTTGTTAGGTATTGCCACAGCAGCTTTCGGTCTTGCCATTCGATGTCAATTTAAAGTTTCTTCTCTGCTTCCTTTTCAGCTCCCTGGTTTTTGGTTCTTCTGATTTTTTTTTTTTTTGGTGCCGAAATAAAAGTTTTGTATGGCAAAGTTGGCGCAATTGTGAGAATTCTACGCCCTGCCGTGCTGCTGCATCCGGCATAATCGATTCGCTTTTGCCTTTTTCATTTTAATAACTTTTCCAGCAGCCACGGCAAAATAACAAGCACTGCAACAATTACGTGCCGCAAGTGCAAGAGCAACAAACAAGCGGCAAACAACGAAACAAACCGAAAGCAGCGGCAATCGACAACAATGGCAACAAAGGCGGCCACTAAAGCTGGATCAGGAGCTGTGCGCCAAACTGCGAACTGGGTTAAACACTTGGACGGAGTTTCCACCTGGGCTCCCGACCGAGTTTCCCCGACTGCCTGATCCCCCGTCTCTCGGCTTTCACCTCCTCCCTTGACATTTGGCCGGGGCAACTAAGTTGCCATTGCCGTTACTGTGCGATGCATTCAAGTGGATGTTACCTTGGCCATAATTGAGGCACGCGCTAAGCGAAACAAATAACAAGGAGAGCTGCAACAGCAGCTGAAGTGATTGCTGGCCCTAAACCCATTAAATTCAAGTTAGACACAGAGGAAAAGGGTTGAGCTAACCATAAAAATAATCCTTAACACTTATTAAAGGCCTAAAGGTCTAAATATAAATTTCAATTCTATAATTATTAAAATATTTCTAGAACATCTACAAATTACTATAGTTTATTAATAAAATTATATATTTATACATTAAAAATGACTTAAATAGTGTTAAAACATTTAAAATAAAATCTGTTTTCTAAATTTTCCATTGGATATCTTTAAGTTTATTTCTGCATTTCAAAAAAGTTTGTTGTTTAAAGATAGAAAGTAAAATTACCCAAATCTATTTTGATAATTCACATTTTAAAAAGGTATTTAAACGTTGCTGTTTTTTTTATCTGGCTGTCACAAAAATGTTTTCAGTAAATGAAAATCCAATCAAATTTCATACATTTTAGATACAAACTGTGCTGCAACTATTTCCAGCAAACTTTTTGTTTTCCCTGTAACAAGATTGATAGAATGGGTCGTGCGTGGGATGGAGAGAAGCCGCCCATTTAACCAGTTACACGTAGTCGCCTCATAAGCTAGCACAACACATTGCTGCAGCACTTAGTTCTGTAGCTTCTCTACTCACCGAAAGTTAATTTCCGCTTTGGCGTCGCACCTGCAACGAAAATGGAATGAATGAAACGTAATTTATAATTAATTTTAACGCATTTTCGATTCAATAATAAATGAGGCTAATTTATTTACAGCCCTACAAGCGCAGGGCTTCCATTTTGCGGATCGCTGGGGAACGAGTTGCATTTCAAGGTAAAAGTTTAATTTTAGCGAGCTGTCGCAGTCAACGCATTTTAATTCAATTGAAGTTGATTAAAAATTAATTTGAAATTAAATGTGAACTCAATGAAGTTGTAGTTAAAAATAGTGCAGCCAAACGAGGGAGAAGAAGGAAAAAAATGGCATTTGACAGGCTGTGACATTAAAGGGTCGGAAGAACAAAAAAGTATTGATTGGATGGAAAATTGCGAAACTTAAACAGGGCACACAAGTGAGTGTGTGTGGGTGGATTACCAGCACGTAGGCAGGTGAAGCGGGAACGGAAGTTGTTGCAAAGTCCGTTGAAATCAATTTGTAAAGTAAACTTGTTAGGTGAAAAGCCGAAACAAGAGAATGCCATCGGAAACCAAGTGGGCTAAGTAAGGAGCAGAACAAGAAAGGGAAAACTAATTGCAGCGCTCATTTTTTGCTTGTTAATGGGCCTGCAAACGAGCTTCGAGTTTCCCTCCTTCTATCGATCCTTGAAACCCACACATGCTCACATCCCCGTGCCCACACACATTTGTTCTGCTTGTGGCATCGCAAAAGTTTTTCCCCCAATTTTATTTGCCTCATTTCGCTGCCATTGTTGCTGCTCGTTCAAAATCTGCGTGCGCAAGTAACAACATTTTACAGCTGCAATTAAAGTTAGTTAGCACTCTCATCCCCCTTCGTTCGCTTTTCCAGCAGTTCCCGCATTTTCCGCTGCACTTTCCACAACAAGCTAATGCACTGCACTTTAATTAACCCAACACCAAGAGAACAAACCTGAAATTATACACCCTTTCGCTTTCTGCCCGGCTAATGGCAATTTATGTGCGATAATTTGTGGTATGAAAACCATAAAAACAAGTGCGAGGAGTCCAATAACAATCAACTAAATAACGAAACACTCTAAAATGACCAACCTGTGTTTCTATTCTATATTTCATGAAATTTGTATGTATTCAATGGGTTTGACTTAACAGGATTTGGGTATACGCTAAAGTAGGAAAACAACTATATATGCACTCAAAATTTGTTTTTCTAAATCATAGAAATATGCCTTTGATTTTAGAAAATCGCCTTTGATTTGGATTTATGGGCGCTTTTGTCTATATTACAATAAGAAGGGTATACGCTAAAGTAGGAAAACAACTATATATGCACTCAAAATTTGTTTTTCTAAATCATAGAAATATGCCTTTGATTTTAGAAAATCGCCTTTGATTTGGATTAATGGGCGCTTTTGTCTATATTACAATAAGAAGGTTTTTATAATATAGTCCGAAATTTTTCTAAAATAACAATCATTTTCTATATTTTAGAAAAAAGAATTTTTACAAAATACCCTTTACTATATTAATTTTTTTCATGAACCCGTTTTCTATAATTGGAATGAAAGAAAGGGAAATACGATAAATTATGATGGAAAGGGAAAAACAATCTTACTTCTTTTTCGGACCAAGGTGGCTCAACCTGGATTTGAACCGAAGACCTTTGGATTCATAAACGCATTAGCCGGTTGCGCCACACTAGTATCACATTCAACTTTGGAAAAAGGCCGGTAAAAGAATTTAAACAAAAAAGTAAGCAACAAAATTGCTTTTGCTAACTAGTCTTTAAAAGTCAGCCCAGAAAAAAATTGAAATGCTCTGTTTTTCTGTTCTGTTTCCAAAAAAAAGGTAAGCATATAAATACTTAGCAAGGGATTTGACCCCGGGTCCAAAAAAGGTACGCAATTATAAGAGGCTTTAAATTCATTTTGGAATTAGATTTCTATATCTGTAAAAAAATTATCTAAATGTAAATAAATGTTTTCAATTTAAAAAAAAAAAATGTCGAATTTGGACTTTAATTTTCTTTTGAAATTCCAAAATATTTTACTCACAATCGATTCTGTTAAAATGTTATAAAACATAAAATATTTATGGGTTCTATTTCACCATTCGTTTATGTGTAAAACTTCGACTTGCTTTTGCTCTATAAATTAATGAAATCTATTTTCATAAAAAGATTTATACAGATATCTTATCTAAGGTGGTTACTTATTGTACCCTCGATACAACTTATACGGTGGGTTGATAAAATCCCAATAAAACTTTTAATCCCAGAAAGCCCCTGCAAACGAATAAGAACTGTTGAAAATGCATTGATGTGCATTAGAGTCAATTACCAGGAATTGCAACGCCCACGCAGTCAAGCAGCCGGAGGCAATCAGCATTATCAAAGGCTTTTAATTGCCATAAATCTGCAAAAGTTGTTAAAACCTCATTTAAAATTGTCACCGTAATGGCACACTCAACCGGCTCAGTGGCATTTAACCAGCTATCTCCCACTGCCTTGCCTCCCTCCTATGCATCCATTCCCTTTATTTTCTTGGCCCAATTCCTTCCTTTGCAACTTCAGTTGCAGCCTGCCTGGGATGTTAATTAGAAAACTCTTGAAAATTATTAAAAACTTTCCAAAGCTGTCAGACAGACGAGTGCAGGAAAGATACTAGTGGTAATATAGTACGTCAATGAAAAATGTTTTAAGACATATCAGAGGTTCTTTGTATAGCTTTGGAAATATATTTTACTTGGGAAATAACTTTGGAAAGCCCTGCGGAAAAGTTTATGATTCAAAAGATAAGCCAATATAAATTCATGCTTTTATGTAATTACATTTTATCAAACTGGACCACAATCTTTCTAGATTAGCTCAACTGGCTTCCGTGTTGCACAATTTGTCGCAGGCTATTCAAATTTCACAGTTTTGTTCAATTTACGTAGTCGGTTTTAATTGAAGCTTATCCAAAGCAGGTGCCTTTACCCTCTCCTCATCCCTGTACAAATTTATTCATCGGTCAGGACGGTCAATAAACACGATCCCTCTAATGGATCTCTACACAGTGTCTCTGTTTCTGAATCTGATTCCGTTTCTGCCTCTGGCATCTGCATCTCACTTAGCACCTTTTATTAGTGCCTATTAAGACTAATTTCACAATGCGTTTTGAGCTATTTCTGACGAGATTACAGCCCCAGACTGCCCCAAACTAGATATACAACCGCACAGAATTTGTGGCGTGGGCCTGGCATTGAACCTGAGTAGCTGGCGGCAGTCTGAGTTTGCAAGTATCAAGGCGTGTGAGTATCTCGATTGCGGTTAGTTAAGCGCGCCATCTCAAAGTGCACAGTTCTCCGAAATGACGAAGCTAGAAATTTCCACCAAGTCGGCAAAATCGGCCAAGTCGGAAAGGTCGGAAAAGCCGGCGGAGCAGTGGGGCAACGGCCTGGAGTTCCTCTTTTCCTGCATCTCCTTGTCCGTGGGCTTGGGCAATATCTGGCGCTTTCCGTACATTGCCTTCCAGAATGGCGGCGGTACCTTTGTGATTCCGTATCTGATTGCCCTGCTGGTAATTGGACGTCCTGTCTACTATTTGGAGATTTCCCTGGGCCAATTCACGGGTCGCGGCGTGGTCAAGGCCTTCGATATGGCTCCCTTGCTCAAGGGCGTGGCGGTGGGCCAGGTCCTGGCCACAGCCGCCTCCATTACGTACTACTCCAGTATCATGGCCTTGACTCTGAGATTTCTGGTGGCCTCTTCTGGGTCTGAGTTGCCGTGGAGTCGCTGCTGGGAAAGCTGGGGCAGTGATTGCCATGACGGAAGTGCTGGGAATGGCAGCGGAAAGATGTCGCCAGCACAGCCGTACTTTGAGTGAGTACCCCGAAAACAACGGAAATTCATTAAAAATTAATTTAGAAAAACTAATTAAGGTTTACAAGTAAGTAGCTTGGCATACTTAAAACAGAATTGGTAAAAATAAATAACTGTACATTTGAAATCTAAGTGCAGAACTATGTATTTCATCGAAGCAAGAACAGTGAATCTGGCTTGTATAAGTTGATATTTCGGCAGTTTAAAATCTATATTAAATGATTTTTATTAAAGACTTAATAATTCATTTATTATTGATATAAATTATAAAATTATAAACGAACTATAAAACAAAATAAATTTGGGTGGCTTATTCTACTGATTCTATTGACTTAGCTATAGGGGATCAACTAATACTAACATTGCCAATTCCACATTTATAAGAAACCATTGTCATTTCCAATTTCAGACGCGAGATCCTTCATGAGGTGCCCACCATTGACAATGGAGTGGGAGTCCCAAATTGGCAGTTGGTCGCCTGTTTGGCCCTGGCTTGGCTAGTAATCGGTGGAGTCCTTATTCGCGGCATCAAGAGCAGTGGCAAGGCGGCCTATTTCCTGGGCGTATTTCCCTATGTGGTGCTGCTTATCCTGTTGCTAAGGGCCGTGACCCTCCCAGGAGCCATCGATGGCATCATATACTTCTTCAAGCCGCAGTGGAGCGAGCTGCTGAACCCACTCGTCTGGTATGCTGCTGTAACACAGGTATTTTTCTCCCTGGCCATTTGTTTTGGCACTTTGATCACCTATGCCAGCTACAACAACTTTAATCGAAATGTATACAAGTGAGTTAAAACCATCGGGGTTCTGGTTATTAAAGAGTTTAAAAACTAATTTTTCGTTTAAATAACTCTCCCCCAGCGACATTGTAATCATCACCACCATGGACTCCTGCTCGTCCATTATCGCGGGCTGCATCACCTTCGGGATTCTGGGCAATCTGGCCCGTGAGACTGGGGTCTCGGACATCGGCAGCGTGGTGAAGGGCGGCGCCGGATTGGCCTTCATCTCGTACCCGGAGGCCATTGCCAGGTTCGAGTATGTGCCACAGGTAAGGTATCGCGAACGCACAGCGCCGTGGGCGCCCTAAAGCACAACTACCTAAAGATGTTCGCGGTCCTTTTCTTCCTCATGCTCTTCGTCCTAGGCATTGGCAGCACGGTGGGCATGGGCTCCTGCATCCTGCGTGTCGTTAGGGATCAGCTCGGGCTGCGCTCGCCGCCCATTTGGAAGTTGGCCACTGGTCTAGCCGTAATGGGCTTTTCGGTGAGCATTGTTTACATGACCCCGGGCGGTCAGTTTGTCCTGAATCTAGTGGATTTCTACGGAGTCTCCTTCACCGCCCTAATCCTGGCCATTGGCGAGCTGGTGGCAGTTGCTTGGATTTATGGTGGGTACTTTGTAACTAAGATAAAGTTCCCAATTTTTTTCTGGAAAACGATAAATTCCAGCTGAGGCTATTATCTTTTTTTTCCCAATGAAAAATTTGTATTTTTAAATTTGAAGGTGTTAATCGCTTTTGCGCGGACATCAAGTTCATGATGGGCATTGAAACCGGTTGGTATTGGCGTCTGTGCTGGCGTTTCATCACGCCTGGTTTGATGACCGCCGTACTCATCTACATGCTGCTCGACATGTCCGCTCTGGAGTACAAGGGTGTGGGCTATCCCACCTTAGCTCATGGTAAGACCATAGATACTCGTCATTGGCTTTTGTTAAAGGTTTGTCCTGCTCTTTTTCCGCATACAGTGTTTGGCTTTTTCCTGGCGGCCTTGGGGCTGATTCAACTGCCGGCCTGGGCCTTCTATGCCATCTATAAGCAGCGTCGCCAGCCTGGAAACTTCTTGCAGGTAAGTTGGCCTCTTTCCACCGATTTTCCACGTGTTTCTCTGAAATATTCCCCTTTTAGAAAGTACGTGCCGCCTGCAAACCTTCGGACACTTGGGGACCGGCCAACGTTCAGCTGGATGCTAGCATCTAGAAAATTAGCTTAGTTCCCTACTCTGCGTATACGTAATGACCTCAGTAGTCTGGGGCATTATTATTTGATATGGGCTGGATGAAAATGGGTAGAATAAAGTGAAATATATTAAACGTGGAGCCAAAAACAAAAGCGAATTTATTCTGCCGGAACAGTTTAACTGCCCGAAGGAGTTGGGCTGGCGAAATGAGAAAAACATAGCAGCTGCAAGCACTTTTAATTACCCCAGGGCAGAGCTCCAGTTGGGCGTGGCAGCTGCACTCCTTAGTTGTGTTTGTGTTAGTCCGCTTGGCATGTCAGACATGTCAGCAATGCGGAAATGCGCAAATATCAAATGAAAAAACAAAACGGTGGTTACTTTCTCGGACCGTACCTCGGAATACCCTTTCAGGAATAAATACTACTTGTCACAACTATAGTTTCAGGGTATTGCTATATTAATTTTTTTATATTTATATATATATATTTATTTATTCAAAACTGAATACAATTTTTTATAAACAAACTACTATTTTAACAAATAACTAAATATTTTTTAATTTTTTCAAAATAACACTTAGTTGACTTTGAATGTGGGATTTATTTCAAATGCTCTTTTTATACCCTTGCAACGCAGTGAAGGAGACATTTCCGACCCTATAAAGTATATATATTCTTGATCAGCATCACTAGGCGAGTCTAGCCATGTCCGTCTGTCTGTCCGTCCGTCCGTTTTTACGCAAACTAGTCTCTCAGTTTTAAAGCTATCTGCATGAAACTTTCCCAAAAGTTGTCTTTCTATTGCAGGTAGTATATAAGTCGGAACGAGCCATATCAGACGACTATAGCATATAGCTCCCATAGGAACAATCGGAAAAATAAAGGAAAAAAAATGATAACTTTGCTGTTTTTTAATTTTTTTTATCCCTCGACATATAGTAGTGGGTAAATATTTCAGAATTACGGTTTAAATTTCATCAAAATCGGACGACTATAGCATATAGCTCCCATAGGAAACATTCGGAAAAATAAAGAATATTTAATAGCTGCAAGGGTATATGAACTTTGGCTTGCCGAAGTTTGCTTCCTTTCTCTGTTGTTGTATGTGATATTTCCTTTAAATAGAACTGACAAAAACTTTTAATTATTGTATTTTTGTATTAAATGACAGCAGCTTTCAGCAGTGAACTTATTCCAAAAAGTCCAATATTTTTTCAATAAAACCATTGATAAAATTGTAATACTCTTTGAAAGAGTATAGCAATCTGCAGCTCAGACAAAAAGGATGTGGAAGAAAAAGGAGAAAAATGGGGACTACAGGGCTGCAGGGCACTGTTAATAAAACATTTGGTTAGCTGCTGTTCGACACATTCATTTGGCGGGTGGAGAGAGGTTGCAAATCAGAATGTCTGTGGCATGTGACAAAGTTGAAAAGTAAATATGCAAGAGCACAAAAAAATTTTGGATCCCCTACACTTTTCGCAGTCTGTTGCAATGCCCGACACATATGACAGCGCATTTATTGCTACACATTTTTTTTTGGTGTGCCTGTGTGTTGTTGAAAAAAGTGACAGTGTTAAATTTTTGGCTCATCCCCCGCAGCAGCTGAAATTGAAGTGTGTGTTGACTTTGACTGACGTGTCGTTAGTGCTGAAGAGCAGGGAGATTCCACTTGGAAGTTCGCTTGCGTGTGGCACGCCCTCCCACACACTGCCACTCACCCACACACATGCCACACGTACGTTCCGCGCGGCAAACAACTTTCTTTCATTTCTTTCGTGCCTCCTTTTAAGGGCTGCCGTTGTTGTTCATTGCTTTAACGATGCGCGTAAATCTTGACATACTTTCATCGCCGCCAGAGAAGGGGAAATGAAGCGAGGGCGGAAGAGAGCCACTGACACAATCCACGCCCATTATTAGTAATGGCCAAAATGCCCGATCTGGCCCTTGTCAACGCGGCTGGCTGAAACGTAGACTACACTTTTGATGCAGCTCACAACATGCAACAGTATTGCCCAATGGTTTCTCTAAAAAAAAACAGACAGTTTATATACCCTTGCAGCTATTGTAAAAATTAAATATTCTTGAAAACACTTAAATTTGGATTTATATGCGTATATTTTTAAAGACATAGAAGCTATGATGATTTTCAGCTCAGTTATTCGACCGTTTCTATGGCAGCTATATGATGTCGTTTTCCGGTTTGAATACAATTAGAATCGTAAATCTGAACTCTCAAATTGTTACTATTTCCAAGCGAACTCTAAAAAAATAAAAAGAAATAGAAGTAAGCTAACTTCGGCCAGCCGAAGTTCATATACCCTTCCAGCTATTGCAAAAATTAAACATTCTTGAAAACATTAAAATTATGATTTATTTGCGTATAAGTTTAAAAACATCGAAGCTATGTTATCGTTTTCCGATTTGAATAAAATTGATAACCTGATTCTGAACTATCAAATTATTACTATGTCCAAAATTAATTTTGTAAAAAAATTAAAAAAAACAAAGTTTAATTTTTCTTAATTTATTTTTTTTAATATATAAATATGATATTGTCGTCCGATTTAAATGAAATTTAAACCGTAATTCTGAAATATTAAACCATTTCTAAATCTCGAAGAGCTAGCTCCCGTGGGAGCTATATGCTATAGTCGTCCTATAATACCCTGCGAAAGGGTATAAACATACTACATAAAATCAAAAATATTTTTACTTTAATTTCTATGCAACAAGATGTCACAATTCCTACCCAAAAACGTTTAAATTTAAGTCTGCTCACCAAATTAATCAGCCAAAGAACTTTAAGATCTAACTTGAGTTTTTTAAACACCACAGTCTCGAGCACTCATATGAGCCAAGACATTTCTTGGTTGACTGACTACAGCCGGACATGCAAAACTCCCTTGAGTGGAGAAGAGCCAGTAGTACAGAGTGCTCATCAGCCACAGCAGCATCATCAAGTAAATGATCATCATGCGATGCAGATGGAGCCGTACTTGGGAGCCACTTTCATGCTCCGAATCCAGCACACTTGAGTGACGGAAGCAGTTGCCAGCTGGTCTCATGTCAGACTTCAGGACCTGCCCACAGGATCTGCCCACCCCACACCCCTCTTCTGATTATAAATATGAGCCGGGAGTTCAGAGTGGGCGGGAAATCCGTTCCAAATTGCATGTCTGGCTGTCAGCAGCGACTAAGCGAATTTATAGCAATAGTTTACCTATTTTTTTATCCCAGCAACAACTTGATTCGATGACTTAAAACGTTTATCGTGTTTGCCCTAAGTATTTGTCAGAGCATTATGGCCCGGCCAACATGGCGTATACTAGACGTACCGTATGCCACAAGTTGTACACTTTCCCAGGCCACTCCTCTCGATATCGCTAAATATCTCCACATGTCCCATTAAAGCCCACCCCTTAAATAAAACTTAATTGAGTTTAACGTGGATTCAAGTTCGGAAAAAAGGGACTAAACAGAGTACGGTTTGTTGGGTTTTTTCATCATTTCGTTTCGAGTCGATTATTTCGTGGGTCCCTGAATAAATGTATGACTTGGGCCGAGCAAAGCAATTACCTAATGAATGAAATCGATATTGGTTCTTTATCTCTCTCCCCTCCCGTCTAGACAGGATAAATTTACTTATTCATGATTTTTTCATGGAAGCGTTGGAAGTTACAGATTCATCTTGAGGCATTGTCTTGGGTAATTTATGTCACTTACAAGCATTTGCCGCTTATCAAAGTCACCATAAATTAAAACAGAAATTATCTGCCCCCTTGTTTCTGACAGACAAAGCCAATTACGCTTATTACATAATTCAGCAGCTGCCCACGCATCCAACAGATGAGAAAAATGTGTAGGAGCTGCAGGGCGAGGAACGACAAGGGAGACAGTTAACCTGGGTGAGGAAACAGCAGCAGCGACGTCAGCGAAAAACCGCGATGCCCACAAGAGGACAAAGGAAGAGAAAAGGTGAAAAGCCGGTGCGGGAAAGTCAGGTCAAACAATTAAAAAAAGCCCAAGGATGGTCTAAATGCCCTTAGTAGCATAGACCCTCTTCTCTTGCTCCATATTACGGCCACTCCTTATCACTTTTCCCATTTTCCTTCGTCCACTTAAATAGGCACAAAAATGTTTGCTGCCAAATTCGAGCTTCATTAGCAGGCGGAAAGGAGTTCGCTTCACGCCAGCTGACAACCTAATGCGAATGTCGAAACAATATTTTCCATGTCTGCTAATGTGTCAGCATGTGTGTGCAAGAAAGTGGGAGAGGGAGGAAAGTCCATGACAAATCCAAGGAAAGCGGGGCAAAAGTGAAAGCAGCGAGACAGTGAAATCCTATTAAGAAGTTTCTATCGCAAATTAAAATCTAAATACGCAAACAAAATGATGGTGACGTCTGCACCACGGGGAATCCAGACGGCCAAAAACAAAAAGCACACTCAGAACAGTGAGAAAAAAACACATCTAATAAAAAGATTTTTTTTGTTTTTTAAAAAAAATATATTTTAAGAACAACAGCATATGCAAATTAGAAAAGCCAACTCAAATTTGATAAATTTTGTCTCCCTATTTTTTTCTAAATTTTTTTCTAAATTTTCTTTTGCATAGGTAATTATGCATTTCGGCGCAGAGGCAATATATGTTTCGATCAAATAGCTAGGTTATTTGTTAATTTTCAATTAATTTTGTTATGAATCAAAAAACCAATTATTTTTGGAAATGCGCTTTTTTGATCGATTGTTTGGCATTAAAAAGCAAAAACAATAATCTAAACATTTCCTCAACTGTTTGCATCTTGTATTTGTGAAAAAATTCAAGCTTTCTTTTTATAGAGTTTTATATAAAAGAATATATTTTTTATTACTGCAAATTAACTCTAAAAATTTTTTGTAAACGTTGCCTGCTGAGCATTTCGCAAGTATTCCTAAAATAATGTTGGTTACGTTTGTATAAATAAAACCAATTTTTATTTCCGCAATTCCTTTATTGATACTCAAGATATTTTCTCTTTGTGCGCGGCAATGTCGCCAAGGAATAAGCATTAGCCAGAACAAAGGTAACTACTAGCCAACAGACAAACCCCCGTTCCCAGACCCCTTAGCCACGCCCCGTATTTCCCTTTTATTTGTGCTGTCTGCTTACAGTTTGAATTATAAGCTAGCGAAAATTTAATAAAGCTTTCCCTCCCCAAGGAACGGGAAAGGCGAAGGACCGAAACTCGGGCGTCTTTGGGGCAGGACACGCTTGGCAAGGACATGAAACTCCGCCGCAGAAAAGGACAGACTATGACAATGTCAAAGAGTTTCGTTGCACGCAATGTGGGCGTGGCAGTTGGGCGACTGGTGGGCGGAACAGAGCACCTGCGACAACAAAAATAAAAATAACAGGAACAAAAGCAGCAACAACGATTGACGGTAAAGTTTTTGGCCTGGCAAATGGCAAAAGTTTTGAGCTCCTCTCCCGTTATCCGTTCTATATATTTTCCTTTCATTTCATTTTTCTCGTTCTGCTGCAAGGGCAAGCAACTTTAAGCCTTTATTAAATTGTGTGTCCAAAGTCAACAGCGAAAGCAGAAGCGACAGCGACGGGAGTGACAGCAACAATTGACAGCAAAACAAACGATTGTCATTGCCAAGTGTGTGCGTCAACCTTTGAACCCGTCCCATGGCTTCAGTTCTGTGTCAAAGTACACCCAGCCCCACCTCCGTACCCACATCCACATCCACATCCACGTCCACGTCCACGCTGGAAAATAGATGTCAAGCGGTTTTCCCCCGGTCCGTTTAAATTGAATTGTTAATTCGGCACAGAAACCTTTTCCCTTTTTGCCTTTTGTGTGCGTGTTTGCCATCAATGCGATTTTCTTTTGGCTCATTCCGGGTGAAAATATTTATGTTGAACCCTTTTTGTGGCAGCTTTTGTTTTGGCCTTTGTTGCGTTATGCAAACATTCGACTGCCAGTGACAGAACAGACAGAACAGAACAGGAAAAGCATCCCTACTTTTACCCATTTTCCAACTACATTCCCACCTCCCAGCTGGTTATATTTGAGCCGGAGTCAATGGGGAATATAGGTAGATAGCTACACCTGCATAGGATGGTTCTGTGGTCCTGGCAGCCGATTCTATTAACTTTTTGCCCGTTCAACATTTGCATATCCCGACCGCAAGAGTCCAGTTTTCAGTTTTCAGTTTGACTCCCGACAATCCGCCATTTCCACGCTCACAGCCCGCGCATTGTTTGCCATTTGCAACTATATCCCCCTACATTCCCACCCGTTTTTCGCCCGTTTCCCACAACGACTAAAGCATAAATCAAGCGCAGAGCACAAATATTTTTCAAGTGACAACAAATATATAATGACGACTCCCCGGGTTTTGCCTCTTGGCCAGAACCGGAATACCAGAGTACCTGAATGGATGCAGCCGTGCCCCTCTGTTGACTTTTGCCTGGAAAACAGTGCCACCCGCTCTAATGTATTTTGCAGAAGGTTACTCTAGCTAGCTGGGGTATACCCCAAATTTAATATGAGCAAACTGGAAAAAGATAGGACCGTGTGACCGCTTGAGACTTAATTTAATACAGATATATTCAATTTATTCAACATCTGACTTCAACAGCATAAGGCACTTAAAAAGGAAAAAAATATATTTGTGGGTACAACAGATCTTTCTTGATTAAGGGTCACTGTTAAAATATATTAGATAATGTCATTGATGCTTAAATATCGACAGACAATCTAATTTATTTAAATACTTGCTAATCGCTAATAGGGAACAACGCAGAAATAGCTTAAATTGAGAATTGGTTGGAATTCGTATGTGCATTCCATATAATTTATTTTTATTCTAACGCACTTTACCACGAAAATTGTTAAGATTTTTAATTTGACACCTATTGTGACAAAACTACCAAGCAAACATTATAGCTTAAAAACAAGTTTTCCAAAACCATTCTGTTTAACAAAAATAGTTCGAATTCCACCAATTATATATATATTTATTTCAAGATTTTATCTAGAATTTTAATTTATTACCACTCTTATCATTTTATCTCTTCTGGTCTAGTATATAATGTATTTTCCAATCAATTTACTTTAATTTATAGTAGTTTATCAACTTTAATTAACATAATGCATTTCGACTCTTTTGTAAAACATTTACTAATAAACCAGTGATTTATAATTCATAAAATATGTTTATCGTAACACATTCAAGTTTTTACTTTAGCAAATGTTGCACTCTGTAGGGCAACAAAGGCTCGGTTTCTACTGGAGTTTTCCTATGCTTTTCCGGCCATAGCTGATCCACTTTCCGCTGCGACGCTGCGGCTTGCGCTTTGCTGATTTCGTTTTGATTACGGCAAATTGTTTTTAGTTGCCTTCGTCATCCTGTTCCTTTCCGCGATTTGTTTCGTGGCCAAGTTTATACTGCGGCATTTGTGCAGTTTGCCCAGTTCCGTTGATTTGTATTTATAGACGCCCTTAACACAGGTCAAGTCACAAATTACATTCAAATCCAATTCCTGACCAGTAATAATATTGACAAAGACCCAGTCAAATGAGAGTTGCGTGCCATTCGCATTAACAATTGATAAATGCTTCTATTTGTTGAGTAATTTTGTCGGTTTTTATGCATTATAAATTGCTCTATTTAAGCAAATTTAATCATTGAATTACGTACAACTGATAATTTGGGTAAATATCTGTAAGGCAAACAACTAATAATAACCAAGTTTCTTTGCTTTTTCTATTATATACAATTTTGTTACGAGGTTTTTTTCGGTTTTATGTTTAGTTTGCTGTTGGCGGCAATTAGCAAGTTTTTCGATGCACAACTTTTTAATGAAATTAACGAACCCGCGGGGTTTGATCCCTTTTACCCTTCGTGCGGCAAATGTTAAGTGCTACTTCACTTCAGACTGTTCCTAATGAGAAATGTACTGCAAAAAACTATAGCTAACAAATGGAATTAAAGATAATGCGACAGCTAGGCACTGTCATTCTGCTTAACTGATTAGTTTGTGGGCGCGACTTCAATGAGGATCCACTGCAATTATATTTTAAGGCATAACAGCTAGTTCCTGCACTTATGTCATATTTCAGGGCCAGTGACTGTCGTAGGCCAACACGCACACATGCCACGCCTCCAGCGCTTCCACACCCCCACATATATATTTTATATATTAGCATGGAGTCGTCCGCGTTTCGATTAAACAAACCTTCTCAAATATGCAATGACATTGAGGCAAAAACTAAAGAAAGCTTAATAGGGAGAAATGGTGAAGAAAGTTACATACAATTTTACCCCAACAGCATATTGTATTGCGAATATTTTATGCAGACAGTAAAGCTTATATTAAAAATGTCTTATTAACTCAACTAGCGTTAAGGGATTGGTTATTTATTTAAACTTAAATTGGAGCTAAAGCAGGTTAAAGTTTATCAAACAATAATAGAATTGGATACTTAAGAACGATAGAAAGTTCCACCATTAAAGAATTATCTTTGGAATATATATAAAAGCATGCTTTCTGTTTAAGTTCTAAAACTTACTTTTATGGCAAGAAAAATAATGTAATTGCAGCCACTGACTTGGCTGTCATTAATGAATATGAATCATTTTCAAACTTCTTTGAATGTAAAAGGACCTCAGGACCTTTGCTGCGATTGCATAACTTTAGTTCAGCTAATAAGGAAAACTGGAAAACGAAGCGAAGCTGAAAAGAATCTGAAAGGATTGCCAGCGATTGCATAAGCCAGCCAAAACGTATAAAATGTGTAGGTACCTAATCATATACGTGTATTGTATGACTAGGAGATATAGAAAGGGAATAGGACCTTAATGGCAGTGTGGAAAATGGGGAAAATGTCAACGCTACAGCGACAACGCATGCAACATGCCCGGCGCCCAACTGACGCTCAAGGATACGCAAACACACATATATACAGACTGGATGTTGGTGTGTATCTGTGTTTGCAGTTGCTTGCGTAACGTAAAAATAGCCTTGAACAGCAGCCGTGCGCTTTCAATGGATTTGCATGCCACCCACCCATCCACAGTTCCGCCCACTCAAGGTCACGCGATGCCTACCGCAAATGGAACAGTTGCGGGCCATAAAGGCTGGCACGACCATTATATAAGCCGGCGACCACTGCAAATGTCGCCGAGACACCCTGCTAATTGCCACAATTGCAGCAGCAGGAACTATAACTGCACTTACAAATGCAGTGAGCATTGCAACATGCCATTGCAACTGCAACACGGGCACGCAATTGCATTATTGAGCAGCAAGGCTCATCGAAGTAAATCCCTTTTTGAAGCAGTACCAAGGTAAAACAAAAAGAAAAACGGGTGCTGATCGAATTTTCCTTTGCCCTTTCATTCCCAGCGAAACCCTAATGCCGACTAATAACATTAATTCCAATTTTTAGTAAATTTGGTGAAGACTAAGGGACTAACAAGAACGAAATCTGAATGGGGACCCCAATGAATATTTATATGAATTTGTATGGCTTAATGTTTGAAGCTGCCCTCGATGTCCCTGGCCATTTAATGTCCCTTTTCCTTGCCTTTTCCCTCACTTTGGTCTATTCTGGTTTATTCCCGCCATATCCTTGCCATTTGCTTATGGTGGCAGCTCTTTCATTTTGCTTTTCGCCTTTTACTCCGCTCTGCTCCAGCGCCATCGTCGTGTGCAAGCTGGCCATAAAATTGGAGTAACATTTATGACCCACATCAGGCGCACACAAGCACACTAGCAGGGCTATACACACAAACGCAGAAGGACTCTGGACGCAACCGGCACTGAAGAAAATAAATAACTTTTTTTTTTAAAAGAACTTTGTATCTTTTACTAAAGAAATAAAAATTAAATAGTGTTTTTAAATAATATTTTTATATCCGTAATTTTTCATTTTCTTCAAGCATTTTTATTTACACCAAATATTTTTAAATTAAATATTTTAAATTACTCGAGAACCATTGTCGATTTTATCTTTATGGATACGATTTGCTTTTTTTAAATAATAGACTTTAACTATTTATTTTGAACACTTATTTTTATTTGCTTAAAAGACTTACGTTTTATTTGAAAACTCTGACCCGGTGAAAAATACTTTTAGAAATAGCAAAGTTATTTACAAGCCGAGTGACTTATTTTTTCTCGATATGTGTTTCTTAGCTATTGAAAGCTGACTTTGTTTGATTAATTTGAAGGACAAAATATCTAAGTAATAAATAATGCAAGAAAATAAATATTTTTCTGTGTGTGGCTAAAAAGAAAATGATTTTGGGTGGGTGTGGATGAACATTAGGGAGTTATAGGGGGCGGGGAGAGCCGTAGAAGGTACGGGCTAGGGAGGAATGGCGGCTGCAAGCGCAACATTCACAAGGATTTTTTATTTTACTGTTATTTTGTTTCCCGCTTCTTTTTGCTGTTGCTTCTACTGCTGCTGTCCTTTTGTTATTGCTCCTTTCGGCATTTCGACATTTACTTTTCGACTCGCGGCGCATATCCTTCAACGGGCTGCAACCCCCTTTTCCCCTGAATTTCCCATTTTGTAAACCTTTTATAGGTTAAAGTTATTTTCAAGGTTAAATATGCGTGGCATATCGGAATCCAAGGATTTTCGTGTGTTGAGTGACTTACCCTTTGCTCCATTAAGTATGCTACATATTTGGCTGCAGCACATGCACCGTTTTAGCCACTTTTCCTGCCCCTTTTCCTTTACGCCCTTCCTCCTCCTCTCTCCTTCCTCCTCCTTTCACACTGACCCAGTTCGCTTTGTTTTGCGTGTTTATCTTGCTCAGGTAGCGTCAGCGTTGGCGGCTGCTGTTGCCGCTTATTTTTGTTGCATGCTTTTTATAGTCCTCCTTTTTGGTTTATTGTTTTTGTTTTTGTCTAAACTATGACCGACTTAAACACGCACACACACACACATGCGTTTAATTGAGAACAAAGGTAAGATAAAGAATATGAGCCAAAGAGATTATAGAATTAAGCGCCCAACTCTGCAAAGCCTCCAAGTGCGATTTGCATTTATTAGGGCTACTTGCTTAAATCTTCGCCATTCCTTTCTCCCCTCATCTTCTATTTTTGTGCACTCAACTTTCACTCACAATTGTGCTGCTAATTCCGTTACTTTTACTCTGCTAGGCCTTCTGTTTGCGTGTGTAAGTGTGTGTCTGGTTGTATTGGTGTGTTTTGGCTTTTGGGGCACACGTGTGCGTTTATGTGTATCCGTGTGCGTCGGTTAACGGCATTGATTTTTTCCAAAAAAACATTAACTTTACTTTAATTTCACTGGCTTGAATCGATTTCGTTACTTGGTTATTTTGTGCACCGCTTCACGTGGACGTTTAAGCATTTTCAGATTCGCTTTGTTTTAATTTCAACGATTTGCGCGCGCGCTAGTTATACAGGTGTGCGTGTCTATCTGTGTGTGTGTCTGTGTTGGCCATATGTTGGTAGAATATAGCTGCCCGAGAGCGGGGGTTTGGCAGGAGCAGCAGCGCACAGTCCGCTCTCCACGAAGCTTGACGTACTTCTAAGGATCCAAGCGCCACTCTCGCGTATTTATGCGAAACCATATCCCCACATAAGTGCTCTCTCTCATTGGTGCTTTTCTCTTGAAACTACTCTCTATCTCTCTCCCGGCGCCACAATGTCTACGCATAAATAATACGCACGTTGCATATAGGGAGGTTCAACTCTCATCTCAATGCAAAGTAAACTCCTGCAGGCAGGTGTAAAGAGTGAGAGGGGTTTTGAAGAGGAAGGGACTCTGATGCTGTAGGCCAGCAGGATCTGTTAAATATCTTCATCTCTGTCACTGAAATCTCTAGAGATTCAAAACTAATTAAAATGGGAGGCCAAAAGTACACAAACTTTACAACGATTTGTGTGGCAACTTCCAAAAATGCAACCATTGTAAGGGTTAAGATGATGACATTTTTGTAATTACATTGTAGAAGGTAAAATATGTACATATTGGTTTATACACACTTTTTTTTATCTTATAAATTTGGAATAAGCAGTTAAAATTCTCTAACTCAAAATAGTTATATGGTCTATGAAATAATAAAGTTCCCCTTATAAAATAATGAATTCAAAACAAATTATTTTCTATAAGTCTTAGATTTAGGTATTGTGTTAAAAGAAGTAAAACAAGCGTATTTTAAAAATTGTCATGAGTTTGTGCATCTTTAGTATTCGATAGGCCCAATATGCTTAGCGTTCTCCTACGACAACGACATACGTCATCATAACGGTAAACAAAATTTTGCATGAGAGAAATTCCCATACAGCCCAAAAATTCCAATTGCCCGATCATGCGCCCTATGCTCCCGCTCCCCTCTCTTGCTCTTACTATCTTCGCTCACTGCGCAGACGCACAAGGGACTCGCTCTCTTCCTTGCACCCACGGCTACCCTCTCCCAATGGCAACCTCTACTGTTATTGCATGCGAAGCACGTGAATTTTTGTGTTTACTTTTTAATTTTCTCCTAGCTCTCAGCCTCAGTTAGCATTTGTTTTTATTGTTGCTCCCTGACTAGTTGTTGTTGCTGCCACCTTTTGGGCCTTTGTTTTTCTTTATCACATGTGTGGGCCTTTGTTTTTCTTGTGGTCCTTTTTTTGTTCCATTCATACGGAGTTTCGTTGGTTTAGTTTTCGGGGAGAAGCTATGCAAACTGCTTCCCATTTACGATCGACAGTTGGCAGTGTAAGTGAGTGAGTGCCTGTGTGTGCGAGAGATTTGTATGGAAATTGGCGCAAAATATGCCCCAAAACCGAATTGAAGTCCCCAGTTAGTTATGTGCAGAGGCTTGCCTTTTTCTGCATTCACATTTTCAGAGCACAAAGCTGCATATGCTTTCTAGTGAGGCTATCCCATTCCTTCTTTCACATCCGCCTTTCTCTGAAAATGGAATGCTTCCTATGTTTATAAAAAGGAGGGTGCTGCTTAAACCTTTTTTTACTGAAAAAATTTATTATACATAAAACGTATTTAAATGAATTATTAACACAAATAAATTTAAACTTTTGTACAATTTTAAATAAGTTATGGTGTATAAAAACTAATTCAAAAAATAGAGCTAATCAATGCCTTTTAATTTTCAAGCAATTATTAATAGATTCTACAAAAATTTTTAAAGTGCCATTGTAGAACGGAATCATTTAACAGAAAATTCTTGTGGACTTATAATACAAAATGTTACTTAAAGAACAAATTATCTTTCAGAAATAAGTCCCTATACCAATACATTTTTCCATAAATTTGTAAAACAAAAAACTGAATAATTGGTTAGTAACACTGCAAATATAAAATGTTCAGTATTTTCATAAATGATCGCTCTTATCGAACCTACATTTTAAGAGATTTAAGCGAACTTGGGCCATGGAACTGTCTGCAAAATGTGTTATGGCATTTTCGATGTTTGCTTTGGGGAAATGTTAAATCATGCATGCTGATTGTCCTGCGGCCTCGAGGATGCCAAGAACAGCAAGGATGCATGGCATACAACAGCAACACAAGCATCACAATCGGCATCAGCCATATTCGAATACTCGTACGTTTACATTTTCAGCTTTGTATCGCATTACTTTTGCTGGCATGTCCAAAAGTGATGAGAAACGAGGAAAGCGATCTGGATGCAAATTATGTCGCTGCCATCGATAGCCAGAATTTTCACCATTTTCCATAGTTTCCGTTTTGGCCTGTGGAAAATCAACAGCAAAACAACCGCTTCAGCAACAGGAATTTTGATTTTGAGCAAACGGTGTGCAGAGTAAACAAATAAACAAAAGGCCTGAAAGGGGGCGTGGGGTGGGAAACTGTGTGCGGGCGTATCCCCAGCAACGGAAATTCTAACCGTAACTCATGAGAACCCCCTTTCTCCCCACCCCTGACCTCATCCGAAACTATTTCCATGAGTAATTGCCGCTGTGCATGCGCCTGTGTCTGGAAAATGGCCTCTTCTCCTGCCGCCCCCTTCAATGCCCCACCATCATCATCATCATCGTCAGCTGTATTTGTTGTCAGTTTCGGTCGGGTTTTAAGCCATTTAGCCAGACCGAACCTGTGGGGAAAGAGCAGTAGCACCCAGCCAGGTAAACTGTTGATTCCATGTGGCAACGCGTCTGTCGAGGATTCCCCCGATTCCCCTACCACATCCCCTTGTCACGTGAGAACTTTGGCCTTTTCACCCGTCTGCCATATGTCGACGTCGGCATATTCGAGTTGGTATATATACAGTTGAACTTCTTTAACTCAATAACCAAGCTGTCACATGGAAACGCCTACTTAAAGAGTGTTTCAACCAATGTTAAAAATGAGAAAAAACATATTTTTATTTGGTGTTTTCCTATAATTCACAAAATTCAATTTCGTTAAGGTTTTAAAAACATACTTTTTTAAATTAGTTGACTGTATAAAGATTAAAGTTTGATTAGTTCATGCTTCCTAAAATTCAGTTAATTTAAGCGTCCCAAACCTCAAAATAAAATTTCCAAAATTGATTGCACAATACGAATGTTATGTAGCCAATGAACATTATACCCTTTAATATATTTTTAAATCTCAAGCATTTTTTAGTGCAACGGTTGAAATTTTAGTTTCCAGAATATGGATATTCAATTTATCAAACATCCACTGTACGAATGTGAGTTTGCCGGACTTTGCTTTCAACAGCGTTACAGTCGTCATGGCAATTACCTTTATTAACGTAGAGAATCGCACAAAAAGATCTTTATCCATTCACGGCGAAAAGGATAATATTTTTTTTGTCTCACTTCCACTGGGTTCATCTACCTTTTAACCGTCGAGAATGGAGTTTCTTTGAGTGTGCTGTTGCTATTTTCCGATTTAGTACAGAAGTACCATTCATTTGCCAGTCCAAACAAAACAATGAAGTGTGTTTGAGGGACCCGAAGAAGAGTGTTAGCCAGATCGAGTCCCCAGATGGTCATAAACTCGAACCGAATGCTCTCAAACACGTAAACATTTCAGTGCCTTTCAATTCGCTGAAAAGTATGCTATAAAATGGCGACAGTGACAGAAGAGAGATACACAAAAACATTAGGCCATCAATTCCGGCCTGTTTCCGGTTATTTTTGTCAACAGTCGATAACTTAATGTACCTAGCATCTCCCCAAAACACCCCTTGTAAGCAGAACACCCAAATAAACCCTTCTGATATTCTAAATTTAGGAATAAAATGTTGATTATTAGACCATAAACGCTTTTATTACGTTTCACTGCACAATCGGAATTCCAATTCTGTGGTCAGCACTTTTCGTCGTTGTGTCTGCGGTTAGATTAGTTAGTTATTTTTGCAATAACCACATTGTTATAAACATAGTTGAGGGTGAACTTTAATTGCCTAATACCAAATGCTAATTTCCCATTAAATCGCATTGCGATTCACGAAATAAACCGCAAAACTAATGCAGATACAAATCGCATTAAATGGAAAACTTTTTCGTTTTTCGTTCCCTGAGATTCGATTAGGTGAGGGAAAATGGAAAAATTGAGGAGGGTGATGAGCAGATGAGCTCCTCTCGGTTGATTGTCACTTGAATATTCCAAGCGTGAGCGAAGCGTAGAGCTTTTGCTTTCCTCGATTTTGCCAGCGAATTGAATTCGGAAAAGCCCCACACGTAAGCAGTGCTCCATCTCCCTCTCACTGTAGCTATCCCCTTTCTCTTTCCCACTCTATCGCTTTGTATTTTCTCTCGTGGGCAAAATTAATGTCAATTTTTATGCTTGATTTATGGCATCGCATTTATTCTTCTGGGGCGTCGCCTCCTTTTTGGCCCGGCTTCATTTGAATTCAATTGCTGGCGAAGATGCCACGGCGCTGATTTTGTCGCAGTAAATGTCGAAGGAGCAGGTCGAGAGCGGCACGTGACCCGCTAACCTCGAAAGCGCAATACACCCAGCGTCCTGCCCCAGCCCCCTTCATTCCTGAGCAGTCAAACACATCTGCCAAAGGGCAATACAAAATTGACAACGCCAACGCCAACTGACAACAGCAACACGGCGGCAGAGGAGGGTCCTGATCTAGGAGCCACACCGAAAGAAATCAGAGGCAATGACATCCTAGCAATTGGTGACAGTCAACCAAAATATCTAAATCAATGGAACAGGAATAATGTTAACCAACTTTAAATACTGCCAAAAATACATTAAATTTAAAATGCACTTTAGGTCCGATTTGCCAATGCGTTCTTTGGTTACTGGTTTGTTTTAGGGGTAAACACAATTCCACATTCCCAACGAAATGTTAATTTTACGATTGGAAAATTTATAAAGAGCTGATCTCACACGAACCATTAAGAAATTCTGACAACCCAACTTAATTTCATTGGGAAATTGACACTTCATGTACAAATTTTATTAGACGATTTCCGAGTGAATCTTATACTGAAATTTTAAACATCTTAAAAATTGACATTTTAGTCTTTTTACTGACAGAAATTTATAAAGAGTAGAGCACATTTTAAGTAGTCGGGAACATCTTGATGCAAAGGTGAAAATAAAAATGTTTTCGTAATAACGCAAATCGATTGATACAAATTAAGTATTACTACTATTGTTAAGCAATCCAACTATGTATAAACAAGATAAAAAATATCGATCATGAGAATTTAGGATGACTTCTTACGAAACATTAATATTAATATTCGATTTTATATAGAAATTCCCAACATTTACGATTTAAGAGAGTTTAGAGCAAAATTATTCATTAAATGTTAACCTAGATATTTTTCCTTATGTTTCGATATCTCGCAATAATTTTCCATAAGGAAGGGAAAGTGACACAATATAGCAGCCGACAGTGTTAGTTGACACAGCCGAAAGGAGCGTTGCAGCCACAAAGTGCTACAGTGCAGCAAAAGCCGCAGATTCTGTGCTGCAGCTGCAACACCTGCTAAAGTTGCATTTGGATCCCTTTTCCCGCGATGTTTTCACCCCCCAGGCTTTCCACTTTTTCCCATTCCACAGGTAAACACCTGCGGCCGGCACTTTGCCGTTATTAAAGCGCTCCCCAGCCGAGGAAGTAGAATCATCAGCCATTTTTGGCTGGCAGGCCGGAAACACTTTGCGTGCAGATTTATGGCTCGCCCCAGGCCAATCCTCCGTGGGAAATACATCTGCATGCGAACTTTATATGTATATGTATAGTCGCATGCGTGTGCTGGTCTTTATGGGCACATATCCTTCGGCTTTACACGATCCTCCACAATTTTATTTTCGAATGCACTTAAATTGCATTTGCTTTGGCGGCTGATAAAACTGTCGACGCTTGGCAACCTTATCGCCGCACTTAAATATCAGGCCGGATTTAATGGCGAAAAGTTTGTTCACCATTTATGATATACAAATCACGTTAGTGATAACGAGTTTCCCTATGGAATTTGTTTTACATGACATTTTAATTTTTAAATATGATTCTATGTTGTAGGTCTTTTTTTATAATTTTCTGTTTCATATCTTTGTATAACCTCAGAAATTTTTTGTACATTACATTTAAATTTTAATGATTTTATAAACACACTTTTCCACATTTTGTTTTTCGTCACTTTAATTACATTTTTTTAAAAGGGGCTCGCAAAAAAAAAATTTTTTTTTTTAAGTTTGTTGGATTGCAAATGTTTCTTGTGAAAAACTGTTTGTCTTCCTTTTGTGTAAATACTATTATTATAATTATTGACAATTACGAAAAAATGATATATATGCAATCCGCCAAAGAAGCAATGTTTTTTTAAACCGAAATTAGCAAAGCAAATCACATAAAATAAAAAAGTTTAATATCAATCAAGTAGTAAGAAATCATTTTCGCTGTCTTTAATAAAATTCAGCTAAAATTGTTGAATTTAATTTATTGGCTAAACGTCTGCTTTCAGTCAATAATGCTCCATTTAATGTGCACGTATTTCGAACTCTCTTAGTGTTCCATTTTGTGCCAATTTTTTTTCCAGCCGAATGGCTTTTAAGTGTCAGCTGTAAAACTCGAAGTGAAATCAGCCATGGCACTTGAGTGTGCCCCACCCAGAGTTTACTTTTGGAAATACCGCCCAACCTTTGACTTCGGCTTAAAGTTGTGTGTTATGGCGCTCGACTTGTTTGCCATTCATTTGCTGTCCACTCACGCAGCCTCACTTCACTTGGCGCGGCCACTTGCCAGTAATCCCTGCCCCCCAGAACAGTCACTACTCACCCACCGGTCACCCACCGGCCACCCAACTGCCACCCACTCCAATGCCGTGCACATAATCCGTTTAAAATGAGCGCTGTGCTCCAGTTTCCGCTGCTTCTGTTTTTGAGTGCACTGAAATTAATTTAACGACTTGGCGCACTTCAAACTGCACAAAACATATGAGTTGGGTGGAAATGGAAGCGAAGGCAGCTTTTCCTGTTGCGCACAGGGGTGGGAGAGCCGGGACAATGGCAACTTGACCTTGACACGTTCGACGTTTCACAGCGCCTTCTCCTTCTTTATCCCGCATTTCAGATTTTTTTTGTTGTTTTGTGCGACTTTCGCTTGGCTTACGTAAATTCAATTTTCAGTTTGATGAAAGCAAAGTTCACGCTACACACCAGTGTGTGTGTCCCTGTGTGTAAGGACTACCAGAGAGTCCTGTGTCTGCAGGTATGCAATGTCACTTTTACACTGACAAAAAATGTTACCCATTTTGGCCAATAGTCCTAAGTTTTTATTTCTTCAAACTGTTCAATCAAACACAGAAAAAAAATTGTCAATAAAATTTAAATGACATTGAATGTAATTTACAGTAAATGGTATATAAAACCATTGGTTGTTAAACTTAAATCACGTTTAATGTAAAAAGAGCAACAAGTACTTCAAAATTTTCTTTGTTACCGTAATGTTAGTAGGCTTTTAAATGTTTTAAAATAATTTTATATTGGCATCTTCCTCAGTTTTTTCAGTTTATAAATATGTTGCAAATACTTTTCCAACCACTCTTTAAAGCGGCTGTGTAAGTACGGTACAATTCCCATTGATCGATAGTTTAAGTGGCATATATTTCTCGAAAGTTCGCTTTATAGAGATTAAGAGCTTGTCTTTTTAAAATAAACATTATTTGCATTATTGAAATCAGCTCAAAACGTTATCTAAAGCTTTCAGTAACATTGAAACTTTAAAAGCAACAAATTCAAAATCAAGTAAAAAACGAGAAAGGAAGCAAACTTCGGCAAGCCGAAGTTCATATTCCCTTGCAGCTATTGCAAGAATTAAATATTTTTGAAAACATTAAAATTATGATTCACTTGCGTATATGTCTAAAAACATTGAAGCAATGATGATTTGCAGCTCAATTATTAGATAGTTATTTTATATAATTTTATTATTTCTATGGGAGCTATATAATATAGTCGTCCGATTTTGATGAAATTTAAACCGTAATTCTGAAATATTTAACCATTACTATATGTCGAAGAACTAAAAAAAAATTTAAAAACAGCAAAGTTATTTTTTTTTTTTGTATTTTTTTCTGATTGTTCCTACGGGAGCTATATGATATAGTCCTCCGATTTTTATGAAATTTAAACTGTAAATCTGAAATATTTAAACATTACTATATGTCGAAGAACTAAAAAAAAAATTAAAAAACAGAAAAGTTTAATATTTTTTTCATTTATTTTTCCGATTGTTCCTATGGGAGCTATATGCTATAGTCGTCCGATCCGACTCGTTCCGACTTGTATACTACCTGCAATAGAAAGACAACTTTTGGAAAAGTTTCATGCAGATAGCTTTCAAACTGAGAGACTAGTTTGCGTAGAAACGGACGGACAGACGGACATAGCTAGATCGACTCGCCTAGTG
Organism: Drosophila gunungcola; assembly: GCF_025200985.1. Classification (NCBI taxonomy): domain Eukaryota; kingdom Metazoa; phylum Arthropoda; class Insecta; order Diptera; family Drosophilidae; genus Drosophila; species Drosophila gunungcola. The sequence continues at coordinate 2,010,670 of NW_026453170.1, read as the reverse complement.
ATGCTGATCAAGAATATATATACTTTATAGGGTCGGCAATGTCTCCTTCACTGCGTTGCAAACTTCTGACTGAAATTATAATACCCTCTGCAAGGGTATAATAATCAGAACGTCACTGCAAGCAGTCAGATATACCTAGAATTGCTGGCGCCATCTGTCGGAGGCATGTTTACTGTCAATAAAAAAATTGTCTCAAGTAGCATAATGGAGTATACATATAAATATAAAACAGTTTTTTCTATTTTGCTCAGTGCAGGTGACATGAGGAGGAGATATTGAAGAGCGTGTGATTTGCACAATCTGCACACAACTCGAAATTAAATTCGGCCTCGGCCACCGCTCGAACTTTTTTGCGAAAGGTCAAAATGTTAATGTATTTGAAATGAGACGCAACAAAGAAGGGAGAGCGAAAGAAACAGGGACAACATATAAAGGAAGAAAAGGAAAGGCAGATGGGATAGCAGTGGAAAACCGAGACTCAGATGCGAGATACAGCACAGAGAACTTTCTCCTCTCGGAAAGTGGCAAAAACTTGTCCATGTTCATTCATCTTGACACGGTCGCCAGCGGGCAGACAAACTCCCTCCAAAATACAAGAGGACCACAGCAAAAAAAAAAAAAAATATTTGGTCTTAATACAGGTAAAGAATTTTGAAATACCCTTTGGGAATTATTTAAAGGTTGTCTTTCAAACTATATTACTTACAGGCAATAGCTTGTCCCTTTACTTAAATTAAAACTTAATTTCTGCAAATAAAAATTCCATAATAGTCATATATTGTTCTTCCGTCACAAAAGTCCCCCGAAAAAAATATTTAAATCAAATCTACCTCTAAGTTACCAACTTAATGGAAAATCAAAATACATTCTGTCAGGTACTAAAGTCCACATAAAAAAGTTGTCTGCGAGTGTGGAGACGGAGGGCGTGGAATGTTTAATGCGATTTGCCACACGTAATTCAGTCTGGGGGACGTTAAATTACTTAGAATACAGAAGCGCACTTCATGATCCACTTTTTTGCTTTATTGAACCATCTTCATATACATGGGTATAAGCTTATTTGCCCTGATCTGGGTCCAAAATGCACAGCATTGTCACGGGATCCGTCAAACAATCTGCAAAATGGTTATGTAATTAGCTTAATTTGTTTAACCTAAGTTATATTTAATACAAACCCCCTGCTACAAAAGTCTTCCATAAAGTTAAAATTAATATAAAAACAAGCAGATACACTCTCATGTTGTGCACGCTTCAAGACAACCTTTAAAAATATTTGGAAACGAACTAAATTTGCTTTCTTATTTCTTATCAGTAGAAACGCTCCCATTTGGAAATTCCCATGAACAAAGCTCTGATTAAAAAAGCGGGCTGAAGTCAAACTTAAAGCTATTGCAATTGATGAGAAAGGCAAGTTACACTCGGACTGTTAATCTGAGAGCTCATTCAAAAGAGTCAAACAAATACGAATGAACCTTTGGCTGTTCCAAAAAAAATCACCGTTTTATATGGTAGATTATGGTGTGAGCTAAATTCAAAAAATTAAAATAATATTAAATAAAAATAAAAAATTGAATAATATCTAATATTGTAATGTAAATTAGAATAATCGATATATGGCTATTCTACGAATTGAACACATTATTGACAAATCTATTTCCAAATGAAAGACGGTTGTGGTGTTAAAACAACAAAAAGTATAAACAAAATTACAAACTTGAATCCTATTACCTATATCATCATATAAATAAACACTTCAACTTTATCTTAAATAAATTACCAACTCTCCAGACATAATCGAATGGTGTTTTAAAATGTTCACTTAGAGCTGGGAGTGTGGGAGTTTGAAGTAAGGCAAAGTAATATGAATCACTTAAAAAGATTAATATATCAAAGGAACATAAAAACAATAAAATAATGGTTAATTTTGAAATATTTAATATTCTTGGTGACCTGGTTTGCTATTCTGGTGTGTTTGGACCGGCTCAAGGTTTGGGTTATTTATAGTGCCGTTTTCTCTTTCATTAAAATAAACTTTCTTCTCCTTTCCAATATAATTTAAACACCGTCGGGGTTTTGTTTTAATTAATTTTTATTGGCCAACAAATTTAAAATAAATTAACATTGTACTTACTGAAACAAATATAATTTTTAAATTTCGCGACTAGTTTCGATTAACGATACAGATTTCGATATCGAATGTTTTTTTTGTTGGTATTTATAGACCAACTGATTACAGCCACACTTGGTCAAAAAAGTCAACAAACAAACCATTTTTGCTTTAAAAGTTTTGATGCTTTGACTTAAGCATGATTTGCCGATTGTGCCTGAACAACGCCAACGACTCGGATACAATACGGATATTCGAGGACGATGGACTCTCCCTTAATGTGGCTAATGTGCTGGCCAAATACTTTTGGTTTGAGGTACGAGCTATTAGGTGTGTTTTTTTGAAAGACTATAATTATGAATTGTTAATAATTGCAGCCAAAAAGCGATGATCCCATATCTACGGTGATTTGTTTGACCTGCTGGAACCAGGTGAACGATTTTCATCAGTTCTACGAGTTGGTGGAAAGGGCCCATCGTTTGCTGACGGAACGGTTTTCGCTGAAATCTGGACAGGATCAGGCGAAAGCTGTGCCGGATGAAAGCTTGGAGTTTCCGGAGGATGAGCAAGATGAGGATGAGGAGGTTGGCTTGCCCAGCAGCGATTGCGAAAGTGGCTCCTTCAACAACGAACAGTTCCTCAGCGATGTCATTGCCCAGCAGGAGGAGCAAAGTAAGTCCAAGCCATTGGACGAAGGTTCAATTAAGGAAGAATCGCTAACAGTACTGGAGCTGGGGAATACCCCAGAACCCGTACCGCTTATACCCCCCATGCCCACAGAGGAACGAAGGGAAACGCGGTCCACCACCAAGAGCAGATCCCATCAGGCAACCGGTCCTGCTCTGCTGCCTTCCCCAGGGAAAACCAAGCCTCCTGCGACAAAATCCCAAAGAAAGAAAAACTCGTGCAAGGCAGGAGGAGCAGCCTCGCAGAAAACCAAGCGCTATCCGAACTACAAACAGAGCATGCTGGATATCGATGCCAAGATCTCTGCCCACATGCGGCTCACCTGCGACGTTTGCCACGAGGGCCAGGAGACATATCTGCTCCTCTGCAAGCACATGATGCAGGAGCACAATCGCAAAGGGTATGCCATCTGCTGCAACAAAAAGTTCTACAAGCGCTCCTTTCTCACCGATCACATCGATCGTCATGCCGATCCCGAGAAGTTTAAGTGAGTGGTAAAGTGGAGGAAGCCAATCTGGTAGAGAGATCATTGCAACAGGGCTTTTAATCAACGAGAAATTTAATTGCAGATGCACTCAGTGCGACAAGCGCTTTGCGGACAAACAGTGCCTGAGGAATCATGAGCTGTTGAAGCACCATCCGGAGGAGGAGAAGACCTTTATGTGCGAGCAGTGTCCCAAGAGATACACGAAGCAGTATTTGCTGGATCAGCACCGCGTTATTCACAAGGAGCGAAATGTGGTGTGCAACCTTTGCGAGAGGAGGCTAGTCTTGTGTTGCTTTTACCCATCTTGAGTAGTCTTTAGTAACCATTCTCTTTTGCGTGCAGATTCCCCAACCAATCCCTGCTCAGCACGCACGTAAAGATGGCCCACGGCAACTACGGCACTATGTGCGACATCTGCGCCCAGGTCATTCGCGGTCGTGCGGCCTTTCAGCGTCACCAGTTGGAGCACGCCGGCGTCACAGAACCCAAGGTGCAGTGTGACATCTGTGGCTCGTGGCACAAGAACAAGCACAGCCTGAAGAAGCATGTGCGACGACATAATGGCACCGCAGCCACCTGCGACCTTTGTGGCAAGGTGTCGCCCAACCGCAGCGCCATGCTCAGTCACCAGCGGTATGTGCATCTCTCGGACAGGAAGCACGAGTGCAGCGTGTGCGAGAAAGCCTTTAAGAAGGCCATCACGCTGAGGGAACACATGACCACGCACACGGGCGAGGTGCTCTACAAGTGTCCCCACTGCCCAAAGACGTTCAACTCGAATGCCAATCAGCACACGCACCGCAAGAAATGTCATCCCAAGGAGTTCGAGGAGGCGCGGAAGGCTCGCTCCGAGAAACGAAAGGCCGTCGAGGAGGAGGCGCCCAGCATTCTGACCATCTCGACGGGTGGAGATGGTGGTGAAACCACTCACAGTATTCTGCTTGCGAACGGCGACGAGGATCTCAAGGCCGACACCATCGAGTTCACCCTGTGTCTTAGCACCGATACCACAGATTAAAAGCATATTTCTGTTGAAAATCGTTACATGTATTTGCATCTCTGTTACAAAACTAATTGGCGGAATTGAAGCTGACGAATTTCTCAAATTATGAAATTCTCTCAGTTTCCATTCCGCCAAGTTCGTTTTTACTATGTATTTTGCAAGCAAAGACGTTTAATTTAAGATCCTTAGGCTAGCAGCGTTTTACAAAATAGACGGAGATTTTAAGTGGAATGTTGCATTATTCAGTTTTGGGAGCCAATACTAACCCCGTTCACAAATGATTTCCACAGCATTGGGCTCCATTAAAACGGACTCCAAGCAACGTTGGACAGCTGAGCCAAGGATCTCGTCCAGAAGGAAGTTGACCAGGCTGTAAACCATTAGTTTTGGTTATTCCAATTTCTTTAGATCGTAGTGAACTTACTTTTCATCGCTAACAAAGCGCCAGAGGTTCATTTGCAGGTAGTGCGCATCCACCTGGATCTGCTGCAGTCCATATTTACTGAATGTTCTTAACCTCACGCACTCCAAGAGGGTCTACAAGAAGATTATCATACACATCATGTTACTTCTCTGCGTAACCTCTTACCTTAAGCCCAATTTTAATGATGCCCATCACGATTGAAGCCTTGGTGAACTCCACCGAAGTAAAGATCTCCACTCGCTCCGAAAACAGGCGATGTATGTTAGACACATAGCTGGATTCCAGCTGCGAGGGCGTGTAGTTTGACCAATTGGATCGGTACTGTGGCTTGGAGGTGGAAGCAAAGTTACTGAAGTATGTTTTACGGCTGGAATCGCTGCTGGCTGTGGTGCGGAATCCAGACGCAGTATTCGTGGTTGCCTCGTAGAGACTGGCCACCACCGTCTCGATGCTGCCCAGCTCCTCCACCACGCGTTTCATCACCGCTCGCACCGATCGCGGTTCCAGGCAGTTGAGCCAATCCCTTGTCTCAACGCTCTTGCGCAGCATTTGTGAGATGTTAGTGCCCTGCAGCCGCACATAAGAGTCTAGGAGTGCCTGAGCCGTTTCCCGCATCTCCGCACAGATCTCGGTTTCGTGGGTTAATGTGGCACTGTTCTCCGAGTCGATTTCATAGAGGTCATCCACCAAAGCGATCTGAGGAATCGGTTTATTAGGCAAATATTTTAAAGCTCTTATGTTAAGAATGCTGACCAGTATGTGCACGCCCTGCTGCTCCAGTTCCAGACACGTTTTGGACAGCACTAGCAGCAGATTCGGTGGACTAGAGCTAGAGGCATCTCCGAATCCACACATCACCTTGGCGATATGGCGCAGAAAGCCTATCAGCAGATTCTCCCGAATGCCCTCCACGCACAGAGCGCCCTTGTGCTCTGCCTTAATGTTGAACGACCAGTCGGTGCGCAGGAATATAAGCAAATCCTGCAGCACGCCCTTGATCTTCTCCACCATGGCCACGTACAGGTTGCTGATCAGATCGCTTAGATTTAGACCAGCAGCTGCATCGCTTTTGGCGGAAACCAAGGACAATCGAACCGCACTCAGACTATCGGCAAAGTGATCCTTGAGGTTCTTAGCATGGGCATCGCATAGTTGGTGGGCAGCCGAAATTATAATGGAGACCGTGTTGCGTTTAACTTCCAAGCCGCGGCAGATGTTCCGCATGGCTTGCAGGCGCCGATGCAGGCGATCCAGAGCACGCAGCATCACCTGGGTGTCCCCGTAGCCAATGTCGGATTCAACACGATCCTGGACGAGAGTCAGGTACTTGTCGATGTTCTGGTTAAGAAAGACATTCAGGTCCAGCAGGGCGTTCTCCTGGAAGTCGTCACTAAGAGAGAGTTATTTCTATAAGATCGTGAAGAATCATTCACATAATATACCGCTCTTGCTCGTAGTGCTTGGCCACAAACATGTCGAAGTAGGAGGTCACGACCAGCGCCAGATCGTTGAGGAAGCCATCGATGCCCATGTCCACAAACTCCAGCATATCGCGCTCCGTCTGATCTTCCAGCATGACGATCTGCTCGTGCAGTCGCTTGCCCGCGCAGGTCAGCATCTCGCTGGCCAGATCCGAGGTCTTCTCGTCCAGCTGTAGGAGCAATTCCCCGATCTCTGTCAACGATTGGGCCGTATTGCCCGCTCGTTGAAAGTCCTTCCGCAGTAGCTCCTTCAGGTCCGACATGATGGCATCGCAATCTCGCTGGATGCCGTCGAACGAGGGCTGCCTGCCGTATTGCGCGAACACCTTCTGGGCGTGCAGGTAATCCTGGACAGCCTGGGCGTAGTTTTCCTCCTCGATCAGGGATTTCAGTTTGGCCGGGAGCGTGGAGAGGAACTGCAGCCGCTTTAGCAGCGAATGCTTCTCGGACAGGCGACATAGCTGCGATCTGGTGCCCTGCAGGGTCCCAGTGATCTGCTCACTGAATGTGGTTATGGATTGCATCTTGGTCATCAGCAGATTCACATCCGTTTCCATCTGCTTGAAGTCGTCTTTCATCCGGCGAATCGTGTCCGTGGCGGATATAAATTTATTGTAGTTCTCGTAGACCAGAGTCTGCATGTCCGAATGCAAAGTTTGGGTGTCCTTCACCACCGCCGCTTCCGTGTCCATGATTTGCTTTAGGGAACAGTCCTAATTTCACCCAAAATAATCAAAACATACGGCCAATTGTTGGGTGTTACTTCAGTGCATCCCACTTCTCACCTTCAGCAGTCTCTCCAGATACTTTTCAGCGTCGAAACTGGAGCTGTCCATGTCGAAGGGATTGGCTTTAGTTTCAGCCATCTCGCAGTCTTTATTTTCTAATCATAAATAAATAAATTAAAATTTATTTTCCTATTTTGTTGTTTTCATTTACAGGTAAAAAGTTACGCAGTATTGGTAAGCGTCGAATTATTACTCACTCAACAGCTGATTCAATGGTTTCGTTATCGATAACCAAATTGCGCACTTAATTCAATTTTTTAAACGGTATAATAATTTAGAAATATACTTTTGTTGAAAACGAGAACGGAAGTTTACTATTCTGGTCTAGAAGACAAAATTTTAAGCATTTTTTCAAGTAAGATCACAAAGAAATGAAAAAACATTTGTAATATGCATAGTTTTACATGGTTTTTATTGACAGTTTGAAAATACAAAAAAACAAAATATAAATAAAAAAAACCCAATATTCGCCGAGGTACAGGCCTGTGGAGTACGGTCTTCAAAAAATCGCTGCGTCCTGGCTTACAAGATTTCAGCCTTTGAAGAGATCGGAAAATAAATAAAACTAATTTTTTATTAGTAAATTAGTTGACCACTTTAAAAAAAATATTTAAAAATAATAAAACGCCGTCAACTTGAAAACAAAAAATGTTTTTGAATCATTTTTTTCGACCTCTTCGAATATATTAAAAACATCAGAACAGCAAAAATAATTTTTTTTTAAATTTCTAGACCAGAATATTCCCTTAATACCCTTGTGGAAAATTGATAACGTGCACTGCGCAAACATTTTACAGTTCTAAAAATATTTGTGTTTAATTATTAACAAAAAAGGACAAAGCTTTTTTTAACCAAGTAATAGCCTGATTCCATTACCGCATAGGTAGACTTTTTGAATGTGCCTGATTCCATTGGCGCATTAAGTACGAGGTTACGGAAATCTTTAATACTCAGCAGGACATCCATAATGCTATCAAGGCATTTGTCAACTAGTTTGACGGGTTTGCAAAGGAGACCACCACAGTTTCTTAAAACGAGCAAAGATCCCCGTATAACTTGGAGTTGGAGACCTAGTTGAAATACAAATTGTTTATTTAGTGACTTTTTTGCGTTGAGCTAAATATTTACAAAAAACTGCAGAAAACGTTTGCATTCAAATCGTAATTTTTAGATGATTGTTTAATTAATTGGCCCGGGGTGGCATCGCCAAACTGATATCGATATTTTACAATTTACAATCGCTCAATTACTCATCTCTAAGGATTTCGCATATCTAACGCTTGTCGCTTCATAACATTTTACTTTTCTCTGAAAGCTCGAATTGGGAAGACCTGACAAGTCTGACCTGACAGCAATAAAATGGACGATTGGGAAAAAAAGCGCTGAAGGCACACATTTATTTAAAAAAAAATCTGAATGTTAAATTCTTCTTTTAAGTTTAGGTAATTAACCATTTCTTGTATAGAGTCCTTCTGATAGGTTGGCGCCGTCGTATCCCTCTCCTTGGTGCAGATTCCCGTTAAAAAACAAAGAATTTATTCTAATGAATTAAAATTAACAAATTGTTTACCTACCTCACAATTGGGAAACCGGAAGCCATTTATCGACGTGAACGTTTTCAGGCAAATATTGCAATAAACTTGGGCTCCATATGTTGCCCAACCATGTGAGCCCTAAGGTCGTATTTAACTCTACCCTACTTGGGTGCATTTTTCTTCTTTGGTTACATTTTTGCACTCTCAGCTTATTTAAAAAATTAATTATAATGGATTAAAATTGACAAATTGTTTTCTTACAATGCATGAATAAAGACCCTTAGGGAGATATATGTAAGTCCGTTGGCAAATTTCACAAAAAAGTTTTGCCCGAGAATGGTTCTTTATCATATGGGACCGATCATTTATTCATGTTGGGCACTTCGGAACTCGCGCCTTGTTCCTATTGCAATTTTTGTAATGTTTTTGGCAAAACTGTACCAACTCCTCCGGTAAACGACCTGGAGTCTCTGGCGCGACCGGAGTAGACGTTATCTGGTCAACCACCTCCGCCAAGGGCGGCAACTGTCAACGAGTGCCAAGCGAGAATGCCATTACTCCGAACATTTCGTCTTCTTCGTGGCGGTCTAGTTTTCGTCCGGCGACAAATAAAGCCGCTCCGTCCCTGACATCTGCAGAGGGAGGGGGCCCTCTGATCTGGGATCTCCTCTCCAGGACTATTCTGCAAGACCTTATCAAGTGAAACACTGACTCCGGCAGACTCGTTGGTGGCCGGAAAATTAACTTGACGACTGGACCATGAGGCCACATGGGCAGCAAAACCTAAAGTTCTGTCGATCACAGGCTGCCACATGGGCCTCGTAAGTCTTCAATTTCAATATTTTCCGGCCCTCCGGGCACTGGTTTCGGAGTTCCGGAGTCAAGACCAATGAGTCTTCCTTCCTCAGATCAGCTTTCATTTCGAAATACCTATTTTTTTCAGCCGACTTTCTTTTCGGAATTCGCTGCTGGGACCGGCCTGTCTGGTTCCTTTTTTTTATTATATTAATATTTAAATTTTTATTATTATGAGTTTTTAAAATTTCATTATCTACAATTATTTCATTTATATTTTTATTATTTATTAGGTTGTCAATAAAGTCTTGCGTTATTTTCATGAATTTTCAATTGTTCATAAAATTGGTTACAATAATGCGATTCAATTCAAATATGCGCCGTTTTGTTCGATGACGCGTTCCCAACGAGATGCCAACTTTATAATGCCCCTCTCATAGAAGCTCGCTTCCCTATTGGCAAAATAACCGGAGAGCCAATTTTCACAGGACTCTCTTGTGGCCAGCTTCATACTACCAAGCGCGTTCGCCATGGACAGAAACAGGTGGTAATCACTTAGAGCGAGATATGGTCTATACGGTGGATACAAAAGAGCCTCCCATCCGAGCTCCCGGAGCTTCTGGCGCGCCACTAAAGATGTGTGTGGCCTGGCGTTGTCCTGATGTAAGACAATTCGGCCACTGTTCATCAAAGATGTCCTCTTCTGCAGGAGTGCTGCCTTCAAGCGGTCCAGTTGTTGGCAGTACTGGTCCGAATTGAGCGTTTGGCCATAGGGGAGCAGCTCATAGTGGATTATTCCCTGCCAATCCCACCAAACACACAGAAGAACCTTCCTGGCCGTCAATCCAGGCTTGGCCACCGTCTGGGCCGCTTCATCGCTTTTCGACCACGACCGTTTGTGCCTTACGTTATCGTAAGTGACCCACTTTTCATCGCCAGTCACCATACGCTTCAAAAACGGGTCGATTTTGTTGCGATTTAGAAGCGATTCGCATGCGTCGATACGGTCAAATATGTTTTTCTGCGTCAATTCGTGTGGCACCCATACATCGAGCTTCTTAGGTTTGATGACTCATGCCCAGCTCTTAACCGATGCTACGGCTGCTACTATGCCGGTCTCTTTCGATCAATTCAGCGATTTTATCGCAATTTTCGACGACAGGCCTTCCGGAACGTGGCGCATCTTCGGCCACCTCTACACCAGAACGAAAACGTTGAAACCATCGTTGTGCAGTGGAAATGGAAACTAAATCGGGTCCATAAACAGCACAAATTTTTTTGGCGGCTTGAGATGCATTTTTGCCTTTATCGTAGTAGTACTGTAGAAAATGCCGTATTTTCTCTTCATTTTGTTCCAAGATTGCGGTGCTATAACTCATGAACGACTTAAAAGAAAAGACAATCAATCAAACACGTGTTAGCGCGTGAAATGAACGTTCTAAAAAGGTTGAAGTATGACCTGATGCGACGAATAAAACAAGAACTATGAGCTTTCAGCGCCAACTAGCGAAAATACCGCAAGACTTTTTTGACAACCTTCTCGTTGTTTTTTTAAAGCGATTTTAAAACGCAAATATTTTGTGGGCCACCCTGTATATATAGCGGTAGAATTGAAAATCTGCTGTGATGGCCGAAAGGTATCGCCAAATAAATAAGGATTGCATACCAAGACTTTAGGAAATTTAATTGGTTCAGGAGAACGAGCGTTGAAAGTGTCATACCAAAAAAATTTTTATGTGGAGTTTGGGTTGGGAAAATATTACACTTTTTTTTTAACACAGTTTTAATTTTTTCAAACGCGTCGAATGACAACAAATTTGCTTGGATCTGATGCTCCGTTCAAAAGATATTCTCAAAATACTTTTTTTTGGTATACCTAAAAAATACAAAAGTTTTCCTCGTCGTTTGTCAGTTTCAAAAAAATTTAAGGACTCGTTTTAGAATCCTGGGATTTTTTTTTGCGTTGGGCAGGTCGTTAAAAAAAAAAATTGTTCTCGGACTTTTTAAATAACTAGCTTATTTAGCGGGAAATCGCTCAAAATAGCTAAACTTGGACTTGCCGATGTTTGCTTGCTTCTCGTTAGTTAAGATTTAAAGTCTTGTCAAACGTAGTTTTTTAAAACAAAATTAATACTGAAGTATAGGTAAAAGTTTTTTTGTAAAAACCGTGGTCACAATATTGGGGTACTTCGACTTTATATCAAACAAAAACTTCTGATATAAAACAAAAACGTCTCTTAACGAGGTAAAAAAGTCGTGACGATAGCACCTTCAACATTCGTCACGCTGTTTTTTTTTTATCTTGCCTGTTTAGGCAAAATACCTGGATGAATCGGTCCGAATGGAAACATTTAAAAAGCGTATTTATTAAGTCGAATGCTTATTCATTTTTCGTCACAGAATTTGATATCAGATATTTTATATGTTATGAAAATGCGAAAAACGTAGAAAGTTATCAGAAGTTATCGTCGAAGTAGTGTTTTCAAAGGCAGGAACTAATTTGGTTGGTGGCATGGCTTACGAACTGGTTTATGTATGAATGCGCGGCATTTTCATATTCATTTAAAAATTTACCACTGATAAGCGATTTTCTTTAAACGCACTCATTTTCTTGAAAAATTTATTAAAAAGCCCCCCAACGGCCTGCACATATGGCATTGTGCAATTTTCTCAAAACGTATGCATAATATTTTGATTAAATTTTGTGAGAGAAGCCCGTTTTTCAAATGAAAATTTTAAGTATTTGCAGGCTTCCAATTTGTTCAAAACCTATTTGAATTGTTAGATTTTTCTTTTCTTAAGAAAGTGTTTAAATAGACACAAATTAAAAAAAAATAAATACAGCCTCAGTGTTACAGATTATTAATATCTTTATCTGTAATCGTAAGTTATTTTAAATTTATTGCCCATTTAAAATTAATTTAAGACAAAATACGATTTTAAAACCATTAAAATATGTTATTTTTAATGTTCTTTTGCCAAAAAATTATCTTTTTCAATGTTTAATATATTACTTTACTCCCAGCTCTAAGTGAAAAATGTAAAACAACATTCGTTTATGTTTGGAGAATTGGTAATTTATTTAAGATAAAGTTGAATTGTTTATTTATATAATGATATAACTAATTGGTTTAAAGTTTGTAGTTTTTGTTTTATTTTTGTTTTTTGTTGTTTTCTTCTTCCTTTACTCTCTTTAAATTATTTAATTACATTTAAAATCACAGCAGTCTTTCATTAAAAAATAGTTTTATCAATGTTGTGTTTAATTCGTAGAATATAACTCTAACCATAGATCGTATAATAACTGAACAAACTCTCACTACATTCATAAAAAAATGTTTAAAATTTAACGGAATCAAGAGCTTACCACTAATCGGAGCTACGAATTGCCACTGCAAACTAACTACAGATTTAATAATCACCTATATATATTAACATTTAGGTTATCTATATCTCATGCAGATATAGATGTACGTATCGTCATTGAACTGAGTTGACAAAATAAACACGTTTATCTTGTTTACGAATTGCACAAAAGTTGAAAGTAACATTAGTCGATATATATATATATATATATATAGTAGTTCTAAATATTAATAATCTTTACCGCTAGAACGAACGTTGGTTTCCTTTGTATGAAATTTCTGCTACTGGAATGTATTTTACTTGCTCCTGTTGCTGAAAAACCTTTCGCCACCCAATTTGTGTTACAAATTCTCTATAATATCTTGGCATGTGCGTTATTCGTTAATCTATATAATCTGTTTGCGAATATTTGAATTATCTCTAGACGTATTTACACGTTCCGTAAAGAATTAAACTAGCTAAGAATCGGTGTGGTCGACGAAGAATTGAAAAAAGTGTTTATAATTGATATTCAAAATTTTGATTACGCTACTGAAATCGAAAAACGGGAAAGGGATAAATTTTGTTGGGAAATGGAAAGCTAACTCCTGTCCAATTGCTACTTTTTAGGATGGCTATATCGTACATATCGGCTTTGATCACAGCTACGCAGAGTTTAGGCAAGGCGAGTAGTCATTTTGGGTAGCTAGCAGGGCGGAATCCGTAATTTAGCCTGCCACCTGCTGCATGGTGATGGTGCTGATCAACTGCTGGCAGATCTTTCCGTACTCGAACTGGTCCCCCGAAATGCGGCGCAATTTGATGCCCTTGCCGGCTCCATGGTGATCCCGGCTGCGTCCCTCGCACACCTGCAGTTCGATCTGCAGGCCGCCCGAGTACTCCAAACTGAGATTGGTGGTTGGCTCTCCATAGCCAGAGTGTGAGGCCAGGAGGGAAGCCGCCTCGCATGCTAAGGGATTCGAGCTGGAGGCATTCGAGGCGCTACTGTGACGCGACTCCGCCCCACTATCCTCCGAGCTAATGCTTCCCTTGTGCAGCACAAAGCCCTTGGGCGGCATTGTGGAGTCAATGGTCTGCTTGACCATCTCCAGAATGCGGGTGGAGTCCAGATTGGAGCACTCATGTGGCAGCGGCACCTCGTAGCACATCTCATCCGACATGCGCCGCGAGTCGCACATGGAATCGGGTGTCAGATGGCCGCATTCCGTGTGATCGCCCATCTCCGAGTGCGAATCCGACTTGAAACCGGAGCTGGCGGATGGCTCCTGACAGGGCGAGAGGTTATTCGAGTCGTTGCTAAGCGAGTCGTCCGAGAAGCCCAGCGACTTGTCGCTGCCCCGCCGGCACTGGGCTTCGGTTTGAGCCTGCGCTTGTGATTGGCCAGGGTGGGAGGAGCTACTTGCCACCGGACAATGACTTCCGCCGCTCGATTCGCAGTCCAGGCTGGCCTTACGTCCGATTCCCCTGGTTATTGAAGGCATATCGCTGCTGGGTTCCGTAATAATCAGGCCCTAAAGGGAGAATTAGTTGCAAAGTCAATATGAGAATTCTTTCAACCGTCTAGTAATTAAATTGAACAGTTAGAAAGTTAATTGATCTCACCTGCAGTGACATAACAGGTGTGTGCTGTTCCAGAGAATCCTCGCTATCGCGACTGTTGTCCGAGGATAGAGCCACCAATGTAATCTCGCTGCCCTGGACGTCGGTGAGGCATATCTGTGGCGTAATTCCTCCGGTACAGCCGGCATATGGAGTGCCCGTGCTGATAGTGTGACACATCTGCCCATTCCCATTCTCCTCCTGGATGATGCACAGGTTGGGTGACGCCGGGGGCGTGGGCACGACCCTTACGGGTTGTGCTGGCGAAAGATTCAGCGGTTTTAGATCGTAATACGAAGCCGTAGGCACAAACCAATTGGTGGCCGCGTAGTCCGTGGACTGCTGATCCATCATTCCGCCACAAACGTCCATGGACAGGTCCAGCGGTTGATTGGCAGCGGCGGCAGCAGCTGCCCCCTCGCTGGCGGCCGAAGTGCCCCTGGTGATGGAGCCACCAGCCCCACCAGTGCTCAGTCCGGAGATGCCCTTGGTGATCTGGTGCAGCGGAGAGGAGCCACCGGCCGGGCAGGGCAGGTAAGGATTGGGGGAGCAACTGCCGCTGAAGCTGCTACTGTAGACCGGCGATTGGCAGCCGCTGCTCGAATTTGAGTTGCTGGCTCCCAGGTTGATGCTGCTGAACTGACCCACCAGCTGCTGTTGATGCTGCGGCTGCGGCTGCAGGGCCAGGCTCATTGGCTGATATGGCGGGTAGCCACAGATCATTTGGCCAAACATCTGCTTGGCGGAGGTCAGCGAGGCATTCACGGCTCCACCCTGCGGCAGGCTCAGTGGGGAAACACTGAAGCTTAGCATTTGCTGCTGTTGCTGCTGCTGCTGCTGCTGCAGATACAACAAGTGACTCTGGTCCAGGTGTCCTCCACTCACCGCCGCCGCACTGGAAGCGTGAGCGGCCAGTCCCAGCAGCGGAGCCAAATCCATCGGCACCACATGCGTTGAGATAATCTTATTGGCTATTTCGAAGCTGACGCGCTGCTCCTTGACCAAGCGGTCCAGGGCGGGCATCAGACTCTTGATGGCATCGGGAGGAACTTCGATGTCATGGCCACGCCGCAGAGCCAGCTGCAAACCCATGCCAGGCTTGCCATGTATGGGCGAACCTATGGAAACAGAGTTTCAAAATTATTCATTTCCCCCCTAAGATGATAAGCTTGTGTTGAAGCTTGTGGCGTTAATTTTGGTCTCCGTCTCTTACCTGGCAAACTGATCGAATTTTCTAAAAGCGGCGGACTGGGTGCAACCAAAAAGTTTCTCTGTGCAATACCTTTCTGCAGGGACTGGCATTCCTGCAGCGGTCCTTGGAACTGGCTTTTGGATCCCTCCGAGGCACGTCGCACTGGACTGTAACGTCCTATTGTCGCTAAATGGCAAGCGGCGGGGGTAAAAATACGGAAAAAAGGAAATGGACGAAGAATGTCAGCCAAATGACAACGCATCTTAATTTATAAAGTTTTCTAAGCAGGTATTCCAATATATAATCATGTACTACAGTTAAGGTTCGAGTTAAGGAAAGTAATTAAGACAAACTTTTGAATTCGATTATGTATATACATAAAAAAGAATTGGTTAGCAAAAAAAAAATATTTAATTGCTACGTTTTAGATAAAGTTTATTACTTTTATTTCTTTTTTAAATTGAACAAATATTTAAATTAAAAAAAAGTAATAAAAAAGAAAGATTGATATGTAAATAAAGCGGAGGCTGAGGCAAGGCCCTTATAGTTGTAAGTTGGTCTGTTTATTAAAAAGGCATCTGATTTATGAATTTTAATTTTAGGATTTGAACGATTTATGGACACTTTTAACCTAACTTCAGGTGGAGATCCCCAGAAAAACTCAAGACTTACCACCCTCCTGAACGGTGGGCAACTTCGGGTGGACCACCCGATGCAGGCGCCGGTTGCTGTTCGCCAGCTGGGGCACGGAGCCACCGGCGGCTGCCACCAAGGGCAGCGAGTGGGGCGGCGACATGCCCTTCGACATGGCCATGGGAAGGGCCACGCCCACCGGGTATGCACCATTGGGGGGCGATTGGCTTAGAGATTTCAGGGTGGGTGGCAGGTAGTCGCGGTTCATGCGAGACTCAACCTCGCGAATTAGCTCGGGGGGAATCACTATCGTTTTATGCGAATAAGGTCGAAGGGGTTCAAGCAGCGAGATCAGCGAAATCGGGAGTGGTTGCGGTAGCGGTTGTAGTTGTTGTGCAGTAGCGGGCGATGCAAAATTATCAATCGCAATAAACCAAAAAAGTTTACATAAAAAGAAAGTTTAAAAAAAGCAAAACATCAAATTAATACAGTAATAAAATAATAAATAAACTTTGTATACGAAATTAACAACTGATCGATTTACGAATAAAATACTTAATTATAAAATTTAAGACGGAAATAAAGCTATTTATAGAGCCATGCAGCTAAATTGATCGAACGTTTTGATTATCAATGGTTTAGATCATTTTTATACCCTTGCAGAGGGTACTATAGTTTCAGTCAGCCGATACTTTAAAGTATATATATTCTTTATCAGCATCACTAGGCAAGTCAGTCCCTTTCTAGGCAAACTAGTCTCTCAGTTTAAATCTTAATGAAACATTAATTTTACTGATAGGGGATAAAAACTTCGGCTTGCCGAACTTTCCTATCTTTTTTGTTTGTTTCAACAAAGTGGTACTTTTTCTTTTTAAACTACTAACACACTTTTGGGATTAAATTTAATGACTTAATTTGATAAACATTATGTTGATTCACGGGCTATTTTTAAAATGGTTCCCCAATCAATTTGGTATGCAGCTACTTAAACGCACCTGGCGGTCTTTCGGTTACCGTGAGCAGACCCGTTCTCCTTTGCCGCATGTTGGAGGAGGTAGTTGGAACCTGGGACTGTGATCCTGGTCCCGGGCCATGTGACACGGAGAGATCCTCCGTACAGCCCACCGTATGTCGCTGGGTTCCTCCCCGCTTCAGCATATAGCTACAAAGAAAACATTATTATCATCGCCTCAAAAAGAATGTAAGTTCCAAGTCAACCTCTGCAGCTCCTCGTTACACTCGCCGGTGGCATTCTCCTGGCAGCACTGCATCTGAGTCCCTGTCTGTTCGTTGAGCGGCGACAACTCCTGCACGGCCAAAGGATCTGTGCCACAATTCGGGTTGATGTAGTATCCGGCCGTCTCCATTTGCTGACCCTGAGCTGGACCCACAACGGAGCAAGTAGCAGGATAAAAGATGTGAAGATTCGCTCCGCCATCCGAAGCACGACGTCCAAATGAGCCTAGTTAAACGAATGGAAACGTTAACAGCTTGTGTAAATGGTTTCTTCGAGCAACAATCAATGCTTACTGGCTCCCATAACAACGGGCGGCTTGAGCAGGTGCTGATCCTTGATGGTGAGATTTTGCAGGGGCTGATTCTGCAGCATGGGCAGGTTAACCGGATAGTAGGGTACCGGCTGTGTGGGATCGCTGCATTGCGGTGGACACTTAAAGTCGATGGGCGGTACATGGGGATTGGCCAGCGCCTGCTCGTGGGCCACATCCCCGGGTCCCACCGTATGGCGTCGCGTATTCGCCCCGTTGACGCCTCCGCCAGCCTGTGCGCTCAAGTGCTGGGGATTAACCGGAGGCTGGAAAGGGAAGAAGTCAAAAGGTGATCATTAAAATATATAAATTAAAAGAGATTGAGTGTTTGTCGGTTATTCACAGCTTGAATCGCTCCTACCTCATTGGCTCGGGCCAGACATTCGAGCTCAAAGTCACCAAACTTCTCCAGATCCACGGCGACATCGGACCAGCCAAAACCCAAAGCCGAGCTGGAGGCATTGGCATTGCTTAGCGGGCTGAGCCGGTCCAGAGATTCCTGCTTTACGGGCTCCGAGCGATCCACCACGCCCGTCGTAATGCTCGTCTTGCGAGATCGGGAGTAGGCCAGGCTGGCGTGGTGCTGCAGTCTTTGGTTTTCGCGCCGCCTCTGCTGCAGCTTGTCCTGCAGCAGGTTGTAAATGGCGTAGATGTTGTCGAATCTCTGCTCGTGCACCGACTGAGCGATCATGTCGGCGGTCAGGCCGGGCAGCTGGAGCATGTGCGTCATCACCACCGAGTCCAGCTGCGGCGGTGAGTCCGCCACACTGCCCAGCGAGGATGTGGATGCCGACTTGGATACCGTTCCCGATCCAGAGGCAAAGGACAGGCCCTCGAAGCGCTCCTCCTCCTGCATCTCCGACTGCCACTCGCTGAGCCAGCGGTGCTTGATGATCTGTTTGATAGTGTATCGCCGGTCAGGCTCCACCACCAACATATTGCGGATAAGCTGCTCGCATTCTGAAAGACAAAAGTTAAACAAATTAGTCTACTAAACGATTTTAGAAAGAGGTTTCGATGGATAGACCAACTATCCCAGATTTCAATGCTACAGTTCGTCGTTCCAAAAATCAACATAGTCTATCGATTGTAAACTCACCTTGCGACATGAAGAAGGGAATGCGGAATTTGCCCAACACAACGCGACTTTTCAGCTCCAGAATTGTTTTTCCATCGAAGGGCAATGCTCCGCAGACCAAGGCGTACAGAACAACGCCCAAGCTCCAGATATCCGACTTGGGTCCGTCGTACTCCAATCCCTGGAAAACTTCTGGGGCGGCATAGGGCGGGGATCCACACCAGGTCCTTAGAGTGGCACCTTCCTCGTAGTGATTACTAAAGCCAAAGTCTGCGAGCTGCAAGAGTAAAAATAAGTAATATATTTTTTTAGAATATTTAGAATATATTTATGACCTCAAAAATTAAAGTACAACTAAATTTGTAAGAGATTATAAACATACATATTTTTTTCTTACTTTGTTTCAAAGTAAAACAATAATTAATTATAAATATCCTTCTTTCCGGTAGTAGCGACGAGCTTATTCTTTGATCAAACAAAAACACCTCTTAACAAGGTAAAATTGACGTGACGATCGCACCTTCAACTCCAAAAACTTTTGTGTGACTCTTTGTGACGACTATTTTTTATTTAATCAAAAAAAATTACTTTATTTGTATATAATTTGTTTTGTAATGGTTAAGTTACAAGGCTGATTTTGTTTATTAACCTTTTCAAAGACTCTTTTGCTCCACCGGCCTCAACAGCTTCTGTAAAAGACCACATTTCTTTTGCACTTTCACCCCCATTTATCAGAAACCAAATGACTTTCTAAAACTCTTAGTATCGAAAAAAGCGAGACCATTTGATTGCTATATCATTTTTTAAGATCGGACTATTCTTAGCTGACTTCGAATATTGCGGCTATATAAAGTAGTCTCCTTGCATACGCTTATTGGTGATCATCGTCACTACATGTAATACCGTCCGTAGTAGTATACTGTTTTGAAGAGAATCAAATTATAATGCTTTTTTTGAAATTGTTTTAAAATCCATCAATAAACAGAAAATGTATTTCTAAAACTATCAAATAATAATATCTCTGTATTTCTAAAGTTAAATGGGCTGTATCTTATTTTTGACGCATCTCACAGTGATTAAATGCTGACTCTCGCTCACCTTGATGTTCATGTCCTTGTCGAGCAGGACATTCTCGGCCTTGAGATCGCGGTGCACAACCCCCCGCAAGTGGCAGTAGTGGACGGCCGAGACGAGTTGGGTGAAGACGCGTGCCGCCTCCGGCTCCTTCATCCTCCCGTTGGCCACCAGGTGGTCAAAGATCTCACCGTTTGGGGCATACTCGGTCACCAGGTAGATCATCGACTGCGACTCCATCACCTCGTAGAGTCGGGTGATATGCGGATGCCGCAACGATTTCAGTATGGAGATCTCGCGGAACGTCTTGCTCAGGTACTCCTCGTTCAGACATGTTTTGTCTATTATCTTGATGGCCACCTGCAAAAGAACACGAGAGCAAATAGGGAAACACATTTAGTCGAGTAACCAAAATGCCATTCTCCGCCGGATTGTTTGTCGTTCCCCTGGTTTGTTTGGCCGCAGGTGATCGAACGAACATTGGCAGTAGAGCGAGAAGAGGGGGAAAAATGAGATTTTATAATGTGGGGGAAACTGAGAGAGCCCCGAAATTCAAACCGTGTGGGCTGTCCAAAAAAACGTGTCTCGCTTGGCTAGCAATACAGTGGCACAAAAGCAAGTATTGGATAATTAAACAAAAAAATCTATTATATTTTTTAAATAAATTAAATTTCTTTTTGTGTATAAACTGTTGATTAAATATATACTAAAATGAAGTAAAAATAATTGGCCAGAGAAATTATTATAAAAAATTGTTGTATTATGCATTAACATATAAATCCTTAATTATTTTAATATTTAAAAAAAAAAAACAGAACAAAATTTAAGAATGCAAAACCATTTACTAGTTAATTAAGTCGTTGTGTGTGTTTTATATTTAATACTTGAAATACGTCAGCAAAAATTGAATGTAGAAGGAATTAATTTGCTGGCTGACCCTGGTAAGTATTGACCCATTAAAATTACGCAAGTTAATACAAAATTCAGTTTGGTCTTTAGACCAAAAATTAGTTAAATTCGGTGAATATGATTTCCCTCAGTTTCTACAATTGCCCATGGCTACAGCCATTTCAATTTAGAAGTACTCATAAATTATATTTTTTTTAACAAACTAAAACAAGAAAGGAAGTAAACTTCGGAAAGCCGAAGTTTATATACCCTTGCAACTATTGCAAAAATTAATTGTTCTTGAAAACACTTAAATTTGATTGTTTCCATGGGGGCTATATGATATATTCCCCCGATTTTGTTAAAATTTAAGCCGTAATTTTGGAATATTTCATCATTACTCCATCTCGAAGAACTAAAAAATTAAAAAACAGCAAAGCTTATGTACTACCAGCAACAGGAAGACAACTTTTGGGAAAACTGAGAGACTAGTTTGCGTAGAAACTTACAGTCGGACAGAAGTACATGCTGGTCAAGGATATATATACTTTATAGGGTTCGAGAAGGAAGCCTTCACTGCGTTGCAAACTTCTGACTGAAATTATAATACCCTCCGCGAGGGTTTAAATATATATTTATATACATATATATATATATATATAAATATTATAAATTTAAATCTAAAAGGTTCTCAATTATTTAGGGTTTCTTATTTGTAAGCCAACTAAATTAAACTATGGCGCCAGAACTAAAACTTAGAAACAATTAAGCAATGTGGTTTGAGGGATAGGAATTGGGAACATAATTTATATAGTTAGTAATTATGTTTAATCTTTTATTTATCAAAACAAATAACGACAAGATACCTGAAAAGGTTGTTATTTTGGTATGCAAGTAAAAGTCATTGGGTAATCAATGTACATATATTGATAATTTAAGAATTGTTTGTGTTAATATAAGCCACTGTAAGCGTAGCTGTTGCCAGGGCCTCTGGGTGGGTGGATTGGTGGCGCACAGTCTGCAGCAGCACCGGCGACAGCAGCAGCACCGCCGACAGCAGCAACACCAACAGCAGCAACATCAACGGCAGCAATACCAACAGCAGCAACACACGATGACAGCGCCATACAAGGTGCGCGTGTTCGGATCTCGGGATCACTACGGATATGTGAATATGCGATCCGGATAGATGATGATTTAGGTACGTAAGGGGAGCGGACCGGCGGTACGGGGGCGGTCAAGGGAGGCAAGACAAAAACATTCTTTGCTCAAGACTTTCGTTTGCCGCCGACGACATTGCCGTCGCTGACTGTTTATTTGCTTTTGTGTATTCGCAAAACATTTAAAAAATTTAACACAATGTTAAATAATTAACAACACAAGTAAGCGTACACTCACTCAGTCGCCCTGCCTCTCACTCTTCAGCTCTTGTTCTCTCGCTCACCCACACTAAGCAAAAACAGCATCATCACCACCGGTTTCTTTTGGCATATTTGTTATTGTTTGCTCAACAACAAATTCGTTCTGTTTCCTGAGTAATTAAATTTTTGTTTTTAAATGAATATAAACAAGACATTACATTTTTAATCATACGCCTTGCAAAAATAAAAAATAATCACATTTATATTAACACAACTGTGAGAGACTTTGAACTTGAGGCCAGTGTGTAATGCAAACTATTTGTTTATAATAAAGACAAAAATGTGCACTGCAATGCGGCGTATGCGTAATTTCTGTTAAGCGAAAGAGATAGTACACGGTAGCGAGATGAGTTTGACATTTTTACATAATTGCATGAAACAAAAGCTGATTCTGCACTGATATTACGCCCTAGAAATCGCCAATGCCACGTGAGCAGTGTGAACTTCAGCTTACAACGGAATAAAAGGCAAAATAAAAGGGGGGGAAAGAAGAAATGCCATTGCCACGTGCCATTTGACCTTTCCTTTTGGTCGCCGGCGATTGCGATGAACCTCAAGCCCTGCTCGCAAATGAGACATTTCAAAATAATCGCAGCCAGAAATAACAGCAACTATAACAGTCATAGCAAAAAATACCAGTGTCTCCTCCTTCAGCCGAAGGCAAAAAAATCGTATCAAAAGGTCCTATTGATTTAAAAGGCAAGCTCAAGGCAAGGTCTAAAACGTTGTTGATTACGAGTGTCGGGCATTAAATAAGACACCTGAAACAATGTCAAGAATTTCAACAAATATTTGCAAATCGCAATTCATAGCAATCGTAAGCTTTGTGGTGGAAAACGATTTTTTCTTAAACAATTTCTTTAAATTAATTGATTATACTTAAAGCGGTTTACAGATTGTCCTTTAACTGGGAATTTGTATATATATTATTTTTAAAAGTGGTTGCGGTTTTTGGTTACATTTCAATTGGATTCACATGATTTTCTTAAAATATTTGAGAAATCAATTTACCCATGTAGCTTTGTTGCTATAATGAAAAATTTTATTTTCTAGACACTGCAAATTAATGCAGCAAGAAAGTTGTACAGTGAGCGCGGTTGATTGGTAATTTTTTTATTTTTTACTCATAAGAACCATAAACATTTAAGACGTCTACAATTAATCATAATAATATAATTATGCGATTCTGATTCTAATTTTCAAACATGTATTTCACAAGTATTGCTGCAAACGGTGTAAAATAGTTTTTATCTTTTAAGCTACATGCTACCTTTCCATAAAAGTTTGTTCTCTCGCTCCAATTTCTCGTACTCCTCCTTCAAATCATCAAGTTCTTTTGAGTTCTGGGCAGTCAAACGATACAGTTGGGTATTTACACCAACGATTTTTTCCCTCAAAGCATTTACTGTATACTGGCTGAGACGCTCTGGACGGAAGACGTCCTCCTTTATGGTGGCCACAAAGTGCCACATGTCCTTGAGTTCCCCACGCTTGGCGGTGCGATATTGCTGCAACTTTTCATTAAGTTCTAGTTTCTCCTGCTCGATTTCGTTGATCAAACTAATTAATTCTGCAGTGGAAGAGCTAGGCGGACGTGTATTTCGAGTAGTTTCTGGGGTTTCCAAAGCAATTCTTTCTCCGCCATGTTTTGGATCGGAATCCAGTGCATCCTCGTCATCATGGAGTGTAAAATTATTGGGGATTAACTTAACCTGATGGCACTCGAGATATTTTTGCTGCGCTTTCAAACGAGTCAATTCACAGATTATGGCGGTGGGTGTTGGTTTAGGAGTTCTGGTTTGGATTTTGACTTGAGTCCGCTTGCGAATGGGTTTCTCGGGTGCCTGGGCTTTTGGAGCCGGTGACTTTTGTTCATCGACTTTTGGGTTTTCCATTGGGGCTTCTGTAAAATGTGATTGTTGCACAACGTACAATGTACGAGTCCTTGCAACTTTTGCAGTGTTCGTGTTGTTGTTATTTACACGCGGTAATCAAACGTGTTGCCAGCGCACCCACCCACCTCCTCTTTCCGCGTGTTTAATCGATATGCGACCTCCTTCGCTTTCACCTTTCCCTCACTCTTTCTTTGATATCGTGGCTGCTGCACCACCTATTCTTCTTCTCCTATGCGCGGGGTCAGTAAACTTTATTTGGCTTGCCTGGATCTAAAAATTTTCCAACCGGTGGCGGCAAATTTCAGTGGAAATGGAAAATCGATTACTACAATTACAGTTTCCATGTCATGGCCTACTTAATTGCCCATGGAAATGGGGCAAACAGAGTGGGAGTTAAGACCTCCTCTTCGTGGTTAACTAATTTCTAATCAGTGCATTCGGTGCGGAAAATCCATGTGACAACCTCAAGTGTCGATCAGAAGTTTGGCACGCTAATCAAGTTTCAATGGGCACCGCAAATTTGTTTAAGGAAATACAGTGGGACTTCTTTTATTTAACGTATACTTAAGATTTTTTTAATATGCAAGGCTTTAATCCAAACTATTATTTTATAATTTAAAGATAATAACACGCAAAAAAAAAACGTAAAGTTTAGTTTTGATAAGTGCGTCTTAAAAATAAATTATAATTAACAATTAAAAACTAAATAACATAACCCCTAAACTTTTTAATTCAATTTCTAATGAGTAAGAAACTGTAGTTTAAGTCCTTATTTTTTCGTGATTATACCCAATAGCTTAAAATTCATTTATCAACAGTATAGTTAGTGTTATTTCCATGTACATGTATGTACATATAGATAAATAAATATCTAAAATTTTTTTTAAATATATATAAAATATTATAAAACTAAAGAAAATAAACAAAAATTGTTTGCGCTATCCATCAAACCAAACAAATAACCTACACTATAAAGATAACAAATTATTTTCAAAAAAAATTTAAACTTTATTAATTGATACTCTGTAAATATTAAAATCAGACTTTTTTAAATATCGCCAAAGATTGACGGAATATTATGGCGTTACAATGGCTCCTATTTAACTTTAAGTTAAGATAATTCGAGTTACAAAAGTTCGTGGTATGGAAGTTTTGACTGTTTAAGGAGGAAACACTTGAGTTTATGTTGATTTATTTTTTGTTTTGCTATCGCCTGCAAAGTCAAATCAAAAACAAAACAATCGAAAGAGCCCTATGGGTGTGAGCAGAGAAGCATGCAGGGAGCATTAACTTGGCGCGTGCTGTTCGTCGTCTGTTTCCCTCCCTCCAACACCCACACGCCCATCCTCTCTGCTGTGGGAGTGGGCGTACGAAAGAGTGGGCGAACGCACGTGACTGATTTGCGAATTTACTTTTCTTGCGGACGGGGACAAAAAATCGCGCAGAAAAGAATCAGCAGAAGAAAAATCACCACTTGATAACGTTTTCGGTTATCACTGGCATGCCAATGTATGGGTCTGTTTGGTGCTGCAGAAAGAGGAAGACAACCAACATACTTTTATTACTATCGCAGCCAGACAAATAAGAACGGGAAATAGTAAAGAAAAGAATAACGACGACCTTAAATTTAGTGCGCATGATTTTTTGGGTTTTGTAAACACACGCGAAAATTATAAAAACCGCAGACAACAAAAAGCGATCTGCAAAAAGCCGCGAAATTGTTAATGAAAAGGTAAATAAAAATTGTTAAACGATTTCATCCACCCATCTTGCTCGCCCACTCTCTCCGTCCTGCTTCCACCCGTTGGATTCGGTCTGACGCGTGTTAGATGTTCAAACATGTTTTCGGTCTGCTGGCCAAGAGGCAACGCTCAGACGGCAGCTTAAATATTTGCCCATAGCAAAGATCAATCAACAAATGCGAACAAGGCCAGGAGAGAGGCCAAAAAGGGACGGGAAGAGAATAGGGCTACACGGAGAGAAACATAGCTGGAAAGGATTTTAAATACACCGGCGAATAGTGTCGAAACCACTCCAGATTTCCGTGTCACCTTCTTATAATTTAGTAAAATATTTACAGTGTTCCACAAAAATAAAGAAAGGAACATTATTAACAAAATTATATTTTCATAAAATAATTATCAGAAGTATCAAAACTAAATGAGGTAAAGAACAGTTTCTTACAATTTGTATATACTATTTTTGTTTTAATTATTTAATATAAGCTTATTTTAAAGTATCTTTTAATAGGGAAAAGATTGATCTAATAGCATAGCATACAACACTATTTATGTAAACACATTTTCTGAATTTGATTATTTTCTTACTTTTCAATTTTTTGAATATCAAATAAATTTAAAAACTTAAATAATCTTTTTTTTTTTGTGGTAAACACGAGAGATACATCTACGAGGCATGGCTAGTGCTTAATTGCATCAATTGGAGCATTAAAACAGTTGCCAAGGCAACTGCGAAAAATTCAATTAAACTGAAACTTGCCAATTGAGTGCAAACACATTCCACACAAAAAATGGAAACTAAAAGCGACACGTGAAAGCGAACAGAGAGCGTAGAACTTCAAACAACGAAAGCAAGCAATTAATGGTATTTAGGCCTAATAGAATAGGTTATGGTTCGGATTTATGATATTTTGTTTAAAGATGTACATATCGCAAATTTCTTATCGATTGTTCTGCCGTTCCTAGGTTTATAGAAATAATAAAAGTTTAAGTTTTTTACCTATGCGCGTGTGTTTGCTATGTACCTATTCGTATGTGTACAAGTGAACTTTTGCCACTCTCCATTGATAATAGTGAATTATTGGCAAATGTGCTTAAGAGAGATAAGCCACGGGCTCTTAGGCTACCATATGTATATAGATCCAAAACATACTCATGTTGTACTAACAAATATATACATTATATATAGAGTGAGTTCAATGTACATACGCATACATTGGATGGGCAATGCAAAAATAAGATAAGTATGCACCGTTGGACCTTGAAGTTGTTGAACAGCTGTGTTCTTATCGAGGTAAACTTAATTTCGTAACAGTCAACAAACAGTTCGTCTGAACGAAAGAAGCTGATCTGATTTGCTTATCTGTCTTAAAATGCTATTGACCGACTGGTTCCAATTTTTTACAGTGAATATATTTTAAACACATCAGGCCCATTATTTGTCTATCAAAAATATTTTGGAAACTACGAGTAAATCAGCCTTAAAAGTCGTTTGAAACATGTTACATTTAAACATTTTTGTTTAGGATACCTCCTTATCATCTCTATCAATTTAAAAAAAAACCTAAGGTAATGATTACATGAATTTCAGACGAGACAAAAATGGAACAGCAAGGCTTGCGAATCTGGATGGAGTCTGGAGTATACTTAGAGGGTGTAAGCACTCATTTAAACAAGCTTCATTGCAAAATTTTACGAAAAAATTTTTTAAGCATGATTATAGATTTCTGACGCAACATATTGCTACTGAACAAAAAATTTCAATTTTTTCCGAAAGGATGCAGAGGTAAATTTTGTTTTATTAAAATTCATTCTG
This sequence comes from Drosophila gunungcola, assembly GCF_025200985.1. Taxonomy (NCBI): domain Eukaryota; kingdom Metazoa; phylum Arthropoda; class Insecta; order Diptera; family Drosophilidae; genus Drosophila; species Drosophila gunungcola. The sequence continues at coordinate 1,983,115 of NW_026453170.1, read as the reverse complement.
TAAAGTTTGCGACATTATTTCAACAATTAGCCACTTTTTTTTAAGTTAAAAGTCAGATTATATATGACATTTTCCATTGACCATTTCAGACAGATTTTAAAAATAAAATAAACATTTATACATTTTTTTGTGAACAAATCTTAAATAATTTTTAACTAATGATCTTTCTTTAGGCATAAAAGCACAAATAGTTAGTGTTGCTTCTGTTTTAAAGTCGTGTATGGTAAGTAAGAAATGGACTCTGATGTAATGGTTTCTTAAAATTTGAGTATTGCTTTAATATGGTATTTAAAAAATGAATGAATGATGAACCTCTTCAATCATGACATATCCGGCGATAATTAATAAAAATCGAATTTGACAGGGTCACGTGCTGTTCACAGATTCCTCAACGTTGTCAATTATGCAAAAATTCAATTGTTTGATCTAAAAATTTGCATTCTCCTCAGCCCTCTTTTCCCCTTTTTAATCTTTCTTTATTTGTTCCTCCCTCGCTCTGTTACGTTAAATGATTAAAGTTCTGTTTTTATTGCTGTTATTGTGGCTGCCATGAGTGAGTATTTCTCTTGACAATCCCAATTATCAAGTGTCACAGCTGTTGCGGTTGTATTAGCACTTCATCTGACGTTCCCACTCACAAATACTGATAGAAAAAGATATAAGGATGCAGGTGAGTCAATCGTTTGGGCGCTCTAAGTAACGTTTATAGTATATTGGACAGGAAAAAAGGCGTTTAATTGTGATTTACCCAGCTCATCAACTTGGGTTTATAGCAGGAAATTCTTAAAGGAAAAAAAACAACAAAAACAGTTTTGTATATGCAAATGTCATCAAAACACAAAAAGCAAAATTAAATTACTTCCTCAAAAGGTTCACACACACACACACACACGCACACGGGAGTAATGTAATCAATGAGGGAGATGGCAGAAACTCACACTTTTAAAGCCCCTTACAAATGCGATTCAATTAGCATCTGTCGATTGCCACCTCCAGATCACTCTTCTCCCTTCCCCGGGCATTGTCAATTGAAAGGAAATAAAAAGCCAAGCAACCGAAGCCGAAACAGAAAGACTGAGATGCCGAAATCGAATCGAATCATCTGATTGTCAATAACTTGTGTAAATAATTATTGTACACATATGTATTTACGCGGCAATAAACAAAATCATCAAAGAACAACAACTAAAATCAATTTAATCAACTTAAATGCGCAAAATATCGTCGAGAAGCATGAACTGGTTAGTTGAAAAGCATCGAATTTACATGTGACTTCTGGTTAGTTGAAAAACATCCAATTTACATGTGACTTCCAATACTGAAAACTATAATTAAATAATTTCGAAAGGCGGCAGCTGAGAGTACACCGAAATTTATATACTTTTGATGTTGAATTTTCCTGCTTAAAAGCCAAGTTTTATCTTAAACCGCCTTTTTAGTCTTTTATTTTCAAATTGGTTGTACTTGCATTTGTACACACATAAGTATGAGTATTTCATCTTTTGTGTGCTATATAGCATCCATTGAAACAGTTTAAGAACAAGTCCGTTCAAAAGTTATTTAAATTAATAATTAATTTGCGAAAGATTTAGAGAAAGTCAGAAACATAAACGTAACCCAACATTTTGATAAAATTTCCAAACATTTTTTTATACAATAATTTTTCTTGCATTTTTACTTGTGCATTTACTATATAAACGCTGTAAATTGCCAAGACAAACACTCGATTTGTCAAAAACAAATACCTAGTTATCGGCTTGTTAATTGAGGGAATCGGGACCTATTGAAGGCATTGGATTAGGAACTCACCTTTGTCTTGGTCACGATGTTCGTGGCCAACTTGACCACGGCAAAATTACCCTTGCCGATGGTCTTTTCCAGCTCATAGTAGCCGACCCGCAGGAGCTTGTCCACGGATATCTTGCTGGTCGATGGCACCTTGTAGTTCTGTGGCGTTGAGGTCGAAGCTGCTGGTCCAGCCGTTGGTGTGGTGGCCATCGCAGAGGCGTTGCTCTGGCCGGAGTGGATCGGGCTGGCACGTGGTTTTAGAGTGGGTATCAGCTGCGTAATTGCCTTATGCGCACAGGAAATTCACTTAAAATGCATTTTCTTTTGTCGCGAACCAGCAGTTCGAGCGCGAGCTCATTTGCTGGCGGCGAGACTAACAAACCGGAGAATGGAGAACCGGAGAATCGAAAATTGGAGGCGGGATGTGGGAGATTGGAGAACGGAGAGCCGCCGCCAGCAACAGCGAGATGCGTAGCTTGTGGATTCTAAAATATTCACTTAATTCGATTAAGAGGTCAATGGCAGTTTCTCGTTCGGACGTTCCAGCGGATTCTCGGCGGGCAGTGGGCCATGCCCACCTGGCAACTCCAATTCTCACTTTATATTCTTTTTATTTATTTAAACAGCACTTCCTCGAACTTTTTATTCTTTTTCGGTTTATTTTTTACGACGCCTTTAAGTCTCAATTTTATGGGTCTTTGTTTAACGCAAATTACTTTTCACATTTCGATATTGCACTTTTGTCACCGCCTTGGGGAAAAAGAAAATTATTAAATATGTATTTCACTTTGACTAGTTTTTGACCTTGGTTTTTTTTTTTCTTTATCGCGGGTGGGCGTGGCACGTGTGTGCGTGTGGGCTAATGAGCAAAACAAACACCAAAGATAGCAAATAAAAAATAATAAAAAACACAAGCCAGTGTTATCTATTCGCGCAGAAATCTCAAAGAAAACAAAAGGCACATTAAATATTTTTCCTGCCATGCACGTTGAATTGACAGTTTTATATTATTTCATTTTTATCTATTTTTCAAAAGATATAGATGACATTTTCTGATATTTGCTGTTACTGTAAAGATAATTTTAATAACTTAATTATATTATTATTATTTAGGAATTGTCCCGCCATTTTTCAAGTGGCGCTTACTTCAAGCTCACTTTTGGCGACCAGTGTAAATTAAAAAGTAAAGTAAAAGAACCGACAGAGGTAATACAAAGAAGAAGAAAACAGGGCCCATGTCTGGTTTTTTTTCGTAAGCCGATCGCCTAGCGAAGAGGGACCAAGAGAGATAGAGAGATAGAGGGGCTCTCAATGGGTTAATGTACAGCATCAAGGTCGTATGAAAACCGGGCAGTTGCACAGCCACATTCGCACATAATCGCCCAGCGAAAGAGAGGGGAGAAACCGACTGGGAGAGGGATAGTACAGGGGAGCACGGGGGCAGAGAATCGTCAAAAAAGCTCATTGAAATCAATTTAGAGCAGAGTGTGTGCAAGGAAGAGGAAGCAGGCGGCGACGACGGTGATCAAACATTAACCCAACACTCGCGTTCACATAATCTAAACAAATTGTTTTCCGCCAACTTTCTCGTGATATTTCGCGGGTGTGAAAAGAGCACTGGCAGCTGGACATCGCCCTCCCGCTCCCCCACATTTTCTAACATTTCTTAAAAGTTTTCGATACGCTTTCCTTTGTTTATTTGCATTAATCATGGGAAAGATACAAAACAGTTGTAGATTTCGGGGCATGAGAAGTTAGCAAGTGGGTGGCAACTACCGGAGACCGAAAACACCGGAGAACGAAGCGCACGGAGTCAAAAGTCAAAGCTGAATGAACTTCCAACTTGGAAGTTTTTCGGCGAAACTGAAGCCGGAGAGGCTGCGACCTCGCTTCCAGCCAGCAGCACTTTTCCAGCGCAGAGAGAGCAAGCGGCACGGAGTGAGCGAGAGAGATGGTGAGGTGGGGATGCGAAAGACGTCACCAGGTCAAAGGTGCTGCTTCCGCTAAAAATCGCCTCTTACACTCTAAACTCTCTCATGCGATCATTTTAATTTTACTAAATTCAATAATATAAAATTTATGTTTACTTAACATGTAAAATAGTCTTTAAAAAATGTTTATAGTAAACTAATGCATATTTAATGAAAAAACTGTATTTTGTGTAATTAGCAATTACAACACATATTTTGAACATCATGGTTGTCAGGTTAGTAGTGTTCAGTCGTTTTTTGCTATGAACTTCCTAGTTTAGTCGTACTATCAGGTGCCCTAAATTACCTATTCGAGTAAAAAAAATTATCTTACAACAAGCACACTCAAAATTAAGCTATTTGAAAAAACCTATATAATAAAATATTAATGTGTGAATTTCCAAGAGTTTTGATTCATTACATTTACCCAAAACAATAAAATCTGAATCACCAGCCAATCACTCAGAAAAAAATTTTGGTAGCCTGAATACAAAAAAATTACCAAAGTGAACCAAAGTTGAACTTGGGACTTTTGCGCAAACTTTCATTTTTTGAATCAAATAAATTCATTCCCACACAAAATCGTGGGTAATTTCTATTTCTAGAAAATTTAAACTTGAAAAGATAAGATCATAATTTTATAAGGATTAATAATTTCTAAGTGTACAACAAAATAAATCATTAAAATTTACTTTCAAATATGGTACACAATAAAACAGAATTCCAAGGCTATATTGTAAATTCTGTTATTATTAATTTTTTTTTATTAGTCCAAACTTCTTAAAATTTTTGGTCAGATTCGAGTAGTAAAATGCTTTAAACAATGCATTCAAATTATATTTTTTGATGAAATAAACTTGGTAGCATTTGCCATTTAATCGCATTACATCGAAGTCCATTTAGAACGGGAATATTTCGGGTCTGCTGTGCACCAACACTACGTATCTGGCCAATTCTGCTGATAACTAGCTGTAGCGATCCCAGTTGTTTGGCTTTTTTTTTACCAAATCAGAGAGCCGAAATGATTAAAAAACATAAAAACAACAGCAAGCGAAAGGCCGAGAAGAAACGACAAGTAAAATAAATGAGGCAACAAGCCGAAAGCGAAAGAGGGAAGGCGAAACCCGAAAGCAAAAACAGCAACAGGGGCTAGAGAACTTGGACTTACACAGCAGCCAAAGCCAGACAGAAAAGCAGACGGAAAGATAGGGGGCGAGTGGGAGTGGAAGATGTGTGGGGAGGAAGAGGGAGATAGAGCAAAGCAAACATGCGAGAGACCGTCGTCAGCTCCCCATCGATTTCCAAAGGGCAGAAGGAGGAGGCACTATCAGCATTTGCATGTGTGTGAGCGGGGGCGCAGCAACAGTTTGTGTAGGTGTTTGGGGTTGTAAGGAGTCAAGGAATTTCACAGGAAAACTATTGAAAAAATAACAAAATATACCATTCACGCACATACACAAAAGTCAAAAACATTTGAGAACTATAACTCTTTAAAGAAGCACACAAACATATAATGTAAATCAAATATTCTTAAATTCAAGTTTAAAGAACACAGATAAGAAACAGCTTGATGAAGACCAAAAGTTAAAGTTTATAATTTAAATCAATATTAAGTCTAAAGCTATAGGAAAAACTGTGTATCATTTTAATGGTCGAAATAGATCAAAAAAAACTCTAAACCTAATTTGAAGTTCACAAATATCATTATTTACATAGTTTCTGAACTATTAAGATACATATGTACATATGAAGTTTTTATTTTAAATTGATAATTTCAAGTAGAGCATAGTACTTATGTTTTAGAGAAATAAATTAAAAAAAAGATAGCGATCTGAAACCTTTAAATCGAGTTGAAATATAAAAAAATTAAAAAAGTTTATCAAGAAACATATTTTTTCCGTGTAATTGCATATGTGTGGGGACAAAAGAAAAACTTGTCGAGGTCGCACGCACACACCTTAACTCTCACACATGTGGTTACAGGAGAAAGCACCTGCAATTGATAACGGGTCGCCAAATGGTAAATAGTATAAGCAAGTAATGCGCAAGGTGTCCAATTAGACCACTCAACGGCAATTGGCTTTTCGCTGCCCCTTATTTGCGTTTTACCGGAGTTGCCATGACGTACGCAGGCACACACACACCATCGAGCGAGCGAAAGAGCGAAAAGAGAGCCCCACACACTAACACCGTTATGCATGGGAAAACGTCACGACTTCCAAAGTGGAAAATCGTACGCGCAGTTTTTTTTTTTTTTCTTCACTTCGAATCGAAGGTAAATCTTGCCTCAGCGCACGGCACATAATTGCCATTCATGAATGTTTTTTAGCTTCCGCATCTCAGTGGCCATTAGAGATGGCTGCGTGTGTCACGGTGGCATTTTAACACTCCATTCTGCCGTATTATGGAACGACGGAATGTGTCACGCGCTCATCACTGGAAATAGTTGCTCACCAAACACACGCACACACACACACAGACGCATGTAAAAGCGCTGTTGTTGTTATTCCGCTTTTCTTTCAGCCTCCGCAACAACAAGAACAATCACAAAAGCTGGTCAAATACAAAACACACTTGTAAATTTATTTAATCTTCGCTCCGACGTTTTTCTTTGTTTTTTTTTTTTTCATACGATCTGGTCCCGCTTACACATTTCGATTTCTATCCTCCTCTCTCCTTCATTTTACTTTATTTCCATTTGTCGCCGAGTTTTTGCCTCTGATTTTTGCTTTTCTTTGGCTGGCGAGATTTCTTTTCACGTTGAATTTATACTATATTATATTTATATTATTGCGCTTATCACTGGCGCTTTGTTGCTGCTGGCTTCGTGCCTCTGCCTTACATATTATTTTCACTTGGTTGTTTGCACTGAACAATCGGATTCGCGTGGGCGAAGCGAGCGACGCGTAATTTTGCATTTAACATTTAACATTAACACACACAAATAATCGCCCTCGGCTATTCTATTGGAATTTTTTTAGTGCCGTCGACGGCGATTCTGATTGGACAACACCACCTGCTCGCGAAGCAAAAACTCGGCACCGACTCGGTGTGACCATGCGTCGCTGGAGAGAAAATGCCGAAATCGATTACGGTTGCATTGCAACTCTGTGGGTGAAATAAGAAGTTATTCAACACTGATCTTGGATTTGAATTTCTGGAATACTTACCTTCACTCTGAATCTGTATTGGGGTAAAACACTTCAATCTGAAAATGGGTGAAACATTGCTTTATTTCTTTTAAATAGTAAAGAATGGTTATAAAAATAGAACCATTAATATTTCCTTATCTTAACTCTAATGGTAAGGGCTCTAATGATAGGGCTATCAATAATTAATTGTATAATTAAAATTTATATATTTTAGTTTAATTTTATTATTAAGTTTTAAAGTCGTTTAATTGGCTTTGGCTCTAATTCTGACTTTTAAGTAACAAGAAAATTACTTCCTTCAGCAATGATAATAATTGATGAGCAGCAGACAATGTATTTCTAAAATAGAACGAGTGCCCGAAAATATGCGTTGTTATTTCTCTGCCATTTAAATGTTATATGAAAATCGGCATAAATTACTTGACATACTTTTGGACTCCAAATAAAATGTTTTGCTTATAATTTGCGAAACACGCTTACCAATTAAAACCTTTTTTTGGTTCCTATATCTTTTTGGCGCCTAGAAATATGGTTGGCGCCTTGGGTTGCTGCACTTCTTTGACGACTCCGCGGTTTGGGGTCGCTGGCGAGTCACCCTGGTCGCCTGAGCCACCTGACGCACTTTCTCGATCAGAATGGTCTTAGGAATAGCACGGGCCTCATACCACCCGGGATTTACGGCTTTGACCCAGGTATTTGCTCTGCACTCGAAGCCGCTCAGAAGTTTTGCCACACAGCCAAAGGACACCATTTTTCGCTCGTATAAAATTGATAAATTCAATGAAAATTATTAAGGAAAATTCCAAACCGTAAGTTTTATTGTGTTCTCTTGAAACAGGGAAATCAAATGAGTTTTCCTTGTTGTTACAAGGGAAGTCATATTCGACGCCTGCTGTGGTAACGGTTTTTCTCCTTCCTGCGCAGCTTGGAGTACGCACCAAACTAATTAGCATCCTGGAAGGTGCTCCGCTCCATGAATGAAATCCTTCCAGCTGGTCATTGATTCAACTCTCCACCAGCAGCCAACTGAATGAAAATGGAGCCGGGAATTCCACTACACCACTAAAACGGGATATGCGCGGTTAAGGGAGTTATAGGAATAAGGCTGAGAGAGAGAGAGAGAGAGAGAGAGAGCGGAAGTTACGCACTAGGAGACGCTGACGTCAGCTAAAAGTTTTTCAGCCACTCAGAAAAAAATCTGAAACAAATAAATATGTATATTCCAAAAGAATATGGTTATGTTCGAAGTTTAGAAATTAAATTATCCAAGTAGTATCAAAGTCATAAATATATTTTTACCAATAATAATGTAACTTAATCAAATTTTTAAAAAAGGAATTAAAATGTAATTAAACTAAAAAAAGATAAGTAAAATTTATGGTATAAGAACTTAAATTGTGAACTCCAGTCAGGCGTTGATTTGCTCGTCAAAGTTTCTTCCCTTATTAAATATGGCACACGAGTGCATCCAAAATTTTCAATGAACCCACAAACGCCAGATAAACCGAAAAAAAGTCATCCAACAGCAAAGTAAATCAATTGAAAACTATCGAGTCAGCAGCTTAAGAACGCAACTCTTCCCAAATAAAAGTTAATTCGTTATTTATATAATGGTTCGGAAAAGGGTGTTGACGAATACGGCCAAGCAGGCTTCGTTGAACGCCTATCAGCAGATGTGGCAGCAACAGCAGCAGCATTATGCCCGAAATCCCGTTGCTGCCTCGATGCCGGAATATTGGCATTCCGTGTGCAACAAGTTCGCTGGCGCAATGCCCCGAATGGCGGTAATAGCTCCACCGGAGGTCAGCAGCCGGAAATTGAGTCGTCTGCGTCGGCAGCTGATGAAAGTGCCCAGGGAAGCAGTTCCGATGCAGAGCTTCATTCCAAATTATGGGCTACAGCAACATTCGCAAGTGCAATTCCAGCAGGTCTATCGCACCGCAGGAAATAGATCCTGCCTAAGTCAAGGCGGTTCCAAAGCAGCCCTGCTAAGACCAGGTTCCATTTTGGCCGCATGCCAAAACCAGGGTTTCAGAAATGTACCAGCAACAGCAACAGCAGTGGGAATCACACCAACGACACCCCAGCAACATCATCATTTTAATCATGGGAATTTATTCGATTATCCGGCAACAATGAGCCCGATGCAATGGCAACAGCAACAGTATCAAGTGCAGCAGCAGCACAAGCAATTTCTAATGCAACAGCAACAGAAAGCAGTGCCTGTTGGTATTTTGAAGAACTCTTCAAGATTTGAAGCTGACCACCACTTCGGCAGAGATCTGCAGAGCCCCAATCCCTCGAAAACCAAGCGAGTGACCATCAAAAACACAGCTGCCAGGTATCAAGAGCCTATAGTTCAACAGCTCAAGCCCGAGATTCCACCCAAACCAAACAAGAAAATGAAACAAAATGTACTGAAGAAAGAGCGCCAGAAACTGCAGCAGTTGCAGCTTCAACATGAGCTTCTGAAACAACACCAATCATTGCAGAGTCAGAAGGAGCGCGATAAGGTGCAGCACCAAAAAGAGCAACAGCAGCAACATCTTTTGCAACACCAACAGGACTTAAGGAAGCAGCAGCAACACCGGGAGGCCCAGCAGCAACTAGGTCAATCCAAGAACTTTAATTTCGGAAAATGGGCCAACCACTTTATAGAAACCTCCATGTACACAGCAGCAAATTCAGATATAAAACCACAAGCCTCGAAGCAAGTTCAAAGCTGCATGTCTAAGAGCTTCTCCTATGAAAAAACCAGGGAAGATATTGAAAAGGAGCTCCGTGCTAGCCCAGAAAAGTTGGATCTATCCAACAGAGAGGGAATGACGTCTTCGAGCCGCTTTCTCAATCGTCAAGATGAAAAACTGGACTCCGGAAACGAAAGCAGCACAATAACCCTGACCACAGAACACGAACAGTCAAAGAGTCAATATCAGAGTCGAACCTCTTTGGCCGACAAAGCCACAAACACTAAGCCAGACCCTCTGGATGACATTCTACAACGCGGTCCTCAGAAAGTCCTATCGGCCACCTCAGCTTCTAGTCGGGGATCAAGAAAACTAAACATCAATGAGCTGTTGAGAAACGAAAAGATCAAGGGACTAGAGGGCAATCCCATGTTGCATTCACTCATGCAACTGGTGGCCCACATGTGTGAGTCCAGGGAAAGTGAGAAGGACGAAAGGGAGCCTAAAAGTCGTTTACCGGCAGGATCCGGTTCCAACGGTGGCCAGAAGCAGTACTCTGTGTACCTCGTGGTTACCTCCGATGAGGAAGACGACGACGGAAAACCATCAAAGCCGAAAGTTGAGCCGTCCAGCAGTGATCCGAAGTTGGCTAACAACAACGAAATTCACGGGGAAGATGAGTATGCCAATCGCTGTTGCAATACCTATCAGGCAGAACATCCCAGGTAAGTAGAAACATAATAAAATTTATAGTATTATAATTGTTGCAACACAAATCTCCAGACGAGATTCCATAGAGTTTATAGTGACTTCTGTAGCAACTCCACTATTAGATCATTGAAGAATCAATTTATTTATATTTTACATTTTAGGGTTGGCCGTCGTAGACGTTCTCGGAAGCGCTTGAATCCCCGCCTGGGTAATCTTTACACTCCCTACCCCAGCACGCAATCGCAGCTGCCCATGAGAAGACCCCTCCACTGGCCCAAGCCCGATTATTCCAAGCCCCAAGGTCGTTCGAACCGAACCCGTAACCCAACTCGAGGTCGTTCCCGCTCCTCAACCAAATTTGCGGTGAAGATGCTTAACCAGAGATCTCTAAACTCGGCTCTCGACGAGAAACAAAGCTGGCGACTGTGGGAGGACTTGCCAATAACCGCCAGAGCTCTTAATAGGGCATATAGCCGCTTGCTGACTTTACCGGGAGCTAACCGAAGCTGCACTGAGATATAAGACATCCCAGACTTATTTTGTTAACTGACCCTGGAAAAGCCAATTTCAGATCATCGACGAATCCCCAGGCACAGCTTTATTCCACCAAAAAGTGTATTTAATTGGGGAATAAGGCTGTGCCCAATAATTTGTCCTTGGCCTGAGATTTTCTTCCCACTTCAAATAAAAAATTACTGTTTTACCCTGAGTTTTAAGTCATCTATACACGTCAAACATGTCGGAATATAACTAACTTATTAATTGTAAAAATAAATATTTACATGCTGTTTGTCTAAATTTATTGAATGAATCCAAATGGAATCTGACTGAGCGCAGAGTTTGGACACCACACATGTATATACTAAAATTGCTGGCAAAAAAATGTCGATGGATGCTCCTTTTGGCTTGCCCGATCAATGTGGTAAGCATATTCTGATCATTGAAAATCCTACAAATGGAAGGAGCACGTGCACCGAAACTTGTGATGCCAGCATCGAAGACATCAATATATCCTCAGATCAGAAAAAGATCACTGAAGTCCATGAAAGTCCTTCGTTCACTGATTTTGGATCGAATTTCGTAGGCTTGAGCCTCGTTCCCGAGAGGAGAAAGAGGGTTTCTGGCGGGGATGGAGAGTACTACCAGCACTCCAATTTACTGCGCAATCCACTGGTTGTGAGGAGTGGTCAGATTCCGGATCAGGAAGAGTGCGTGTCCAGCTGCCCATATCGCGTGAAGCATCAGGGCCAAAATAGTCAACAGCAGGACACAGGTCAGTATTATAGCCAAAATTACCAGCGAACAGGACCCGCACCGTGCCAGACGGGCTATTATGACAACAGTCCAAACCAGCCATATTATGCACAGCAAGGACATCAAAGGACCCAATCTCAACCCAACGAAAGCAGTGGCAGTGATTGTGGCTGCGATCCATCGCCAGGCAAAAGGGCCTATCGAACACCCTCCTCGCACTATATGGAGTTCAGGGAGTTCCAACAAGCGCCCAAAAAGAATCCTGTCCTGGAAAGACCGCAATACCAGCGGACAAATCGGTTGGAGAGAAAGACGTCCGATTGCAGCTGTGAATCGGACTCGTTGCAGGAAAGGCAGCCAGTTCAGAGAAGTAAGAGGCTGCAGAGAAAGGCCTCGGATTGCAGTTGTGAGTTGGACACTTCGCCAGGAAGGCAGCAGGTAAAGAGGACCAATCGGGAGCAGCACAAGGATTCCGATTGTTGCTGTTTGCCTGGATCCTCGCCAGGAAGGCAGCACGTACCGACGACAAGTCAGCCAAATAAAAGTGGTTGCCTGAAGAAACCCACTCTCGCAGCTCAAACTTGCCCTGTTCGTTGCCATGCCCAATCGCACGTTCATGGAAATCCTCCTCCTCCACCTGCCCCAAGGCGAAAGTGCCCCGGGGCTGTGCCACCACCCACTTCCAGAAAACCCACGCCCAGATCAAGGTCAACGAATTCCGCAAAAAAGAACCAGCAATAAAAGATGCAGCGCCTACAATGACTGGGACTACAATCGATATTCCGATGGGGATTACGTGGAGCGAAGTCAGGTCCGGAATGAGGTCCTCAGAAATCCTTTAGTGCAATATCGGTCAAGCTACGATGAAAACTATATGCTTGAGGAGAGTTACAGCCCGGAGTATGTGCAGCGTCCGAGCTGCAGTAAACCCAGCCCGGAGAATCGGAGTGGCTCTCGAAAAGGACCTCCAATCTGCTCCAACGAAACCCTAATGGAAAAACCAGTTAAGAGCTATCGTTTCAATTGTCCAGAGAACGGAAAATGTGCGTCCTGTCGAAAACTCTGTCCTAAATGCAACAAGATGAAGCCCCAAAAGCAGAAAAGTGCGTTAGCGAAAAGGTGTGTCACTTCGATGGCAGAGAAATGCTGCCCCATGTGCGGACTACTACCCATGATGCCAAATATTTCCATTCCGGAAATCGCTAGCGTAAGATATGAAAAATTTAATTAAAAACAGCTGTGTCTTTCTTTAATACACCTACTGCTATTTTTTGGAAGCAGTCAACTTATTATCATTTCTATGTTTTATGTTTACTCAATGGCTTTCTTAAACAATTTTAAAATTAAAACAGAAAAACTCACAAACCTTGAAATTCTGTTATGATCTTGAAAAAAAATATTTTAGCTAGTATATATTTATTCGATCCATGTCTTTTGAACTCACAAAAAATTTTCTAAATCTTACAGTTATTTCAGAAGTTATACAGCACTAGCAAATAAATATAATTTTACGACAGATGGCGCCACATATGAATTTGTTTGCCGCACCAATAGAATTGCCAGTGGCTCCATCTGTAAGACGGATTTTGGTTTTGAAATTGGTTAACAGCGTTTCGGATATTTCGTAGTCGTTACACTCGTTTTCTTTTTGTTTTTTCCTTAATGTGCTTATGTGCTGTGTTAACTTTTGTTAAATTCCATTTTTTTTTAAACAAAATAGAGTAACCGCATTATCTACAAGACCCTGGGGCGATGTCGGCCTAGGAAAGTACCTAAGACTAGATACGAGTTGACCATTTGCTGCAAGAAGCGTTGTCAGGGCGGCAGGAACTCCCACTACATGACGGGCACTGTTGCTACGAGTCTGAAAAAAAGAGCCAAGGCTGTGATGCCTGGAGGTAATCAGGTGGCGCCTTCAAGGATGTCGACCCACCGACAGGGTTAGTTCATTCATAGCAATAATCTTAACTCTCTTACTCGAAGTTATGTCTTTAAGGTTTCAGGCAACCATTTGCGTCAGTTCAGAATGAGACTAGCCACTTACAGCCCACAGGACACACAAGGAGCCAGAGCAGAGCAGCTCATTCCTATGTGAGCCAGGAGCGGTCAAGTCCATCTGGTCAGAGAGACCAGCTGCTGGAAATTTAGTGCAAAAGTCGGAAAGAAGGCAGAGTGAAAGGGAATCAACTCCTGTAAACCCTCATCAACATAGAACTAGAGCCTTATCGCCAGTTGTAGAGACCCATAGCTCTTCAAGACATCATCATGGAGGTTCCTTCGTTCCCAACGAACATTCGCAACCAGCACATACGTATAGACCTCAACCTGAACCAGAAGCATCTTCCTATAGATCTCAACCAGAACCCCCAGCACCTTCCAACAGATCTCTATCTGGACCAGCATCCTCCAATAGTCCTAAACCATCAGATCTACCACCAGCTTTTTTAGCTCCTGCCTCATTGGAGCCAGACACAATGGAGCCAAATCGAAGGGCGGCTTCCTACTTGGGCACCGAGGTAAATCCCTTCTACAGAGGTAGTTTCCTTAAGGTGCGTTGCCCACGGGACTCGCCTCCGACTCTTCTGAGTCCCATTCACCAAAGAGGCGAGAAGACCACGGAGCTGCCTAAACCACCAAGAGGTCCGGGCATTGTCTTACCCGTGAAGTACACCAGATTAAGTCAGTTACAGGCCTGGGTGTTTGGAGATCCCTTTGTGACCGGAAACGAAAATATGGGAACCTGGAGCTGGCGACAGATTTTCGGGCGTAGCAAAAAGCGGAACAAGTCCGCCAAGCCGGTGGAGGCCAAAAAATAGGCAACGAGTCTCATGTCCGAATACAAACCCTTTTAAAATGAATCATTTCGTCAACAAACAAACTATGAGCCACTGCCGGAGCTCGGAGCAGAAAGAAATGAAGCGGGTCGCGAGAGCCAAACCGAATATTCGCAAGACAGTCGCAGCGATGTGGGTAACCGGCCACGTCCAGTGCCACAAAGATCGTGTCCTGGCAGTCAGAATGCACCGGAGAGTATGTACATCCTAAGGAACTGCGATCGATGTCAGGATTACACGGTACAGCCATGCAGTAAGAATTGCAAATGTGCGAAAAGGAGTACTCAGTGCACAGGTCAGTGTGAAAGTGCGGTTCAGGGGAAATCACATGTTGCATCCCAGGAGAGCCTAGCAGAATCCGTGGGACTGAGGTCAGAATCATCAAAGTTTGCACCTGACCCTTATTCATATCGTCGAATGGGTGGCACTTGCCCGGTTTGCCAACTTTGCGGACATCAGGAACTCCATCAACCAGGTCAGAGCATTTGTCCGCAGTGCAATGAAAGGGTCCAGGCAGCCGTGGACACTTATTACGTTCAGTGCAAAGGACAATGTCAACAGGGGACGGGTCAACCATGTCCTTATCAAGCGAATCCACCGGATCAACCACAGTCGCAACAGCCTCAGCCACCTGGTCAATGGCACCAGTTAAATACCAGTACATATGGCGCCCAGCAGAATGGTGGACAGCCGCTTGGTGATCAGCCCTTCAACATCATTGTTCTTCAAGACTGCAACAATCATGCGCTAATTGATCAACTAACAACTGCAATAAATCGCGGCGGAGGTCAAATGCATATGCCAACGGGAACACAGCCGGAATACAACTACCCGCATAACTATCCTAACCACCCTCACAACCATAATCCACTCACTGGCTATATAGACTACGAGTATGTGGACCCCAACCGCAAGTGGTACGAACCGGAAAGGGAAGCTGGGTACGACTACGGATACGACATGGGACCTTGGCCAACGGATCCCTACTCCAACAGAGATGGTAAGTTGGGACTCAATCAATTCTTGATACATCCTAAGATAACATTTTTAATATAGTAAAAAAACTCTATTCACATTCAATATGAACGTTATTATTACTATTGCAATTAAACAGAATAGTTTTAGTGTTTTTTTTTGTTTTAACATAAACTTCAGTGTTACATATAATAAAATAATAAAGCCTAATATATAAAACAAGCTTCAAATTCTTTGATTTTAATCAAATAAAAAATATTTATATTTACCAAAACTACTAAAAATAATTGAAACAACTATTTTATAAAGCGACATTTACTATACGTATCTATTTTTCAGCATATGAAGACGACAGATACCAGAATTCCAGTTCTTGCAACAGTTACGACTGTCCCTTTAAAAATGAGATGTACCAAAGCAAGGTCCTTGGGACAATAGTCAGATGAATGTACAGGGTCATGGCCAAGCCAATAGTTGCCCCTGCGAGCATTGCCAAAAAAGTTTCGAGAGCAGTGATAAGCTGGCCATGCTGATTGCCCAGGCGCTTGAGATATTCATCAGCAATTATCATGCCAAAAACGAAACGCAAGATCCAGAAACAAAGGTTAAAAAAAACAAGAAGAAAGCTAAGAGAAGGCCAGAATCAGGCATAAATAATACATTTACAAAACCTTCAACTCCGCAAGAGGAGAGCCTTCAGGTGTCTAAGAACGGGAGCAAAGCGAAGCTTAGTGCGGTACCCTCGCCAAATTTCAAGTCGAGTTCCAGCCACAGTAACACCTTAAGGACCCCGAAGCCTGCACTCCATCCAAGCACTTCGCTCCACCGTGAAGCCAGCGTGGATGAGGAATCGATAGGATCCCAATCTGTGGGTAATGTGCATCACGATGAGAAGACGAAGACTCCGTTCTTTCTGCCCAACTGCCAGGAGCATCGCTGCAAGAAAGACTGCAAGGGAGCCTGTTCACGATCGCCGCATGATTGTGGAAGGGGCTGCAAGTCCCACTGCCGCGGACCCTGCTCCAGCTCGAAGGCGGGAGGTGGCGATGGGCGTGGTCGCGGCAAGGGGTCTTCGAGACAGCGGCACTCCCGCTGCCGGCAGTGCAACCAGGGCGAAGGTCGCCGGTGGCAGGAGATCGGGTCAACTGAGTGCCCGGATGGCAAGAACGCGGGGGCAGATACAGGATGTACGGGTTGTGGGGCCAGTCGGGATCGAAATGAGGGCGGCGGCAAGAACACCCTTCTGGGCCTCAGTCCCATTGCCCACTACCGACCCGGAATGCTACAGTTTCCCGTGAACTACCTCCTAAAGGGCACCAATTTCAGGCGAAGGCTCGTGCGGACCGCCGCCGGAGTGACGCTGCACCAGAAACCCTATGTGAACATGGCCAATGCCAAGGATCTGCCCCACTTTCCCTGCCACAAGAAGAGTGCCAGTCCAGACTGTCGAACACCCGCTAAAAAGTGGCTCTGAGCTCCAGCCGCGTCTCCGAAACTATGCATTGTAGAGCATCGAAGACCCTTGGGGTTTATCCTTCGATCGGTATAGTGCATGGGTTCGACCAGGCGCAAAGTGGCTTATGGTTTTAGTTCTCAAAATTCTCAAGTCTTCCACTTATATATTCCCCAGATTCCTTTTGCAATAAACCAGTTAATGATCAACACCAATATGATCATGGCTTTTAATGTAAAACCAAAGGTTTTAGAGTTAGGTTCCTTTTTCTAATATCCAAAGTTAAGGGAAATTTTGGATTTTCTTGTGGGGATATATAGGAACATAAAAAAGAAGTTTTAGGTTTCATAAGGTTTCTATTTTCGTCTTTTAAATTATTTAATAAAAATGGTACTATCTTTAAAAAAGATTGAACGCAGTTTTAAGAAATCTTGTTTTGAGATAAATGTAGCTAAATGTCCTGTATACTATTTTTTGAGCGCGGATCGAAAAGCCCATTTAACACAATTTTTGAAGATTTTGAATGAGAACCATTCCCATATTATTATATTATTTTTTGTTAAATTTGTCTTTATTACTTTAAATCATATAATTTTATATTAATAAATATTACTCATTTTATTGATATCAAACTTTACTTAATCTTCTAAAGGGTTTTGGTTTTCAATACCTTTTAGCTCTCTTTGGGCACAAAATACTTATCTGACTTCGCATACAATTGCTTCTATAATAATCCGTGTATTTATCTGTTTCTCTCGTTTGCAACAAACCAGCAAATTTCCAACTAATTTCCGGATCTTCCGGCTTCCGTCTTCCGTCCGTCGTGGGCACTGTCGCTTCCGCTTCCTGTGGCCCAGATTAACCGCTTAGAGCGGTGCAAATCAAAAGACGTGGACAGCAATGAGCAGGGACAAACAATTAACGCCGCAGGCGTTTCCTCATCGCCACCGACCAAAAGTCACTAATCACTGGCAATATTTTGGAAGTTGTGTACCTGAGCGGGACGTGAGCGGACAATGGACCCACAATCAAATTGAGCCTGCTGCACCAGCTTCCTGCGCTGCATTTCACACTGCCTTGAAACGAGAAACTAATTTGGTTTCCCCGCTGCGTTTGCCTGGCCACATGTCCTGCGGAGAGGATGTCGGCATGGGTACACTGAGAACAACAAACAAGAACTTGTGAAAGTATTTCGTATTTATGGCTACGATACAGCAGGATACAGCCAAGTACACTTCCCGGCTTATCTTGAAAAATGGCCTAATAAATTTCTTTCGTAATTAATTGAAATTTGATTATTACGATAACTAATGCTTTATGTTAATTACTTTTGAAACCCTTTAAAAAGTAATGATATTGAAAGAAAATTGATTTGAAAATTAATGCTAATGGAAAACAAATCTAGTTCATTACTTTTAATATGATATTTGGGATTGCTAACAAGAGGTGTATAGCTCACTAACTTGAATGATAATAAAAACTAATTTCACTAGCTTTACATTTTTTAATGTAAACGGAAAAGAATTGATATTTATTGAATACACAGCTCTGGTAGGTAAACAAAAGAGGAATACCAGTTTTATTTTCAAATGTGTTACGAACATGTTAACCATTAAATCAGATTAACGTTCTGAATTTGATTTTATTTTCCTGAGTGTAGAAATGTTAATTGCAACGCATAGCATTCTACGCACTTTTCCTCGCTCAGCAGGACATCCTTTTCCTTGTTATTGTTGTTTGCCAACATTTGTTTTTACAATTCCCTGCGTTCGTCTTCGTGTTTCCCCTGCTCCTGTTTTGTGTACAGCGAACGCGCCTTCTCCTCTCGATTCCCGTTTCCGCTCAGGAGAAGCCTTAATTTCTGCCCTCTGCCCTCTGCCCTCACCCTCGACCTCGAGCAACAGATGAATCCTGCGGCTCCTGCAGGAGGACCTAATCCCATGCGTTGTTTGGCGAACGGGATGCGGGACAGCAGGCATTTGGGCAGGAAATGCAATTGTCTAGGCTCAAATATTTGGCAAATGCGACGAGCCATTCACTCAGCGGATGCACGTATTTATGGCTTGTCGATTGGTATCTGTCCATTGTTGTGTTTGTCTTTGCCAAACTGAGTCCGTTAGATCCTTTTTTTTGTTTGACACCGTGGAAAATTTTATTAGTTACAATTTTAAATGTTTTAATATACATTAGTCCAAAACATTGTCAATCGTCTTATTATTTTAATATTGGCATAAGTTAAAGGCTTATGGAATAAAGGACTAAGCCACATTATCAGCTGTCACTGGTTTAATTGGATCCATTTATACTTCTTAAAATGTGGTTGCTTTTGACGAACATAAAATAAATTTTGAAAAGGACAATTTATCCTTTTGTGGCCAAAAGATGATCAAGCTTTAAAGGTAAATATTTAAAATTGGCAAAATATGACTTATTATGCTATAGATAAAACGGGCCATTTGAAATTAGTACTGATAAAATTTTCTTGAACTTAGTTCCCAATCTTAGAAATTTTTTATAAGATCCTGTGCTCACGAGCTTGTAGTTCGATGATAAAATATCGATTGATATTGCTAGCCCCATCATAAAATGCGTTATTATTGTTCTTTTAGCATTTTTGTGTTAGTTACTATGAGTCTTAGCCTATAAATGTCTGTCCAGCAAAAAAAAACTGAAAGATTAGTTTAAAAGAAAGATTAGTATTAAAGTTCTTTCAGTTTTACTTTTTAGTATTATTTCTATACCGCAGAGTCTAAAGCTATAGACTAAGGCCTAGTTTTTAAACCGCATTAGTTTAATTTTTTATTCTTTCGAGATATTCATTTAATACTTATTGAAAAATTGTTCATACCCAATAGTTTTAAATTCATGTAACAATAGTTAGTTTCTATGGAAATTTTTCTCTGGGTGAATCTAATACTTAAATATAAAAATTCAAATCAAGACTGTGATTTTTATTATCTTAAACTTTTTTAAATGTTTGAATTAACCATTAAGGTAATAGCGTTCCAAAAAACCTGAATAAATATTTTAAAATTTGATTTGGTTCCTTAACGATAAGTACATGCTTGTAGCGCTGGGATAAAATATTAAACAAAATTAAAATAAATATTAATTCATAGGAAGTTACTTGACCTTTTCGTAGGTAAAGATTTCCCTAAAGCCTTAAGTATTATGCTACCTCCTTCCGACACAATCGTAATCGGATCGGATTTGTGTAAGTGGTTTAACTAACAAAGAACCGTCGCCTCATTAGAGATTTCCCTTCAGAGACAATCCGGTGAGCTTTCCTCTGTAGTTCTGTGGTGTTTATTTCTGTTCTGTGCGTGGATTGTTCTGGGCACGTTGTTGTTAGTTTATTGCCCGGTGGGTTGGACCACAAACCATTTACGTGACACGTTTTGTAAGTTGCCATTGTCGACGACGGTGTTGTTGCCGTTAATCAGATTCACCGAGCATTTCTTCACCGCCGTTCTCTTTATTTACTTTCATTGTTATCATTTGAAAATGCCTTAATCCGAATTTATGAAACGAAAGCGGAAGTCGGCTGCGGCTTGTTGCCCTATTGTCTCCGGTATTTTGTGCGCGGTTTCCCAGCTCCCGGTGATATACCCATCAGATCTTGCCTTGGAATCTCATTTACACTTAAGAAAACTTGGGTGCAAATTCTACTCGGAAACAAGAAAGTTGCATTTCATTTAAATTTCAGAATTTAGCACAGTTTGGATAGCAATTATATTAAAAAGCCAAAGCCTTAATGGCATGGTAAGAATTAACGTTGTTTTTTACTAAAAACTAAAGAGGGTTAAAAATTAATCTTTGGGAAAAATAGCAGCGCATAGACAAATCGAATTCCTGCTTCGACAGTTTACGAACCAAAATCTAAATATTACTTATGAAATCGGTCTTAGTCAATTGAACACCAAATTTATTTTTGTTTTTTTAATGTTTTAAAAAATATATAGAAAGCTTTTAAGGTAAATTTTAGCTTAACAGTATTTTAGGAAGCTAAAAGCTAATCAAAGCCAAATAAAGGAGTTGCATTTTCTTAGTGTAGTATTTTTTACAGACTGTGTGGCATTTTCGTTGCGATGTTTGTGTCTGCCTGTTTCTTTACGAGCGCGTCTTATTTTTTCCAGCTTTTTTATTTACGGTTACTTGATTTGGTTTTATTATTGTTCTACTGATTGATTCGAACGTTTTCGTAATAAGATTTCTGTTGGGAACTTGAGAAAGCGGGGGAAAACCCTATGGAATCCGAGGAAAACCCGGGAAAACATGACAGCTGCTACGCCTCCCGGCAGATTTCTCCGAAGGAAAACGCTGAAAACTTTATGACGGAAGATGCCACACAATCTGTTTATTGATTTATAGTCTGGGGAAAGTGCCAATAAAACGCCGAGCACGAACTGGAAGCTGTTTGGGATTAGTTGTTCCAGGGGAAATCCCCCTGTGCGATCGTTAAAATTACTATCCTATTCTATGGTACTGTCGCTACATCTACTTTCTGTATATTTTTGTAGACATTTAATGACTGTGGACGGGATCTCTAGCTGGAGCCGAGGAAAATTTCGAAAATATAAATGGCTCATAAATCGTTTAGTTCGGGGGTGGCTTAGCTCTATATATAGCTGGCGACACCCCGAATGTTGGATGGATATTTTAGGGAATTTGATATATTTCCACGGCACACGCTCCCCATTCCCGATGCCAATGCCCATACAGCTGCCAGATGTACATAAGTGTAAATTAACTATCGTGCCCGATCGTGTTGGGGGTTTAACTTCCTTTGCCTGCAATTTATGCGCAAACACAATCCGGACTCAGGCACGTAATTGAAAATCAACAAAACTAAGCAAATATCCAGGCATTCCTTTGGGCAATTATCAGCCGGACACACAGAAATTACCTCACAGAGTCACGTACGAGCGCCTAAGTAAATATCCTTTTCAGGCCTTTCCTTCCAGCGTATTATTATTATTTTTTTGGCAACTCTCATTGCACATCCTGTCCATGGCGATTCTTATCGTTTTCGAGATACCCGTCCCTAGTGCGTAGATTCAAATTCCGATTTCTGGCCGGACAATAGGGAAAAAACGTTGCAATTGGACGCAAGGCAGCTGCTTTGGCTTGGGCTCATATGTGGACAGGATGAGCCAGGGATTAACTGTATATGTGCACTGAAAATTCCATTCAGAACTAAGAATTGGGAGTTTGTGATTAGAATAATTTATTCTTAAGAATATTAACTACATTTCTTTTTATAACGAATACAAATATATATAGCAATTTAGCATTAAGTCAAGATCGTTCCTCATTCAATAGACTTGGATACTTTAAATTGTAGTTGTTCAAAAAAAAAAACATTCAATTTTAAAACCAAAAGATCGACTTTTAAATTACATTTATTTGTGACTTTTATGCTGCTTATTTTATTTTCGAACATATATATGTTTATTTATTTAAGTTTAAGCTAGGCTACGGGAGGGGTGTCAGCCATAGCTGCTTAATATATATATAATTTTTAGTTGTCTTTAAGAATTTTTTTTAAAAATTAATAAAGTATAATTTATTAACGCACGGAAAAAATAAAGAATAAATGTCAAGCCGATATGGGCTGGTTAATTAATCTTAAAAAATATATAATTTTGAACATAATTTTCTTTTAATATTGAATAAATGTTTTTGAAAGATTAACTTCATATATAAAATAAATAAATTTGGTTGTTTATTAAATACTTTTGTATTTTAGAAAAGATTTTTTCCTCTGTGTGTTTATCTGTGTGCGTCCTTCGCATCGCAATTAGAAATGATTAGAGCGACGCCGCAATCAATTAAGGAAAATGGTACCTACTCAATTTATTTGCCCGGCGATCGACAACTGCTGATAAACAAGCCATTAGATGCACTTGAGATCGCAACAGGACACCGCTTCAAAGAGGAGGTGCAGCATCTGCGCTGCAATTCGAGTGCAACTCAACCGATCCAATTCGATCCTTCATGCGCACCTTTTGAGGGCGTACGCGTGCCCGTGGGCGGGGGCGTGGTCCTGCAACTGCTGATAAAATTTCCAAGTAAGCTGGCGTAACTCGATCATCGGCATGATCCCGCTTCACGCGAGGAGCAAAAGGATTCGGGCACGCACTTGACAGCTCTCTCTCCGACACATGACTGACCCAAAGTATGTGCCATATGCTACGATCACGATCCGATCCCCAAAAGGATCTCCAGAGATATCCAGAAATGGAATGGCATGCGTGTCAGCCGCAAAACATTGAAATGCTTTTTAGTGCGCGGCAGGAAAGGGATTTCCTGTAATTACTCGGCGATCACTGCTGGCTGAATAATTAGGTAT
This sequence comes from Drosophila gunungcola, assembly GCF_025200985.1. NCBI lineage: Eukaryota > Metazoa > Arthropoda > Insecta > Diptera > Drosophilidae > Drosophila > Drosophila gunungcola. Next base: position 1,959,939 of record NW_026453170.1, on the reverse strand, counting down.
GTTCGAAAAAATTAATGATTCAGTTACTCGCAGGATAAATGAATGCACAAGTGCATGGGTAAAATGATAAATCTTTGGAAATTGTTAATGAAAACGGGGATAAGTTGGGTGGCAAGTCAGGACGATGAGTTGAAAACTCAACGGAATCTAGTCAATGAAACTCCAGTAATTTTCAGGGACTTGGACTTCTTGTCTAAAGAAACTAAAGAAAATTTAATGTCATTTGTAGTACCATTTGTAGTATGTTTTTTTAAGTCTTAAATAAATTTAAATTGTAGATATTAAAACTATTACAATTTGTATGAAAATAATCAATAAGTTATAACAGAGACAATTCTATATCCATTTCTTGTATTTGTGTTTTGTTAAATTTTCATTCATTTTGCAACATATAACAGAATAAACTTAACTTTACATTAGAGATTTCTATCACAAATCTTTCATAACATAATTTCGATTAATTTGTTTCTAAGCGCAGATGGTATCTCTCAAATCATGTCAAAATTTTGTGCTTAAGGCATACAATGAATTACAAGGATTGTAAAAATCTTAAATTTTGAGTTAAGGCGGTTTGCTTGACATTAATGAGAATCTTTCAAAGACGAATGAGAAGCCCGAAATAAATGCTAAAATCGTTCGGATTTAGCTATGGAGATTTGCCAGAAGCACTAGTTGGGTAATCTTCCATATGGCTTAGACCTTAAAGCACGTCCTACAGAGTAAGCCGCCAATTTGGGTCAAGGGCATGGGGTTTGTTTAGCTCACAAACTAATTGGCTTTAAGAGTTTTTACATAAAAAATCAACAAATATTTTAAAATTTACTCATAATTAATTTAAGAGAACGAAAGCTTAATTCTGTGACAGATTTAGATACCAACCAGAGAACAGAAATATTAAATCAAGGGTGTTTCAAAGCTAAATCTAAATGAATAGCTGATGAAAGCATCCCACAAGAATTTTGGAACATTTAGATGCAGGAATTAACCCAGGGGATTACCTTTCTCCCTCGCCATATCGATGTTTTTAAAATCCCCCTATAAATAAGAGAACAAATACCTTAAAGTCTGTTTTAAAATCCCTTAATCCTTGAACAAAAAGTGCTGGATGCCAGGCAAAGTTAACCCACATTTTTTTAGGCCAAGGGAGAGTTTTAATTTTTTTGTTTCGTTCTTTTTCGAACGGGACCCTTTTTCCATTGACCTTAGTTGTTGACTCAATCAGCAGCAAAAACCGCCCGAGATGCGGGTCTGTTGGTACGTACACATGGAAAAAGTTCATATTTGAAATTGATAGTATAATATAGTATATCATTTTAGTTACAAATTGAAAACGAAAGCAAAACTCTGATATATTGTAATGGACTTAAATTATAAAATTAAGATAATCGAAAAGATCCATATATCTATAAGGTTAAAATTAGAACGTACATAACTTCAAGCGAATTTCCACCAAAGAGATTTTACCCTATTGTTATTGTTTTTAAAAAAATTGTCTGATCATCTAAAGTAATCGTAACTAAACAGTTGCATTGCTCAAGCAAAAGTTAAAAATAAATTAATGTAATATATTCACTAATTATGATTATGGAGCTTGTCAAATGGACCTTAAAATAAGTGAAGATATTGTGTTCATTTGATTTCAAACAATTGTTTGAGCAGTGTCTTAAGCAATTTATCTAAAATTTAGGAACTCAACTCTTAACTTTTATAACTTTTTCTGACTAACGTCGTTAGAAATTTTTTCCAACTCCAAATACTTTTTGAGATGCGATATATAAAAGCGGTCTTAACTCATTTATCCTAATTTTTCTCAGTACACGATCTACAAATGTATCCACAGCTGTCAGCCAAAAGAGCTGAGAGAAGCCGGGGAAGACTCGAGAGAGAGAGAGAGAGAGAGAGCATGCGCAGAGAGCAAACTCGGAGAGTGAGAGCCAGACAACAAAACGCGCTGCACGAGCACGATCGCAATCAGTTGAGAACGTGGAGCGCGCGTGAACAGAACTCAGATAGAGATACCTTTTGGGACTCAGATACATTTGCAGTGCGCATTACTCACTCATCCGCCAGATACGAAGATACATTTCGCAGTGCGCCAGACGATTGCAACTGGCAAACTGGATTTACCACTCAAAAAATAAAAGAAAAAAACCAAAACAATACCCGCAACTTCAACTCGTGTTAAGTGAAAAACGTAGCCAATTGCAGCAGCAACAAAAAACTTTCAAAACCCGAGCCATAGCGAAATAGAAAAAGTAGTTCAGAGCGTGAAAAATACGTTACTTGCTGCAAAAGTTGTGAAACGTATCCGAGAGATACAAGCCCATTGGGAGAGCGAGAGCGGCCTTAGCAAAGTGCAATTTCCAAAAGGCAAATACCATTAAAACATACACATAAAATCAACCAAATCCAAACAAATAATAAAGGCTGAAAAATTGAAAATACTCAAATCAATTTTTCCATCAAGTCAACCTCGACGGCGATTCGCAAGACAAACTATTGTTGGATTAAAATATTTTCGATCAAGGTAAGTCGGTTTACATATTTTTTATGGCCCTCATTAACACTCCAAGCTAAATACAAAAAAAAAACCGAAAAACATTCCGAAGGTTTAAGTTGACTTGGCTTTTATAGTTGCTAGCTGTCGTCTTGCAGTCAAACCGACAAAAGTTGTCTGTCTGTTTTGATGTGAATGTGGTTAATTGACCTCCAAACTTGTGTTTTCATAACTGAGCCAAAACGAAACCGAGTAGTAGCTACAATTTGAAAGTTGATGAAGAGTTTTTCAACCAGGCCCTTATGTACCTAGAGGTTAAGCTGGCATTTGCATGAGAAAATTTATTTTTGACTGAAAAGTAAAACAGCTCAACATATTGTATGTTTGATTTAGTAAGCTTAACCTACCTAAAAAGGTAACAAACAAAAAATTGTTCAAGACTTGATCCCAAAATACCCTTATTATTATGTCCTGGGCACTAACAAAGCGACACTTAAAATGCCAAGACGGCAGCTGCAAAAAGAAATTTTGTGGCCAAGTCGATAAAGATGCATTCGGCTGGATGGTTTCGTGGTTTCGCCAGTTATTGCCCCGTTTCTCGTTTGTTCTGTTCTTCGGATCCTCATTGAATGCGCGCGCATGCGCAAAGGATATGGATATGTGTGGTAGTAAAGGCGTCGAGGGTTGCAGGAGGCATTCTGTGTAATCTTTGCAGCTGCAGCACTGAAACCGAACGATCTGCACCTGGCCTCGCCCGCCTAATTAATTTCCCAGCTGACTCAGCTCCGGTTCGCCACTGCTAAGCAAAGAGGGAAATGACAAACCTCTGACTATGCCACTTTTTGATAAGCAATTGAGGGGCACTTCCTGCTGACCCAAGGGCGAGGAGTTGGAGCTCGGGCTCGGCTGCTTTGCCTCACTTCGCGGTGACACGTGCGAGGCGTGAACACACACCACACCCTCTCCTTTCTTCGGCACCCCCGTTTTCTCTTATTTTAATTTACTTGGCTACTGCACATTTGACAAGACTCAAAGCGATTCGAAATGCATTTGGCGCCATTTGGCCGCACAGTACTTATATTTTTAAACGCATCACCGACAACAAGACCGAAAGTCGTCACACATCCGTCCATCACACATCGGGGGCCGCAGTGCCACACACTGGGAGAAAAGCTTGTGCCTAGGGACAGCGTACATATATTTTAACTTTAAAAGCAATCGAAAACTTTTTTAAAAGTACATCTGTAGAAATAATTTAAGCGCATATTGCTGATTATTTTGTTAAAATTTATCAAATTTTTTTTTGTACAATTTCAAATTAAATTTTTGTTTTAATTGCATGAATGTAATTTAACTTTACGTTTGAGATTTGTAATTTGTTTAATTTTGTTTTGTAAGTTATTATTTGGAAATCACTTGTTTCTACGCTTATCTTAAATATTTTATAATTGAAAAGATTGATTTTAGTATATTGTCATTGAACCCACTATTCACTAAAGTCTTAGAACTTTAAATATTTATGGTAATCTAAAATTCATGAAAGCTAGTTTCATTTTGTATACCAGGGTATTTTTAAGGGATTCTGGGATCATATCCTGCAGTTCATGGGGATTTCTTTCACTGTTTAATGGAAATGATGAATGGGACTGTTGGGGGCAGACAGAGATGGCGATACAGCGGGACAGAGGCAGAGAATGAGATGGCAATAGCAGACGTCAGGCAGACGATGTATTTTCGCTGCCTCGATGGCGTTACATGATTTGTAATATCAGCGAACATACGTCACAACAACAACGACAAGAGCAGCATGTGCATAAATGGAATCCGGTTCGGTTGCCCGACTGCTAGACGGGCAAAAATGTATTTTTAACAATATTCAGCAGATGATCATCTGTCGTCTGCTGCACTCCGATGAATGGACGAGTTTATTGCCTTGAAAGCTAGCCAAGAAAATGAGAATATAATTTCAACAAATTACCAAACAGCCCACTGATTATCTTGAAATATTTAGAGGATATGAACAATGCTTATGAATTTCCTTCGGTTTAATTATTCATAGTGTATATATTTTTTTACTGGCTTTTAATGACAAGTTTATATGTGTTACACATTTAAAACCGCAACAAATTTTTGTATCGATATTATTATAGATTAACAATTCTGTTTTATATAAATGAAATTTCGAGTATGTATAATATGTAACCAGTTTTGACAAAACACAATATTAAATAAACTTTAATTATGGTGATTTATATGTCATGCCAGCCTGCCAGATAAATTCACAAAAAATGTGATCCACGCAGGAGAATGTTTCGCTAAGCGGAAGCTGCTCGGAAGATGAAAAGGAACCCTGGAGAAAGAGGAAATTGTGGGGCATAAACACCCGTCGACAAAACAGACAAGATACACACTCAGACCCGGAGAATCACATATATTTGGCGGATAGCAAATTACGCACTTAAAGTGCTCGCCAAATGACAGGAAACGCGTCATTTTTACGAACTTCAAATTACGATTTTTTACGTTTCGTTGTCTTTTGCACACTTAAAGTCGAAAGTCGGTGTGCGTGAGTGTTGGTTTAGTGGCTGCTACTAAGTAGCACGAGAAGAGCGAGCCCAGAACGCGATATTTTCGTGAACGTAATTAAAACTGGCGCATTTCCTCATTTATTTGTGCGAGTGTATCTGCGGGCGTTTCCTTGAAAAAGGGACAAATGGTGGGGGAGTGCATCCTGTGTTTGCGCGCAGGCGGATATGCGAACGTTGGACCGACGACTCGACTTCCTGCCATTGACTTTTGTCAACCGAATAGTAACTGAAAACCATTTCCCTTTCCTTTTTCCTTTTTCCATTTCCATTACCACCATCATCATCACCATCCACCTAAAAACAAAGCGAAGCGTGCTGAGCACGAGCTACCGATCAACTCGAATGTCAATGCCATATGCTATATGTAGGTATATGCTGTAGTGCATTCCCCTGACAACACGAATCAATCACTTCGAACCCAACTCGAGCGGTTGCGGGTGTCGGTGTGGGTGGGGTGGGGTGAAGTCGGCGGAAGCCTCGCAGACAGATCCATTTGGCAATCGCTGACTAATCCGCTCTGGTTGTCCGCTTTTCCGCTCTTCACACGCTTTTCCCGGGCGTGGGAGTGGGAAACCGAAAAGAACTTCAAGTGTTTTGATTGGCTTCTAACGTAGGCGGAAGTGGATGTACATTTGGAACAAAATATTAACAAAAGTGGTTAAGCCCGAAACATATAAATAATTAATATAAATCCATAAACACTTTAAATTTTGCTTTGATGTTAAGAAAAACATTCTATATAATGTTTTTATCACAATCTATCTTTAAAAATAGTAATATATTTTCTCTCTGTGTATGGCTGATGGCTGGGCTTCTCCGTTAACTTTTATGAACTAAAATTGAAATGAAATAATTGAATAGAGCTGATACAAATATTTAGTTCGCCTGCTGTGGACCGCCTGAAGATCGGCAAGACTTGGAGCTTATTTATGGGTCATTCTTCACCGGGGGGTTTCTCTAGTGCTTTGTTATTTTTACCTTAAAGTGTCTAAAATGTCGCTGCACATGGCTTTCGAATAGTTTATGATATCCGCTGTTTGACTCACTATTCGTTTTGATAGGCGTAGGACGCACTAATGGCTTTCTCTTCTTCATTAATCTATTGGACTTCGATAAGAGACCATTTTATTTAGGCTGCGTCCATGCACTCTGAAGTTTAAAAATCCCTGGCATTGAGAAGTGAATAAGTATTTAAATGAATTCGGTGTGCTAAGCATTCGTACTTGTTTTTTGTTTTTATCGTTTTTTTTTTTATTTTTAACAAAGTTTCAACGGGTAACTGTTTTTAATAAGTGAAGTTTATGATGTTATCATAAGTATATCCAACCTCGTTTCCTTTTCTTTGTATGAATAACGCTTCGTGGGAATTTTCTTTTAGCTGGCAATGAGCTGTGTAATTAAAACCGCTGCGACTCCTTACGCATTTCCTTAAACGGAAGCTGACGGGAGTTCATTCCGGAAAACTATTAAGGTTCCCTTTTGGCGAGCTTGAAATCTCAACGCTGGGCTTCCGCTGGCTTCTCTTCCCATTGCCATTGCCATTCCCATTCTCATTCCCATTCTTACCCACATTCGCATTGACACCTTTTATGATCCGTCGGCGGATGTTTCGCTTGCTGTTTTTTTCTTTATTTTTTTAGTGCCCCCGATCCCTTGCCATATTCCCATTTCGGTGGCGCTTTGTTTTGCTCGCCACATTCGCAGCTGCCAATTGGGCTGGTAATTATTTCCGCTCCACTCTGTTTTGACCCCAGCTCCCCGCCCCGGCTTCCCCTGATCTCTGACCATGTTGTTTGTAATCGTAATCGAAGCTTGGCCTGTGTTTCTATGTCAGTCACATGCCGCTTGCCCGGAACCGCCCCCCTCAATTCCCCGCTCTCAAATGTGACCGCCGATCGATATGACAGCCGCTTGATAATGATTATTCAGCGGTTCCTTTCGCATGCGATCCGCCTCGATCCGCTGACTCCGCCCATTCCGGCAACAAGGTCAGATTTAATAACAAAATATGAATTCGAAAAGGAAGTCCCAAAACGGACGAATTTTAGATACACTCGCTGATTTAACTCTTTTATAGCTTGGTCTTTTCTTAGCCAAAATAACGTATTTTGATTGATTACGACCTAAACATAACATTTAGTACAAAAATATGTGACTATATATAATCACTTCTAAGTGGCAATCATTTGGAAAATATTCTATTTATAATAAAGAATTATTAAACTATTTTTTATTGCACTTTTGAAAATAATAATGCTCTCAAACAGGTGGTTAAAAAAGGGCTGGAAACAAGAAAAACATACATCTAGAAAGAATACGCCAATAAACATGTTGAGCTAATCACACCTCGTGAGTAATGCCAAACCCATACCCTATAATCGTTAAAGAGAGGGTCATCATACTCACGATGTGCACAACGCGGCGTATGCGTATTATTGTATGTATTAGTACTTATGTGCTTGTTGTGTTTTTTGCTGTTTCTGTTGCAGCGATTAAAACAATTGCCAGCTTGTGAAAGCATTTCCGTTGTACTAACTTCCCCACTGCCCCGCTTTCGCTTCTAAATATGAGTCACATCCATTAATCAGCCATTCTTTCTCCAATTCCAGAACAAGCACCCAGCGAACGGAAGCGCAATGCAAGTGGAGGCCAGCTATCCGAAATACGCCGGACGTGTGCCACCTCTGGACCTCTCGCAGGTGAATGCGGGTCAGGATTTGTGGGGCGGCAACGGGAGCGGCACGCCCTCCGCCAAGCGCCACCTGCTGCACCATCCCTACCAAATGCTGGACAAGTGCCGCGGGGGAGTGACCCTGATCAGCGCCTCCTCCTCCTCCTCCTCCTCCTCCTCCTCCTCCTCCTCCGATGACAACAACAATCGCCTGATGGGCGGCGAGGATGGAAACACCAGTCTACTACATCCCATGGGCTCCGATGGTCTGCCCTTGGATCCGCGGGACTGGACGCGGGCCGATGTGTGGAAGTGGCTCATCAACATGGCGGTGTCCGAGGGACTGGAAGTCACGGCCGAGCTACCGCAGAAGTTCCCGATGAACGGCAAGGCCCTGTGCCTGATGAGCCTGGACATGTACCTGTGCCGCGTTCCCGTGGGCGGCAAGATGCTCTACCGGGACTTCCGGGTGCGACTAGCCCGGGCAATGGCCCTGCTCTCGTAGGTACCGCCACCTCACGGATACGGATACCCACACCTCTCTGGTTGTACATATCTCTAGGATTCGGTTAGTCTAGCCTAGTTCTGCTAGTTGTAATGCCTAGTCGCTAGTGCTCTCGTTAGTTAGGTCCTAGCCATAATGTCATGCATTTCAATGTTGTCAAAGATTGCTCCAGACTCCCATTTCATACGGAAGGAAGGCGAATGGAGTCGAATAAAATATAGAAAAAAGTGAAGTTAAAATGCTGTCCTATTAGTTATTTAAGTTCGCATCTGAAGAAAATATAAAATGAAATTTTATAACTTAACAAGTTTGTGTTTTTATTGGAATCGAAAGGTAAAGGTAAAAAATAAATAACAATTTTTAAATGAACTAAGGCTGAAACACAAGAACTACTCCGTATGGAAATCGTTACAAAAAAAAATTAAATATAGAGGTAGCAAAAATCATTAACGTACATTAGAACACCGAATTTTACTTTATTTTCAGAATATTTGCATGGTATAAAAAACTTATACTAATATATTTTTAAAATATTTCTAGCGAAATTTTGTCGATTTTTATAAATTATTTTTTTCTATGCAAAATGCTTTGATCCATCCCTAGTAGTGGCTTTGTCGGTTATATCCTTAAGTTTGAATAGAAAAGTGGCTTTTACCAATGGAGCACAAACATAAGGTGCATTTTTCTCTAAATGAATTTGTATAACCGTTGACCAATTTAATACCTATACTTTGAACAACAGGGAAATGTTCAATTGTTCCTATGGCAGCTTTATGATATCGTTTTCCGATTTTATTAAAATTAAACCTTAAGTCTGAAAAATAAATGTGTTTAATATTTTACAAAATATATAATATAGAAATAAATATGTTGAATATTTTAGAATTAAGGTTTTACACATAGCTTTAATGGGAACAATTGGAAAAACATATGAAAAAAATTATAGCTCCGCTGTTTTTCAATTGTTTATTAATGGTTTATTATTTACGGTTTTAATGTCATTAAAATCTGACAACGAGGTCATATAGCCGCCATAGGAACGACCAAAAAATTTAGCGGAAATTCGTCATAGTTTCGCTGTTGTTAAACATATATTCGTAAGCATCGGAATGTTGTTATGTTGAGGAATCTTAACTTTTGATATTAACTTTTCATATTTCTTTTTTCGATTGTTCCCATGGGAGCAATGGAACATGGCTGAATCTAATCGTCTGGTGATGCTGATCAATAATATATATTCCTTATACGGTCGAAAATTATTCCTTCACTGCGTTGAAAACTTTTGTTTGAAATTATTATATACCCTGCAAAGGGTAAAATACTAAACCAACTTTTTTCCAACCAAAATAAATGTGTTTTAACTTGCATACTTATTCCTTAAAAATAATAAAATTTATTATGTGTATATAGAAACTTTTTTAAAAATGTTAAAGTTTTCGTAAAAAAATTAACGAAAAGGGCCTTTTTGCGCATGGCAATTGGTGCTAACCCCTTAAGTTTCTTGAATCTCTGATCTTTGCCCTCCTGGCCAGCGAAGTGACTGCTAAGTAATCCCAAAAAAACGATTCCGCACGGGTCTTTAGGAATACCGCTCTCTTTGGGACTTAATGTTCTGTTTATGTCTTTCACAATTCCCCCAGAAGAACTCGCATTGACAAGTGAAATATACGCTTGCCCAATTAGCACATTATTAAGTCCCAACAAATGTTCTCAGATGAAAATTTGGACGGAAAGGGGCACGACGATGAACCCCACACTACTCACATTCACACACAGACAAGTGCAATAAACTCTTTGTTATTGCTGGCCAGAAGTTAGTGCTAACATTTGTTTAGGCGCAGGCCTTACATAGATCACCAGAAAGTGTTTATTTTCCAAAGTCTATTCTCGTGTGTTTGATTAAATAGGTTGGGGAAATGGGGGGGAAACTGGAGTTACTTCATAGTAAATAAGGGAAATCAAATAGCCAGAAATGTATGGGAGTGAAATGGGGAAACAGGAGTTTCTTCCCAGTAAACAATAATGTATTAGTACATAAATAAAGGAGAGAGATCACATTCATAAATAGTGAGCAGTTTTTAAATTAACACCCAAACATTAATTTAAAAACTGCTCACTATTTATATACTTGAAATAAAGTATTAAAACATTGAAAATGTTGATTATTCATTCAAATAGCGAATTTAATTAAATGTATGAAGTTTATAAGCTCATAAAAATGTTCAATGTGGAAGATCAATTAATTAACTGAAAAGGGGTTCATTATATCAAAGAACATAGTTATCTAGGTATTAAATAAATGCGAATAGTTCATAGTTCTCAGAAAAAAAGGGAAATCAAATAACCGAAAAAGCGGAACTCTTCCGGCAATTTATTCGTAATGGGTCCGAAATTTTCCCATTTAAATTCAGCTGTTGCAAAAAACGCAGCGGAACAATTATGACAATAACAATAACAATAACGGATAACGATAATCAGCATCGGTAGTCAAATAGAACCCGGATAGATAGAAAGATACATCCGTGTGTGGGCGAGAGAGAGAGAGCGATGGCATATATACAAATTCAAAGCGCTCCATCCGCCCGTGCATCCGCTCATTTCATTTAGGTTTTTCTTTTTGAGCCTCCTATGAATGGACAGATACACAGATGCATAGATACGCAGATACAGATACATTTGGATGCTCTTCCTGCTGCTGCTGCTTCTGCTTTTTCGCTCCATGTGGCTCATTGTCGCCGGGTTTTGTAAGTTTGCATTTAGTGCAGTTCGGTTGTCGGCTTTTCGGGAGCATCCGGGATGTAGTTAAAGGTAAAGGAAGTGAGACAAATGAGCCAGACCCGAGCTCCCTGGTCGGTTGTTACCTTGTAAAACAGAAACAGAAACAGAAACCCAAACACAAACCGAGGCGGCAACAGATGTCGCAACCTGACACATGCCACGACCAGGGGCACAGTCCACGGTCATGTCCACCAGCTGACGCCTCTGCATCCGAAGAACTCAAAAAGGGCGCAACAGGAATTTGAACTCCTATTACAATTCGGCAGAACCTGAATATCTACAATTTTGGGCAGGTCAGGTTAACTGTTCAACCAAACCAATGAAAATTTCGTGGAAATCTCATTCTGTATTTTATATTATTTTATATCAGTCGAATTAAACACAAAACAAGGTTGTAAGGAGTGCACAAAATACAGGCTTATGAGATCAGGGCACCAATTTTCATAACTCGATTTTCTTTTTTACTTTTCTTAATTGACTACAACTATTTTTGAAATTACAAATTCAAGTTTTTAGTTCATGAAAAATGGTCTTTATGGTAACACATTAGGAACTAAAACTAAAAAAAAGTCTGATTTATAAGCTTTCAGTGTTTATTCGAACTCTAATCAAAGCGAAACATTTCTAATTTCTTGTATATTTTAAAGATCATGAGTTTATCAGATAAGCCAGAATTATTTCATTGAACTTATGAAATGTTGATTATAAAAGCTTTGAAAATTTTAATATTGGATTTATATTATAGAGTTTTTAACATAAAATATACTTGTATATATTTTTTAAAAGAATCAACGCTTTTTACCTTTTTAATATTATCTAAGATCAACAAAATTTCTTAAGCTCAAAAACCAACAGTGCCTTGACATTGAAATCAAAGCAAAACATTTTTAGTTCCTCTCATAACAAGAAATAATTGTGTGAAAATAGTTGTTACAAGAAGGACCAAATTTTAAAATGCAGTCAAGCAAAGCCTTTTTAAAAAGGTTCGTTGTGCTGAAATTGATATGTTTTTTTATTAGTATTCTTCCCACCTCAGTTTTATTCCCGTAAAGATCTACCAGTCGGCCAGTTCATTATATATGACCTGCATATCGAAGCTACCACGGAGCTCTTTTCAGCCGGCATGTGATCATAGTTTAGTGATCGAACAGGCCTTGGTTTCAGCCGTCGATGAGAAGCTTTGTCCCTTGGAATATGCGAAAAGGCAGCGTGAAGCTCGTGAGATTCTTCTAAAGTCGCAGGAGAATCGTTATCTGCAGATGGGCCTAAGCCATAATTCCGCTGACCAGGATGGTTTTCTAACTGATGAAGATGATGATGAGGATGGCAAACAGCCAGTGCGTCTAAAATCAGAGATTTTGCTCACGGAATACCGGAAGCTGTACGAAGAACCCTCCAAAACGGCATTAGTGGACACACTACCCTTGAAAGAGATCAGTAAATATGTATTTTTGTTTGCCAATGAACCTATTTTATTTTGATTTAATTTGTGTAGAACAATACATGTCGCTGGCACTAAGTCTTTGCCTCGTGGCCGGCACTGTGTTTATTCTGGTCGAGTGCGGCAAACATAACTATTTCCTATGACCGATCACCAAGATATAAAGACATATTGAACTGCGGCGAACACGGCGAGCAAAACAAAACGGCGAATCAAATAAATCATATAAAGACCGGGAAAATTGAGGAAATGCCGCTTATGTAAAGTAGAATATCCGCTGGCAGGCGAACGGAAGGCGAGGTGCGAAAACAATAAAAACGGACGGAAGTGGACAGGGACGGAAACCGACGACGGTTCCGTCGATCGTTATACTGTTTTCCGACCAATGCCGCATAATACCATAGACCACATAATACCACATTGACCGACCGGCTACCGGGCTTCAGTGTTCGGTCTTCTGTCTTTTGCCAATTTGTAGAAATGCTTTTTCCGCTTTTCCGGCGCCGTAATTGAATTTCGTTTCGGGTAGGAAATGACTAAGCCAAAAATTCTTTTCACTCTGTCTTCAAGTGGCTGCTCGGTCGCAGGAAGCTCGATAGGATGGGTTTTCAATTGCACAAACGAAAGACTTCAGAACTCCACAGCAATGTTATATTTTTTAATTAGTTCATTGCCTGCACTGGCGCGATATTTCCCACGAAACTCCGACTCCGTTGGGGTAAACAAATGAAGTGAATCAACAGAAAAAAAAAAACAGAAAAAAAAACAGAAAAGAACATATTTATGGAAAGAGTTTTCGGAGCCACACAGAATGCTGGGATAGCCACTTGTTGTTCGGTTCTCGTTAGTTTGTTCTGGTCCGAAAGAATATGCTAAGCATGTTTGGGGCATCAGCATCAAACAATTTATGATCCCAGCCCCTTATCGAACTGATGCACGAAGAAAACGCATCATTTCGACCCACGCAGGTGAGTCAGAGGAGCAGCGGATGCCATAAAGTATCCCAAGCCCAAATAAGGCGACGTTTTGGACACCATTAGTAGGTTTCAAAACGTTGAAAATAGGAGACCCCTTGCCGAAAGGTCCCATTTATTTCTAAGCTTCGGGCGGTCCACAGCGGGAAAGTCAAATTCTGAAAGCGTAATTACTTAATTCCAAATTCAGATCTTATGTTGTGCCTGGCCCTCCCAGGGGGCCAAATTCTTGCCGCTCACATTGGCGACTTCCGGCCGCGTTAGATGAAATAATACTTCTCAGCGAATTCAAGAGCACTTGAAGTTCAGCGGATTGGATTTCTGCGTTTTTTCTTCGGTTTGGTTTTTTTTTTTTCGGGGCTCCGGTTCTTTCTCACTCCCACGCTCATGGGAGCTGGAAAAGCTGTGTGTGAATTGTTTTTTGAGGGAAATGCCCAAGACAAAAGTCTCAGGGCAGCGCAAGAAACTGTCATTGCCAGCAGAACCCACACACAAAGAGATACTCTGGCTGGGAAATTGTTGTGCATAGAGAGCGGTCTGATTGCCACACACCAGAAGAAGTTCATGGGAACGAACTTTGTGGCTCGGGTAAGTCAAGTGTGAAGGGGGGAGGAGGCGGGGGGATATGGGGTCCAAGATGGTGAGGGGATAACATCCCCCCTCATTGCAACAAGTGCAGTCATCTATTAGATACGAGTACCAGCCATGAATACGATAATTAATGCGATCCTCCATTCATGATTCGCTCCTTGTACAAACGGCAATCAAGATGAAAACACCCTTTTACACAGAAACCAATGTTTAATTCGATGGCAACAGTTCGGGATTTTTAAACAATGCGGCAATTCTGGTCTAAGAACGTTAGTTTAAGGCAGCTTTTCTAGTAAGATAAAAAGTAAATGAATACACAATTTTTTATATGATTTTTATTAACATTTTTAGAATACAAAAAAAAAAAAACAATAGTTGCCGAACTTGATATATCATGTCAACCACTTCAAAAAAAAGGTGTTTCGAGCAAAACGTGTTTAAGGATTAGGAAACGATTCTAAGGGCCCGGACTACACGTCACCGATCTAGCTGTGTCTCCAAAAATAATTAGAAATTTGAAAAATAATTTTTTTTAAAGTCTAAACTTTCAAAAGATTTCAAATTTCAAACCAGAATACACCCTTAACAGCCTATCCAAATTTTCAAACGCAGTGGGGAGTACCCAGAGTATCCATGCTTATAACAAATATCAAAACTCACTGTAACCAGACATAATTGCTAGAACGTATACAAAATATAATAATTCAACTGCAACTTCGAGAAGAACCTATTGACCTAAAAGTGATTTATTTGTACTTCATTGTAATAAAAGATGTTTTTTGTTTTCAATTTTTTGTACCTTTTACCTTATCTTAAAACATTGTGTATCTTTTAGCTTAACTAAGTACTTATTTTCGAAAATACCTTGTACCTTTCCTTTTTCCTCAATCTTAGTTAATTGTTACACTTTTTAGTCATTTTAGTATTCTGGTTGTAAAGTGGTCTTAATAAAAAAAAAATTCGGAAATTAAATTCAAAAATAGTCTTTTTTGTAAGTGTAGTCCATTAAATGCTTCAATCCGTACTCCCCCAATCTCCTGTACTTCCCATCCAATTGCTTGCTTATGCAAGGCAACGTGACTGTGTGGGCGTGTCATCACTTTCAATTTTGCGGCCAATTTGAGTGACACTTTCTGCCTGTTTGTCACGCCGCTTGCGTAGCCAAAGATTGTGGCACAAAGGGGCGGGGGGAGTGGCACCAGGCATCAGGAGAAAGAGGGCTAGCAAGGAGGCCTAGAGACGCAACTGTGTGTCTGCTCGTCGTCTGCCGCGCTTCCGTTTCCTGTGCATAAATTTTAATGAGCGAGCCAGATTCCCCTCCCCCGTCTTTCCAACCAAGACAATATCAATTGAAGATAAGAAAATAAACAACAATAAAAAGTCAGCAGGAAAGGAAACCCTTGGCTTAAGCAGTGTCTCTTACCTTGACTTTTGCGAACCGTGCACAAAGTCACGGCAATGTTGGCCATAAATTGGCACAACCAGTTTTGGCCACGGGAGAAAACAAAAGAAAAGTCAAATGGATGAGGCTTTTACTGGCTTTCCCAACCATGAAATTTGCGCAAAAAGTACGCCAGCCGGAATGCAGGTGAGCAGACTGATCGACAGGTGGAGTATCTTGTAGGAAGAGCTGCATAAAATATTTCGAAATGCAAAGATGTGATGTATTTTAAATAATAAAAACAGTTATTATATGTAGGAGCTGTTATATGAAACACAAAATATGAAGAACTAAGAAAACTTTGTTAACAGGTTTGCAAGAAAATCTTTAATGTAATTAAATTTGGCAATATTTTTATAATAATAATTTCAGTTGCTTGCTTTATTTGTACACCCCAAAGATTAAATTATGTTTTCTTTTTTTGTTAGAAAAATATTAAGATTACATATAAAATTAATAAGTACAACAACTGATTTTTTATAATTTAAAATACAGGTTATCAAGGAAGCTAACCTTATCTCTTTGTTTAAAAAGAAACATTTACTTTGAAAGCCCAAATTTCCCTATGTCGACACACTAACAATCCCGAGCTCTTTTCCTGGATTCCAGCATACCCCAGGAGCTCTAGGACCCCCAGTTTTCTTCTCTCTTTCTTGCTCAGTCTTGGCCACACACCGCTCTGTCTTCAGCTGGCAATCGAAACTAGTTTTTCAGGTTCGGCGCATGGCTGATAACAACAATTGCAATGCACAGCGGACATCGGACAACGGAGGACGGCGCATGCGCGCCAGTCTTGCATTCCTTCGACGGCTCTGGGTGCCCAGAACCCCCCTTCCCTTCGAAGCATTTGTGGAATTTTAATTGCGCAAAAACAGCGGAGAAGCCAACTGCAATTGCAACTGATGCGATGGGCCGGAATGGCTGGGGATGACGTTGAATGATGGTTAGCTGAAGGTTGGTTGCAAGTGAGAACATATCGCGTGATGGTGATAGATATAATGGCCCTGGACACATTGCTCTTGGGAAGTGGAAGACGGGGGGGATGGCACATTGGCACCAGCCACGCCCCGACCCGAATCCCAAGACTGCCAGCCGCTGATTGCGCTGGCAAACAGAAATCAACCGACCAGAGCAGAGCGCACAGAAAAATGAGCCAGCATAAATAAAATAAACCAAGGCAAAGCGAAATAGAATAGACATTTGTATCTGTTGTTTGTGTCTGCCTCTGTTGCTGGTGTAATTGAAGTTGCAGAAAGCCAGAAAGCCAAACAGCCAGAAAGCCAAACAGCCAAGCAGCCACAAAACCTAAACCTAAACCGAAGAGGAGAAGCAGAATAAGATGGGGTCTGCGACTCCGACTCCGTCTCCGTCTCCACGTAGCCAGTGGAGCGCGAGGCATGGCGCATACGGAAGCCATAAGCTGCAAGAGATTTCTCTTCGCTGGCCCCGCTCGACTTTTGGCGCTTCTGCTGGCTGTTGAACCCGCAGCGCACCACTGGAGCGCGATCTCCATCTGATGGTGATCCTCCTCCTCTTCCTCCTCCTCCTCCTCCTTGGTCAAATCACTTGCCCCGAAACGTGTTCAAGGATGCCATCGAAAATCAATCGCAGATGCGAAAAGGGAACACTGCCGAAAGGAAGAGATGCCCAGCACAAATCGCCGAAAATTACAGGAAGCAAAAGCACTTGCCGAAACGATCGAAAATCATTCAATTACGACAGCTGGCCCTGCATATAAATAATGGGCGTGTGCTCCCCGAAATATAATCATGTAACCACACAGAAGAAAAACAGATGAAATGGTTCAACTAAATTATAAGCTGAAAATCTGTTGTTCTTTTTTTAAAGCCAAGCCACATTATGAATATGACAGTTTTTAATTTTTTTAATATTGAGTGTAAGTGTACATTTTAAAGAAAATCTCAATATTTTAATAAGTAAGCAGTATAGTATTGTTATACAAAAATATTTTTTTTCAAATAAAACGATTATTGTATGCTTAAAAATTTATATATTAATACAATTGCGAAGAATATTTTTATAATTAAACGGAATTGAAATTGTAATTACAAAGATAATAAATAAAGATTTAAGTGCCGTCCTTAGTTAGTAAGAAAAAACTCAACAAGGCCAATGGCAGGTGCATTCTTTTATTACAGGATGCGGGTGCAAAAATCTGGGCAAATCAAATAAGGTCAGGCCCTTAGGGCCATTAAGTTAGTTTCTGCTCCCTCATTCTGTTTTCAATTTAAATTTAATAAGGGCGCCAAATGTAAGCCTTTCAGCACTTACCAACACTTAGGAAAAAAAAACAAAGTTATCGATAAAACCAGTTTTGGTGTTCCAAATTTAGTATATTTTTGTAAGCTCTGAGGTATTTTCAACTAGACAAGAAACAGCCACACTTGCAACAAAAACAGGCGAAAAAAAGAGGATAATGCGACGGATATAAACAAAGGAGCGTTAATAAAACGTTTTTACACAAGATCGTGACACTATTTCAGCGGGCAATGAGTTTCAATTTCTACGTGGAATCGTTCAATTCAACGTTGCAGTCGATTGCGCGACAAGTGGAGCAATTTGCTGGCGTTGCACTGAAAGCAGCTGTCGATCTGCGTGGAAATCTGGAATCCCTAACCGGCGATTTTCGTTGGGAGAACGGACCTATTGCCTTTACCGATTTGCAGGCTACGCTTCTGAAGGTTCTGATCGTCCTGCTCCTGGGAACCTGCGTCCTAGCCGGCTATTCGTGGTCCGTCTACGGCCAAGTCATCACCGAGAAGTTTGTCAGGCCAAGTAAGAATCGCTTGGAATTCGGATTTCAGGTGTTAAACGTTACAGTGATTATGTCATGCGTTTCAGGCACGCTTAAGGAAATCGAGGAGCTTAAATTGTCGGTGGCCAAGTTGAAGCTGCCCAAGGAACACTCGCCGCGCATCTAGAAACTATGTCGAAGATCAAGAAGTTCTTTTCGCGGAAGAAGGAGGAGGCGGCGGCCTTTAAGGTGGGTTCCCCCTACTAAATCTATATAAATCAATTGCTAATCGTCAAGTATTTTCACAGCTCAAGCTCACGGGCAGCTCGATGGGCGCAGGTCATAAGTTGAATTCCACCAAACAGGAGGCTCCTTCCAGCAGTTCCCGCCAAAAGTACGAGGCCTATGTGCCCCCCAAACGAAATGAACTGAGCAACGAGGCCAGAACAGCTGCAAATGCTGCCCTTGGCTCGCATTGACAAGAAGACCTCCAGGGATTTCAACACCTCGCTGTCGGCTGTGAAGGCTCAGGCCAAAGGGAACTGGAGGCAGAGCGTCGCCAAAAGGAGGAGGCGGAGGCCACGGCCACGGCCTCGACCACCAGCACGTCCACTTCCAGTTCCGGTGGTGACAACCGCAACCTGGCCTGCGAGGGCGTCTTTTTCCGCTGCCCCATGATTAGCGACGAGATTCTGCCCAAAAGCGTGTGGAAGGCCAAGATCAAGGAGTTCCTTTACCAGCAGCTGGAGGCCGATCGCGGCCTCACCGCCTGCCTGATCATCCACAATTGCAATGTCAAGGAGAAGGCCGACGAGTGCATTGCCACGCTTATCCGATATCTGGAGAACCTTATCAAGAATCCCGAGGAGGAAAAGTTCTGCAAGATACGAATGTCGAACAAGATCTTCAGTGAAAAGGTGCGCTACGTGGAGGGTGCCCTGGATGTTCTGCAAGCCGCTGGCTTCAGTGAGGTGAAGATCGATGAGGAGCAATTCCTGCTGTGGACCCGGGAGCAGACCGAACAGGACCTCGACTTGCCCACGCTGGTGGAGGCTCTCAAGAACTCGGAGACCATTCCCCTGGAGCTGGATCGAAATATAAAGGTCCTGCTCCCATCGCAAGCACGGCGTGTGGTGCTTCCCGACGAGTTCTACCGCCTGTCGCCGGAGGAGATCAAGAAGGAGCAGCAGCTGCGGTCGGAGGCCATTGCCCAGTCCCAGATGCTGAGGACCAAGGCCATGCGCGAACGCGAGGAGCAACGCAATTTGCGCATGTACCGATACGCTTTAGTCAGGGTTAAATTTCCCAATGGACTCTTTATACAAGTAAGTCAATACGAGATGATGTCATCCATGAGAAATTTGGGTAACAAGGTGAATCATTTCCAGGGTACTTTCAATGTGTACGAGAAAATAGCCGACGTGTTTGAGTTCGTGCAATCGTGCCTGGCAGACGAAAGCCTGGATTTTAGTCTGGTGGCCACTAGCGAGGGAAAACTGGGCGAGGAAGATCTGGAAAAGACATTATTCGACTGCAAGTGAGTGGAGGAAAAATATTGGTTATTCCTGTGTAAATCAAATATTCGTTTTTACAGACTCATTCCCAACTCCTTGCTGCTGTTCGGCGCAAATGGAGTGTCCGCTACCGAACAGGCGGATCTAAACTACTTAAAAGAAGATCTTCTTATGCTGGTTCAGGCTATGTAGACGTGCATTATCCCTAACTAATCAGCGGTACTGGTCCCTTAAGTTGTAACGGAGCTGTTGTTATTTATTACCTTCAAATCTATTATTCAAAATCAATTATAAACGCACTTTACAAAAAAATGACAAAAGACTTTTTAATAGTTTCAATTTTTAAACTTGAATGGCTCCGATTGAAGCGTTTTTTTTTTCAAGTCAAAAAAAAAATAATTTTGATACTTATTCGCTTGCTACATTTTTATTATCTATTACCTTTAAGTCTACTATTTAAAACTAAGGCGCTTTCAAAAATTATATTTCAAAATGTTTTTATATACTTTGAAATCAGTGTGCAGACAACAGCTGTTTGGTATCTTTTCAACGATGGTATTTGTGGCGGTATTTTGGGGATACCCGTGTGCGGTTCCACTAAACGCAAGAAATAAACAACATATTGCTGCTAGCAAGTAAAAATTAGCTAAAAACCAATAAATTATGAGCTTAAATCGAAAATTGTAAAGAGTTACAAAACGAGTGAAAATCGCGGAACCATTTGGTGCTATGTAAAAGTGAGTGTGTATGGATTTCCACCCATAATCGTATATTTCTAAAAACAATAACATAGGACCCATTGGCTTTTGACTATCGTATTTACAAATATTTAATGGTTGCTTATTCAGTACAATTTGGGGGATGCAAAAGTAATAAATAATGAATTAATAAACGGGGGAAATGTTCCGCCTGCTTCGAAATTTTTCGGCAGCCTTTAATGCGGTCATTTCATCGCGTGGTTATTTGACGAGTTGCACATTGTAATTTCCCCCTCCCCGCTACATTTTCTGAACATTATCGAATTATTTGTTGTGCTGCCCATGTGGGTGCAATTTGTAAATGTTATAACACTAATTAACCAGGCAGCTCGATCGGAGGCCTGTCACATTTAAGGGTATTCCTAAATACACCCCAGTTAAAAGTTCCTTTGCGAACCCAATCTCCCTGAAACCTTTTTTATTGTTTTAAATACTCTTAAAAATATGGCCATTACAGGGTTGATCAGGTGATAAATTAACTGAAATGTCAAGTTTTTTTAAAAAAAATTTTAAAAGGCATTTAACGCAAACTAGTCTTCAATTTTTCAGAAATGATTTCAGAAATATGGGCTTAGAATAGAACAGCAAAAGAACAGTAGTGTTTATTTATTTAAAGTTGCCAGAATAAACCAAACTCTATAACAACGGAACAAAAAAGCGAACAAATAGTATTTCGACAAAATCCTTTTTGCAGCGCATTTTCAGACACAAAGATTAAAATAATGAAGTAAAAAAAATCTTTTTATTAAAACTGCGAGAGTAGAAGACCCCATTAAAGGTTTAGCTTCCTTTCTTGTTTATTTTTCTTTAAATACACACTAAAAGTACAAAATTCGCAAAACAAAGTTTAAGAAATTAACGAAAAGATTGTTTCACTAGATGATGATAATGACTTGCGCAACATTATTAAAATCAAATTGTGTGAAAATTTTATGTTAATTTTTCATTTTAACTTATTACTTACTTATGACATCAACAAGTATGTGAGCAATTTTGTTTTTTGGTTCAATTAAACTATAAAAACCTTTTCAAAGTATTTGAAGTGAAATTTTATTGTTTTGATAATAATTTGGTATCTCCACCTACTTTTACATTTTTCAACAAGAACTTCAAACCGTGAATCTTATGCCGTTGTATAGAGTATTAATGTTAGTTAATCAATTCCAATTCCGAAAAACTTAATCGAATAGCAAAGTGTCTCAGTTTCGCTTTCACCTAAATTTGTGGGAATTGAAAACTGGAACAGGGATTTTTATCTGTAGGCGGGTTTTTCAATTCCACTAAACAAACTGTTGCATTTAATGAACCAATTTTGCAGTTGGTCCGTACTGTCTATCAAAGCGGCATCAGAAACGGTAAAAGCAAAAGTCGGGGGAGGAATACGAGATCGGGAATTGAGGATTGAGGATTGAGGAGATGGCGGGACAGCAACGGATGCTTTGCCCAAGCTCGGGGCACTGGCAATTTGGCGTAAATCTCGCTTGATCTTGGGAAAAAGTAAATAGAAAAGCACCCAAAATCAAACATTAATGAATCTTTTCGGCGAGGCTGCCAAGCTCAGGGCTTAAATTAATCCAAGCAATCGCGCCAAAGCAAAACACGCAGCCACGAGAAGGGAGCTGAAAAGCAAGAAAGCCAAATAAAAAGCAGCCAGTAAGCCAGAAAGCCAGACTGCAAGCCATCGCATAAATTGGCTGGAGCCAAGATTTCATTGTTGGCCATTGCTTATTATGGCCAGGCATCGGATCTAGGCCTTCATTAAACGGCCAAAAGCAGTAACTTCGGCTGCACCGAAAAAAATGTCACCAAATATGTCATATGTATATTTGAAATATTTTCATATTCAAAGTGGAACGGGCTCAAAAAAAATATTAAATAAATATTTTTAACTTTTTAAAGTTATTATATCTTATCATATTGATATAGGAAATGTCCAAAAACTTTATAAGAAGTTATACGTATTAAAAAAGGAGCCCAATTATATTAAATTTAATAAATGTTGTTTAAATATTTAATTAAAAGTTAACATTTCGTAAATATTTAAAAATAATTAATAATTTCATCGACATTTTTTTAATCCATCATATTTTTTCATATCTATATTTTGGCACCCAAAAAAAGATGAAAATGGTTTATGTTTATCGTGTCCAGTTATATAGACTTCGAGTTAATTGAGTTAATTGTACTTGTAATTTTTTTTCTATTGCCAAGAAAACTAGTTCGGTTTAATGAAATCTCAAATAAATAAAGTTTGAGGTAAGGAAATGTCAGGCTATTATTAAGCTTATTTTTATGGAAAATATTTTCATATTTATCTTTATTAATTTTGGCATTGCAACGTTAGGTTTCTCTGTGTAAAAATGAGCCTTAATTCAACTTTGGTCCGCCAAGCTAGTGCGTGAGATATGCATTATTTATCTAGCGAAATTTTTCTCATTGCTGCGGCAACTTGTTGCAGGCAGACTTCCTGGTTTGCCCAGCTGCGGCCACGATAGCCGGTGAAATTCCAAAATGATACGAATAGTTTGTTTCTGTCGGGAGATAGCGAGAAATATGTGGGACATCCTGAGGATCGTTGTATTGCTCGGGCTGTGGTCAATGGGCAATGGGTAATGGGTAATGGGCAATGGGCTTTGGGTTACGGATCACGGGTTGTAGGTTGCAACCTGCACGTGCCTCGCCTCGCTGGACCGCCTGATTGAACGATTGAAAGATCATCACCCGGAGAAAGATCTGCCGGGATAATGATGATGATGAGGTGCAAATTGCCGCTGCCATGAAATTGCAAATCAACTTTCTGACTCCCGATTGCACTTCATTCTAAATTGTTTGCTCAACCAGCAGCTCAGCAGATCCTCCAGCGTTTGTACAAAAATTGCAAATCGAATTTGCCAATTGCCGGGATGCCGATGCCGATGTTGATGCAGATGCCTCGCTCCGCTCTACTCCACTGGGGCTGATTTGTTTTTGTGGTTGCCACGAACCAACCGCACAACAGCAACAATCGCGTACCCGCCCTTTAACAAGCATTTAGCTTGCACCGCCGAGCTCGTGACCCATTCCCATTCCCATACCCATACCCATACCCACTGCCCAGAACTGCTCCTCCAATATGCTGGCAAGTTTATGACCCGGCTCGAAATTGAAGTGGAAATCGGTTAGCAGTGGGTTCCCTTTTCGATTTGTTTTTATCGCTCCACGCAAGCGCCCTGCATTTACATATTTCTGCCTGCATTTGACCCCTGACCTCTGGGCCGGGGAAATGCGATCCCGAACGGTGACCAAGGCGGCGGCAGCTGTGACCGGATTAGCTCACTCCTGGCGGAAATACTTCCCCTGTGACAACAGCAGGGAAAACAAACAAATAGCAATAATTAAGGCTTTTGCTTTAATTAACACTATTGAACTTGGGCGATTGCTGGCATAGGAACAAGAAAGTAACTACTATTCTGAGCACCCGGAAACGGGGATACTCTACCTTTTGAGTTCACTTCACACTCCAATTTGTTTAAGCAGTTTAAAAAGAAAGAAACTATATGATTTTATAACTAAAATTTGTTATAAACAAAATAACTTAAGTTTGAGATATTTATTTATTGGCTAAGTAAGAATCAATTTAATCTGATAGGTTTTTATAAGGACTGCAAATATTTGGATGTCAATATTATAAATTATACCATATACACCGTATTGCAAATAAAATCTATTGTGAAACCAATAACGTGAGCACTACATTTGCTGGTCTGAGTTCAGGACGTTAATTGGTCGTGTAAGTTCAGTTGAAAACTAAGAATAAAGTTGATCAAGTACATTGTTTCAAGTGGGTTCAAGCATGAGAAGTTATTCATACATATTAGTGTTTACAATTGTGTTAATACATTAACAATCTAAAACCTAAACAAATATTATTTTTTATGGTTTAAACTATTTTGCAGTTCAAAAAGATTAAAACAATTTTTTTTTATTATTTAAAGAGCAAATCTCTCAACAAATAAAACAATTTTTTTTGTTTTAATTATGAACAGGATTTTGAAATGCTCCAGTTTACCCTTTCTTGGAACATATCATAATTTGCAATCAAATAAGAACTTCCGGTCCACTCAGCTAGTGTTTTATGAATGAAAATCTTGTCTCATTGTCCCATCCAGCTCCCCATGAGCTCCCCATCAGCGTTGACCAGTCGCTGATGTCCATCGCCAGCGATCGTCACGCTCTTTGCCAATTAGTGCAATCAACTGCGTGGATGGTGGGTGCGGTTTTTGGAGCGGGATGCTGGAAAAGATGGGTGCTTCATTGGGTTGTGTTTGATCAGACCTCGACATAGGCAATTGCCAGGGAAATCTTACAGAGTTCACAACTTGATAAGATTAATTGACTGGGTCTCCCTTCTATAAAATCAGCTCAAAGTGTATTGTAAAGTGTACAAAAACATGTTTGATATATGAAAAAATTTAAAAATATTTTTTAAAAGTAAAAATTTAAGTTACAGAGTGGTTTTTACCTACTTGGGTTATTTGGCGAAGGATTAGGTATTAACGTGGTACACTCTTAATTGTTAGAGAATAATATTATTTTTGATTAAAATGTATACATTTGTTAACTATCCTTTATAATATTATAATGCTTGTTTACTTACGCATGCATTTATATAATTCAAAAAAATTTGTTCATAAACTAACAATTTTATTATCAGCAGGATTAATGTAAAATATTTAACGCAATAGGCAGGATCATAACTACTATTTTTGAAAAGAAAAACCCCGAAAGCTAGTTGCCAAAAACTTCATTTTGTTGAATACTAAAATCATCGATGATTAAACAACATAATTAAAATGCCCAGATATTGCAAAAGCCAAATGAAAATTTAATCAACTATCAGGACCAGCTTGTTCAATTTATACCGTACCCCCTGCGATAAACTTACCCCCCTCCGAACCTCGTGGGTCTAACAACTTGCAGTCAATTTCAAATACATTTGCAATTTGTCAAATTTTGGTAGCCAGTGCCAAGATAAATTAATTTCGGCATCGATTTGATCGCTTGTCTCTGGTCATTTTGCATGGCCATAGACTGTGGATTGGGGGAGGGGCGAGGGGCTGGCTTAGACCATGTTAGCCACAAGCCAACATGGCTTCGCTCATTGTAAATGTGCTTTAATGACCACCGGTCAGCAAATCTCATTTTTTGTCGAGGGACCGCATGCTGTTTCACACACACACACACACTCGCAGAAATAGAGGGGCGGGGAAGTGGCTTGGCAAAGATTTCTGGTACCTGGAAGCCCCCCCCCCCAGACGCCCCTAGAGTCCATCACTGGCCAAAAATAATGACCACTGTCCACATGGTGCAAAATTAGACATATTTTCTTCTTACTTCGGGTGCTATCTGCCGCCCCTCTTGCCGCTTTTCCACATCTTCGTTCACCTTTTGCATTTTCAACACCAAAAAGTTTTACATTCGGATTTTCCGCAACTGCTGAGAAAAATGACATTACAAATTGTGGGACATTTGTCTAATTAAATCCCAGCCTGCTCCAATAACGAGAGCTTAGATTACAATCTCACAGCGGTGCGTAATGGCATTTGTGCCACCTTCGGGATGAAGCAGCAATTCAGGCAGAGGTATTGGTTGAAAAGGTTGCATTTTGGGATAAAATGTTGGGAAATTGAGTAAGGAGCAGGGGGAATACGAGTGAGTATTTTGTGCTCCAGTTTCAGGTGGACAAGTCAAGTACTCCATTGAAGGCTTTATAGCTAAGCATAAAGCTGCTTAGTTAACTTTAAAATCAAATAAATTTAAAACTTTAATGTAATGTAAAATGTAATATATCATCGAAATAAGTTGTAGTTAATGCGTTAAAAAAATACTTTTAACTGTGCTTATACTTACTATTGGCAATACAAATTTTTTAAGATACTTTTAAACTTGAAAGCTTAACTCTTAATACAAAAAATATTTTTTTTTTTGAGGTTCAGAGATAAGTAGATAACTAAAAAAAAAAAAAACTGGAGAATGAATGAATGCTGAATTGCATTATTAGATCAATTTCTCAGAAAGATTAAGACTGCTACAACTCATAATAAGTTTTAGTTAATGCTTTAAAGAATTACTCCCCATTTACCCCCCATTTACTTACTTTTTTTGTGCTTATACATTCTTTTGACAATTCCAAATTTTTAGGAAAATTTTAAATATGAAAACTTAACTGTTAATAATGTTCCGTACAAAAAATATAGTCATTCTTTCAGACATATGTAGATAGCCAAGACAAAAAAACTGTTCAATGAATGAACGCTGTAGAGTTTGAAGATCCGTGAATCTGGATTAATAAAAGGACGTTTTCTAAAAAAAAAGGAAGTTAAATATTGAAATCTTAAAAAAGTAGTAATAATAAAAAATTAAAATTAAAAATAGTGGGCTTGCTAGTACCTTGCACGAAATTGGCCCCAACCATTATATCTTGTATGATTAAGTGGTCAACTGGTAGGCATAAATTAGATAAATTTCTCTGAAAGATTTAGACTGCAACAACTCATAATTTTTTTATGAAAAACCCTTTGTGTTTTACTTTTATTAATTACGGCAAAGATAGGGGCCATCCCAAATGCAGTTGCTGTACATAAAGCGCTGGCCACTGACCAATTAGGAAACCAAAAGAACTGCAACCCCAAGTGAACGAGTGACCACTAACCGAAACGAGTGACAGTGGACCGGCATCTAATGAAATTAAGCCAAATTCGAAGTATAAACACTCCACTCATTGGCTATCAAACTCAAGTCACTCATCTAAAAAAGCACTCAATGACCGACTGATAAGAACACGTGTTGCTCCATGCGCCGTCCCGCTCGCACCTCCCCAAGAGAGCGGAAGGGAGAGGCTCCAAGTCGGGGAGAGAGGCTCCGGAGAGCGAGCGCGAGAGAGCGCGTCGCAACGAGGGGTCCAATTAGGTTGCCGGCAGCAAGCATGCGCTCCCTTTCTGCCCAACGCAGGCTCAACTGGAAACTGTTCCAAAGGCTTTGGCGCTGGCGCTGCTCTTTTATTCTCGCCGAGTGTCTTTTCGACTTCGACTTGGAATTGCGGCTCAGTTGCTTTTGAGTCTCATTCCGGTTTGCTTCTCGTCGTCTCGCGGATAATTCAGCGCACTCGCTGACTAAGCTTAAAAAGTCCCTTAAAATCAAGGAAAAATTTAAAATTATAAGATTATAAAATCAAAAGTTTTTAAGGAAAAGCTGTCTATAAAAAACATTGAAAAGAAATGCCGACGGCCTAGTGCAAACAGTGAAAGAAACAATCCCATAGATCCCATTTGTGTGACTACAAATACTATAGAAACCCTTTTAAGTGCAGTGATAAATTGCAAATCAATGTAAGTTCTAGAAGATAATGCTCTACAAATAGAATATATAAAGTATGTAAAGCATACCATTTTAACGCCTAGAAGATTTTTTATATACCCATCAAGTGCATTCAGATATCGAAAAGAAAGTTAGTTTTAAGAAGATAATTCCTAGAAAACCTTAGAGAACTAAAAAAAAAATACAAATGTTTTGCAGAGAAACTAGGGGGTCTGTGGTATACAACAAGAAAACAATAATTTACCTAGAGCCTTTAAAAATGTTTATTTAAAAGCCCTATTAAGTTCAGTTTGATATTGCTGATCAGGGTTAGTTGGAAAATCTTTTGAGGTTAAAATTACCCCGCTGTTATAATAACACTCTCTATAAGCCAACGAAAGTGAGTTGAATCTTGGGACCCATCCGCTGCCCAGATTTGATTTCCCAGATTTAGACACGAGAATCACCAAAAAAAAATGTCTCCTTATCTCGCATTGCCAGAAGATCGTTAATATTTATGGGACGCTGCTAGAGGATGGGATCGGAGCTGCGAGGAGCTGATAAGCGGGCGACGCTGATTATTCAGCAATATGCATCAGAGATCTATATTGTGTTGCCTCATTCAGAGTGGGATCCTCAGCGCCTTATCTTCGATTTTCCTGCCGGGTTTTCCCCGGCTATCGATCACTTTTCGTCGAAATTAATAACTTTTGTGAGAACAACTGGCAGCGAACAGGCGCACAGCGAAATCATGTTCGAGTGATTAAATTAATTAATGATATAGACACACTGCGCAATAGTGTCCACGCAACCGAAGCTGGCGATCTTCGTAGTGCTGATCTCGGGACTGGCGGTCCTGCAGCGACCAACGCCACATGATGCGGATCACTGGGCCCAAATCTCTGGCCAGAACCCAGACTCTTGGCCAAGACTCAGTCTGAAGCCGCAGAGGCGAGCAGATCGTTGTCTTAACTTGTCGTACACGATGTCTTATACGTGTAGCAACAATTTATTTCGCCGGCCAATGGATCGATCGTCGGTGCAATCGATGATCATGGGCTCTGGGAAAAGGAGTCCGCGTCCTCCGCTATCCCTGGCGATCAATCAAGCCCTCCTAGATGATCAATATTAGCTGGTCTAAAAATAATTTTACTCTGGCTATCTTAATCGAAGGAAAAGATGAGGGAAGAACAAGAATCTAAATGGGGGTTCGTTTAAATTAAATCCGATAGCGAGCTACATTGCAGTGGGTTGCTTAATATAAATTGAGCTTAACAAAAATATATTAATTGAAACAAGAAGTGTTTTTAGTTTTTCTATATTTATTATTGCGATAGTGTTGATTTTTTCTATTCTTATCAGTTAAGCCTCCATTTTAATTAACAATAAAAAAAACAATTAGGTTGTTAATCTTTTGAAATTATGGTAAAACATGAAAATAAAATTTTAGTCTGCACAATTTAACTGCAAATTAAGTGTTTAAAGTGTTTGCTTTCTTGAGAAAAAAAAAAAAAAAACTTATTTAAAAACAAAAAAATATTTTGTTAAAGAATAAACAATTTATATGAACGTTTGTTTTTTTTTTCGTGCTGATTTTATGTAAATAAACACCCACTTGTTTATTTAAAAATATTTAATATTCACCGATAACCAAAGTGTAGATAAGTATAGACGGCATGAGTCAGATTGACTCAGTCAGTCCATTTCCGTCAAGTGTCGAAACATCTCATTTGGTTTGCCTTTAGGTTTGCTAAGACTTTACGACTTGTGTAATTAGTTTTTCCCTCGAAGATCTTTTATGGCGACCGACAGACTCCAAGGTGTATAGATGTGCTAACACCACTAACACCCCACAGCCAGGCCGAAAAACTCTCTCTGTTACATTAAGTGTTCCAAAAAAGATGCCATTAAAAATTAGGAGTAACTGTTTTCCAATATCTGTGTCCAAAGCGCTAATTGAAGGCAACTTCACCACTTCGTAGGGGATTCTCCCAGCAGCCAGCTCCACCGGGTCAAGGGTCAAAGTTCTTTCAGTTTGTGTGTGATTTTCTCGAGATGGGGGCCGAAAAAGCGCTCCACTGACTGACGACAAGTGCCTGTACACCTCTTTCGAGTAAGCTGTCAAAGACGGCCTGCTTGCTGGCCTGGCCGAAGCTTGTTTACAGCCTTCGATGCTGAATTAATTAAACTAACTCTCGCTGCACAATGCATAACCCCCTGGCAGCCAGGTGAGTGCAGCTCAATTTGTACTTTTCGAAATTGGTCAGTGTAACCCGAGGCACAATGACTTGGACTGCCTTCAACTCCCTTTTTGGCCCCAAGTTGTCTGCCGGTCACTCGTCAGAGGTCCTTACAAGAAAAGGACATAATTGCTGCAATAGATTCTCGACAGAAGTTGAAAGGTTGCATCAGCAGAGGATGTCTTCACCGAGCCTCAAAAACGGGGATGAAATATACACATGGAAAAACATCTTACAATCAACTACATTAGTCATCGACCTGGCAATCTCTTAAAAAATCTTAACCTGGTATAAATAATATAAAAAAGAAAACAAATTCTCAGAACTACTTTTTATATATGATGTCATATTTCAACATTTTTTTTACAAAACGGTTTTGTCAATAACAAATTATATAGGAAAGATAAATCTGTTCTTATACTGCGGGTATGTTAAAAATACCATTTTCACTAATCTGTGGCCGAGCCGTAGCCATCTCATTTGCCCAACATTTTAATTTCCTCCTTCGACTTTGTTAGGGGTCATAGATTTTCTAAAGCTTCGGCAACAACATCACCCACCTCTACTGCTGTTTTGTGTGCGATGGTCTATTGATTGGAATATTCATTGAATAGTTTTTAAGCTGATTTATATGCTATTGTGTGTGTGTGCTGTCGATTTAATAAATATTTAATTTCAACTCCGGGCTTGCTTTCTGCTGCTCCTACCGCTGATGGCTCCTAAATCCACACATAAAAGATTCAATCAGCAGAAGGAGCAGGGAGGATTTGGAGGCGGAGGCGGAGGCCAAAGAGCCGACGATGATGATGTTGTTATTACTGGTGTGCCTGCATTCAGGTATTAATAATGCCGGGCAGCGAGTAATCCCCAGAGCTGCCGAGACATCGTAATTTGCAAAATGCACAATCGCTTCCTATAAATCAAGCCGAAGAGACATACCAGGCAGCAGCGTCGAAGGAAATCATCTATTCAGATTCCATCGCGCAGGCCAGGAATATATATATTATATATATATCACCGGGCCGTATCATAAAAGTTCCTTCAGCGGCTTTCAAAACCAAACCAAGCCGAATAGCTGCAACGACGTCAACTGCTATCAATCTCAGGTGAAATGGAGCTGCGTCCGCCGGCCATTAGATGCTCCCTGCAAGACCCAGCTCGCACTGCTCCATTCCGATTTGGAGACCTGCCATCCAATCCCATACAATCCCAGCCAGCTCAACAGCTCTACAGCTCCACAGCTTCACAGCCTTTGCAGGCCAAGTTGCTCCGCTCAAAGGAAAGCGCCCGTCGCAATAGATCGCACATTGCAGATAGAGGCGTGCCTGCCACTCCACTCCACAAAATCGAGGAGTGACAAATCTTATGGCGAAATCTATATACCCTAGAAAATGCTAGGAGTAAATGCCTTGAAAGTTATTTTCAACCAGCTATTAATCTAATTTTGTGGACATAACGATTGGTTAATGAAAATAGCTTGGATTCATACATCATTGTGCTATGAGAAGTTATTAACTTTTTATAACTTATATGATATTTTATTACGAATAAATATAGACGTCTAATTTTATTTTGTAGCACAATAGATTTCAGTTGATCCTCCACTTTAGAATGGATGTAAGAGCTTAGGATCACTAAAAACGTTAATTTAATCAACAAACACTGCATTTATTAAAATACCAGCGAAAACAAAGGAAAGGTAATTTTATACACTATCAAATTTTAATAAACTCAACTTCATCTTCAGACTAAAAAGTAACAAAGAAATCGGTTAAATACCTATCGAGGGCATAAACCCAAATTGTAAATTTACAAAAGGTGTAATTGTCTATGGCGTAGCATCAAAATCGAGCGAGGTCGCATCAGAATGATAACCTGCCATCATACCCCTCGCTTTAAAGGGTATACAAAAGGCAAAGCCAAACAATGAGCTGCAATTTCTGGCCACAAAGGATGAACGCATCGCGTATGCCGGCCAGAGGAGAAAATAAAATAAAGGAAAAAAATAAAACAAGAAAAGAAAAGAAGAGAAAAGAAAAGAGTTGGAGAGATGCAATGGAGGAGTCGAGGAGCTGCAAGAGTCGCACACTCGGCGAGCGCCTTCAGCAGTTGTTATAAATTATAGTGCCGCATGCGGAATGAATGCCCAAGATCAAACCGGTGGTGCACACATACCACATACCACCGAACCGAAGGGGGAGGGCCGATTGGGCGGTTGGGCGGCTATAAAAACAAACCTCCGCCCCCGCACGTAGTCGGTTGTGGTTGTTGTGGTTGTTGTTGTGGTTGTGGTTGCTGTTGCCTGTTGCTGCCAAATATTTAGCAGTGTACCGCTATGAAATTTGGTATTACAAGACGGTACCAACATGCCGCCTCAGTGGTGCGGGCACTCGGACAAAATTTAATTTTTAGATCTAATTCGTTTTATTTAAACATCGCATTTTGAAAAAAAACCCTTCAAAAAGGCAAATAGAAATTTGTCAGAAAAAATAAAGGAAATCTAATATTTGTATAGTAAAAGGTTTGTAGGTCCAAAAAATGGATCTCCAATATTGGTAAAAGTAATAAGTGTTGTCCCAAATGGGAATTTTTCGTAAAAGGATTCTTACGTTAAAAATATACAAAGTAAATGCCAAATTCAAGGTGATCTTAAAACAGTACTATAAACTAGTTTTGCTCCTCCTATCAATGTAAGATTACTAAAGACCTATTGAATACCTAGCGAACACATTTCCACTAGAATTAAATATTACACACTGCCTGTTAAAAACTTAAAATTTAAAAGTACTCGTGATTAACTCTGCAAAATTATCCAAAGTTGTTTTCGTGTGGTGTCAGCGGTGGTGCAGCAGTTGGTCGGGCCAGTACCATTACCACGTTGTAGGCATGTTGTAACCATGCCGAGCCGACTGCTGTGGATTTTGGGGGTCGTTCTTGCTGCTGCAGTTGTTTGTATATGTGTCATTGTGTGTGTTTTGGCCATAAAAAACAGAAATGAGCCCACGGAAAACATGTCCAATTGCGCTGGCAAATATTCAACGCTGGCGGCGCATCAGACAAGAAAACAAACGCGAATGCAATGGACAATCCTTGATCGGAATTCATATGAATTTGGAAATACTTGTGAGATATTTCGCCGGCAAATCCTTCCTAATTGGTTATTGGGAGCAGTAAAAATGTAATTTAAAATATTTATGAACTGTGAGAGTACATGTTTTTTTCAAGTATACCCTTAAAACATAGCTAATCCACAAACAAATTTTAAATGATAAAATCTGTGCAAGAAGTAATTTAAATTGATATACAAAAGGATTCACTAGATTAACTACAGAATTTCTTTAAATCGTTTTCATATCCTTGTCGGATTCTCCATTGCTTTATAATCAACACAATAAAAGTCCAGCAATTTTCCGAGAACATTGCAGTTCATTCGCAAAGCGCAGTCCATAAAAGTCAAACGAGTTTAACTTAGTTAGAGTAAGTCAGACTTTGGTTTCAGCTAATGCAAACCGACGGCGGGTTTGTTTGACGAGTGCAACTGCGGAGGAGAGGACAAACAAAGTGCCGCGGTTGTCAACCAGCAACAGCACAGCACATATCAGTGAAAAAAAATGTTAAAAAAAAAAAAAAACAGATCTGAAAGAAAACGACTGCGTTTGGGACTGTGTGCTATGCTAATTACTGGACATGACGGCAGCGCAACGCTTTCGGAATCGACGGACCCCATCCACATCCACATCCACATCCACGTGAACAAAAGGCGCAAACGTTTACGCACACTCCGCGCCACAGTCGCATTTGCATTTGCATAAGCAGGCATAAAAACAAAATAAGGAAAAACAACCAGCTGGCGGAGGCATTCGCTAAAAAAGCAGAGACACCGGCCAGTTAGCAGATACTACACGACAGCAACAACGGCAGACGATCCCAACTTAGTAATGGGACAAGAGACTTAGTGGGAATTCGCCTTGCTTGGGCCTCACCTGCTGTGTGAAAATAGATTTCCTTTTCGGCTGAGTCTGGGAAATTGTGCAACGCAAATGACACTAAATGGGAGATTTATCCTGGTAGACTAAACAACGCACTATAATACGATCAATTTATAAACCAAAGAACTCGAGAAATCAACTAAAACATTATTCACTAAATTTATTTAATTTATTGAGAGTCTGTTCCAAAAACTTTATATTAAAACTGCAATCTTATCTTCGTGCCTTCCTGCAAGTTTAAGTAATTGATTATATTACTTATCTATCTATAAGTAATTGATTTATATTACTTATCTATTTCTTTATTTCTTGAAGACAAAAATATAAAACAATGAAGTTAGCATGTGAAATTTTCTATTTAAGAGGATCCTCAACAGAAGATAAAATTCTTTTAAAAATAATATAAATATTTGTACTCCATCAAAGATAAAAATGAAATGTTTTATGTGGTCTATTTAAAGTAACATATCTAGAAAATTACTACTTTCTATTATTATCTTCTTCGTTTGTGTTCTGTATTCGTATGTTTCTATTGTCAACTCCTTATTCACTAAATTTATTATACAATTTTAGGTAATTAATTAACTAATTATTGTTTCAAAAACTTTCTATTATACCTACAATCCTCATCTTCGTACCTTCCTGGAAGTAAAAGTAAAGAGCATAAATTTATTTATTTTACTTATCAATTTCATTATTTCTTGAAGACAAAAATATAAAACATGTGAAAGATTGTATCTGTGTTCTTAACAGAAGATAAAATTCTTTTAAAAATAATATAAATATTCGTATTCCGTCAAAGATAAAAATGAAAGGTTTTATGTGATTATTTAAAGTATCATTTCCAGAACATTATTACTTTCTATTATTAACATCTTCGTTTCTATTGTTAACTCCTTATAAACTGACACTCCCTCTGCGGTATATCTACTGAGTGATTGACAGCCAAGTACCAAGTCATAACTAACTTCCAGTTATTTTACTGCATTTCTTAATTGAATGAGAGGCGACGACAGTACGCGTATAATGAACCTATCATCATTAATCATTATCTGGATGAAATAGAATTATAGAATTGAATTGCTGATTCGAGCACATTGAGCCACGGGGAGCACGACGATCGGCAATTCTAATTAGAGCTATTCAGGAAATCTCCGACTTTAGACTTTGGATTTTAAGATTTTCGGATTTGGCTAGACATATATTATATATGTACATGTATTGGCATCTTGCACGGCAAGACGGAATCGTTGGTCTAGACCCAAAAAAACCGACACGAAAAACATGGCCAGAAATGTCAACTTCAATTCCGTCTGTTCCTCCGGTTGTTGCTGTTTCTTTCGGCTGATTTTGGCATCCCAGAAAGTTGTAACCGCCGGAGAGGAACACGAAGCCCAGCTTCCACTCAATGTAAACTTTCGATTTCCATTTTTTTTTTTTTGTCTTTGGTGACCATTTCTTGGGGAGCTCGGAAGGTAGCCGGCCTCACGATATTTGCGTGCCAAAGCGAAATTGTGTGGAAGTCAATTGGCAGTCACGTTTGGCCAAAGCCATTGGACCTGGACTTGGACTTGGGCCAGGGCCAAAACCATCCGCTGCAGCTGGGCCAAATTAAATTGTCAGTGCGGCATTAAATGGCTGGGCATGGGGATCGGAATCGGGATCGGCGGAGAGCAGAACCCACTGGTTGTATGGAGTTATCTTTCGATTAACAAACGATTGAAATTAATTTTACAATATTTCCGCATGCTGGCCATGAAATGTGTGCAAAACAATTGACAACTGCAACAGCAGCAGCAGCAACCATTTGTGCAGCAACTACAGCAGCAGCAGCAGCAGCAACAAAGAAAAATCACGAACCCGGAAGAGGGCCTTCCACTGCAACTTCGGATTTGGCCAGATCCAAGTCGCATTGATTCCACCAACTCAGGTCGCCTTCTCCCCTGTCACATGGCTTGGTTTCCTCCCGCCTGCAATTTCTTCATTTTGGCCGGAATTTCAGCCACCGAAAACCAGTTGTGTTGTAGCTCGTATTTTGGCTGAAATTTGTTCGCGCTTGTTGACATTTGTGTCGTGTAAAGGGCTGCCCAAAAGAATTTGAAATGCGCGGCCAGCGTGTTCCGACAGTTGGACAGATGAGCAGCTAGCAGTGGCTGAAGTGGCTGGGTGTAAATTACGTGGCCAGAATGGTCAGAGCCAAGACGAAAAGTAGCAGTTGTAGCTGTTGCTGTTGCTGTTGCTGTCAGTTGCAGTTGCCGCCGCCGTTGCAGTCGTCAAAATTGCAATCAATCATGTGGCCAAGAATGCCCGGCCAGTAGACAAATGGAACCTGTTTTCGGCCCGGCACTGGCCTGGCTATCAGTGTTAAGTCTACAAGATCGTTTTGCCCGCTCGGCCACAAACCCATAATTTGTGATTGTTATAAGCCAGAACCGTAACGAGTTCTCCGGAGTCCGGACCAGTCGGCGTAATAGACTCGTCGCCGGCCTAATGAATTGAATCGTTTCTGATGGCCTTGTTTGCTGCGTTCCTCCGCTGCCATCGGCTGCCATCCGCTGCCATTCCGCTCGACTGCCATCGATCACGCCGGGATTGTTTATTGGGGATTGGGGATTGGGGACTCCTCGATGGCTGGCTTTTCTCGGGATTCAGGTTTTCGGGCCTATCAAGTGGAGGGAATCTGTGGCCCAGGCACGAAGTGACTGGCAAGACCGCCCGCTCAGTCAGAGTCAACAGAACTTTTGGGTCTTTGATTAGGAATCAGTTGGGGGAAACTCGGTCATCCTGCCTCACCTACATAGATCGCCTGCATTCAGCGGCTCCGTTCCTGCCTCAGCTTCATTCCATTGCCCTGCTCGTTTTCCTGCACAGCAAAAATCAGGGACCGTAACAATAATAACTTTTATGAATAAAACTCGGAAAAATCCTTAATTAATCATTTTTTTAGATTTTTATTTATATGCATCTGAAATATTCGTTTGAGTTGTTACTTTGACAAATCTCAAACATTAGTTAATTGAGATGATTTTTTGACAATTAGTTTGTATTAGGTATATTTAAGACTTAGGATCTATACGAGATAAAGACTTTTGACCTGATCGTTTTTCTCAAATTTTCACCAACTACATGTTTAGTAGAAAATTCCATATTTATCGGACAAGCCCCATTTGGCTTAATGTTAACTATTTGGTGCAGACCTTCTTCTCTTGTTTATAGTACAATTCTGAACACATTAATGTGTTTTTTTCTCAGATAATTGTTACATGAGGTTTTTATTTTTCAAATCTCAAAACGTTAATAATCGTTATTTGGTGTTATTTTTATAAAAATATTCTCAGCTTGAATGCAATCGTTCAGAAATTGGTGTACAAGGTGTATACAAATCAGAAAGAATGTATCACTAAATGAAGCGGTTTATAAAGTCGATTTATATGAGTATATTATTTGAGTATATACATGGTGGTCATCTTCTGAAGAACTCGCGGTTGATGTTTGTGTTACTCTTTGTGAGTTACGAGTTGGTAAAAACGCGAATTCTTTAGAAGAGGATGTTTGGTTATTTGTTTGTGACTTTAAAATCTGTTTGAATTTTACTACACTGAACACTGAAAATGAAGGGTATATAATTATTATCACTTATACAATATTTACTTAGAATTTTTTAAAATGTAATTAATTCCCGTTTCTCTCACTGTGGCCATCCATCCTTGGGCTTCGAGAGTG
Source organism: Drosophila gunungcola (assembly GCF_025200985.1). Lineage (NCBI taxonomy): Eukaryota > Metazoa > Arthropoda > Insecta > Diptera > Drosophilidae > Drosophila > Drosophila gunungcola. The sequence goes on along the minus strand of NW_026453170.1, from coordinate 1,922,139 downwards.
GAGCGCGCCTATCGCCAACTGTCATCATTTTCAAATTATTTCTCGTTGAATATCTAATCAAGATTCATGCATGATCGCGGCTAAATTGCTTCCAGGCAAGACCAGGCCGAAGACCAGCATAACAATTGCTATCCTAGCTGGGTTCCTGCACCATCCAGCATCCAGGCAGAGCTCTTCACGTTTTGCTGTTTGATTTTTCCACAGCGTTTTCCATTGTTTTCCGCCCCGGGCCAAGTTAATAGTGTTGTTTCTGGCCGGGATTCATTCGGGCTTTGTTTGCATTTTGGTTTACTTTATTTTTTTTTCGGTTTTTCGGGCAGACAACGATTTTTGCATCGGGAATTAGCCCTGACGATTGTTTTTCACTGCCCATGTAATCATTTATGTTTATGAGTCTCTACGATGTTGTTTTACTACTCGCATATGCACTTATACTTGAACTTTTAACTTGTCTTTATTTCACTTAATTGAAACTAGACAGCATCCGTAGGTAAATAATTCAATTACCCGGCGACGCTGACTCAGCTCGAGTTGCAATTGCACTCAGAAACAGGGTGGGGGGATGCTGAGCATTATTAAATTCTATTAAATTTGTTGTTCATTTGCTGGTTAATTCGCTGGCCGCCACTTAATGGTTATTAACTTTCGTGTGACATCTGTGACTTCGGGTGTTTGCCTCAATTGCCGGCCATATGGGCAGTGGGTATCACTCCGTAAATTGATGACCCCCCCAGTGGCCTTCTAATTGTTTTATTAGATTTACCCAAAGCCACGAGCCGGCTGCGCCCCCTTTCGAGCCACGCCCCTGCGAACCAATTTCAGGGTGTCCATTGTTGTTTAACTGGCGAACAGGGCAGGGAATCGATTCGGCCGCAGGCCCACAGCTTTTGACATTTTTATTTGCGCGTTTTGTTCGAGAGCTGGCTAAATTTACGAGTCAGCCAAGGAGGGATCGAGGTGTAAACACATTTCTCAGCGCGGCTGCATGAAATTATTATCAAACATGCAAATCTGCGGCGGTTGCGGGCATCGTAAATTGATTTTTATGCTGCTGCTGCTGCTGCTGCTTCTGTTGAAGTTGGACCCAAGCTCCAAGCGGGTGAAGTTGTAGTTGTAATATCCCGTCTTGCTTGGATTCTAAGTCATTCCGTGTTTTCTCTACCCCTTTGCAGTTGCCTGCTACTCGTCTTGCCCGAGACAAGCCGCCGCAGTAATTTAAAGCGAGGATCCCCCTGCAAGAGGGTTTAGGAAGGACATAACAGACAGCCAGGATGGTGCTCGTGCTGAACGGTGTGCTGCAGGACGACTGTCCCATGGACACCAACAGCCTGTTCCTGCAGCATCCCGTCTACAGAGACTACGCCCAGCAGCTGCACTCCATCCAGGCCAAGTCGGTGGGTCCGGTGGGGCTGCTCTACGTGGGACAGCGGGAGCTGGCCGCCTCCGCTCCGCACGACAAGCATGTCAACATCATCGGCGCCGACGATGCCACCACCTGTATTATCGTCGTGGTCCGCCACTCGGGTAAGATTCCGATTCCGATTCCGATTCCGATTCCAACGCCCTGTGCCCCATAAATTGGCTTCATTTGGCTCATTAACCCACCGTTTCGCGGCAGGATCTGGAGCCGTGGCTCTGGCCCACTTCGATGGCAGCGGCGTGGACGAGGCTGTGTGCACCATGGTGTCGCGGGTTCAGGAGCTGGCCGTCGGCTACCCGGAGGGTCGGATCGAGTTGCAGTTGATTGGTGGCTACCGCGATGCCAAGGGCTACGGCGAAGACGTTTTCTTCAGCATCATGCGTAAGTTTATCTACTCTATTGGACTGCATAGTACTGAAATAGCATATGGCGTTACCCATCCTACAACTTTCAAGCTTTAAAAATTTTTCTTTTTATTTATTTTATGTATAATAATAATAATAATTAAATGCCATCTGTGAAGGCGGCGCAAATAGTTTGAAAACTGCTGAGCCTTTATCAAATTTGGCATTTATTTAATCGTTCGATTTTTTTTCGATATAAAATGTTTTTTTTTATTGTATATATAATATATATTTGTTTTCTTTTGTCGAAATCGAAAAAAAGGTTAAATTGCTTACCATATTGGTAAAAATTCATATTTTTAAAAATTCTTCAAATAAAGGCTAGTTTATAGTGTTATTTTACTTAATCTAATAAACAAATTTTGTTTTAGGTGATCCAGTTCTCTAGAATTTTGGTCACCGCAAAACAAACTCAGAAAAAAGGACATTTATTTTAAGTATATACTTTTAAGTAACATTTTGAAATTTGGGAATTCATTGTTTTTTTGTAAACTAATCAAACACTAGGTTTAAATGCGTAATATGAGCCTTTTTAAATGTTCCATAACTTCTAATGGACATTTGATTAAATTTTGAAAGTTATGTTTTTATATATTTCTGTGAAAAATATTTAAAATACTTCTGAACTTTGTAAAAATAGAATTTTTTAATTCACAAGTATGTATGTAGTTATATTTATTATCATTGTTAAGAGCCTTAAAGTATCTGCGATAAAATAAATGTTTATCAAATTTGGTGGACCCGAATACAACGTTTGATTTTAGATTGAGGAATTGGCGCAGATTGGTTACAAAATGTTTAATTCAAACGCTGTACCATTTAACTTTTAATCATGTATATTTTATTTAACGCCATGTGATAAGTTTTTACTACAAATTTAGAAGCGTGTGACCTAATAAAACCCTTGGGTTTTTTTTTCTGTGACATGTCGTTAAAGTTTGGCACTTTGGTATCTAAATTTTAATATTTATTTGGCGTTTCAGAATCATTCCACAATCACCTTCTTGAGATCGATCTGACGCAGGCATGCGTGGGCGAACTGAATACCATGATGCGCGGCGAGATCAGCTGCCCGATAATCTACGGCGTGGGAGTCAACATCAAGACTGGTGAGATCTTTCCGGCCTCTTTTCCAGACCGAGGACCCGATCGGGAGTTGCGCGACGCTCGCATTTTCATGGGAGCGCAATCGGTGAGTTGGCAGTGATTCCTTAACACTGGACGATACCAATGGTTTCTATGCACTCGGCAGGTCCTGGATGTATACGACTCCTCGCTGGGTATGCTTCGCATTGGACCCTTCAACTACGATCCGTTGCGCGGCGCCGATCTGTGGCTGTCCCAGACGGATGAGTTTCTGCTGCAGCACCTGTCCTCCAGTCCCGACGTGGAGCCACCTCACTTTGCTCCCCAGGTGTGTTTGCATTTGCGTCTGAATCCCCCTCTGACAGCTGGTCGAGATATACACACAGAGAATCCCATTTCGTTGTTTTTATGGAAAGAGAAAAGCTGTATACTAGATTTTACAATAGATTTTTTATACCATTGCAGAGAGTTTTATAATTTCAGTCAGAAGCTTGCAACGCAGTGAGGGAGACATTGCCGATCCTATAAACGATATATATTCTTGATCAGCATCAGAGTCGATCTAGCCATGTCCGTCTGTCAACTAGTCTCTCAGTTTTAAACGTATTTGCATGAAACTTTCCCAAAAATTGTTCACCTATGGCATGTAGTACATAAGTGGGAACGAGACGGATCAGACGACTATAGCATATAGCTCCCTTAGGAACAATAGAGATACAATTTGTTTTGATATTTAGTAATTATTATTTTGGAACTACGGTTTAGATATGATCAAAATCGGACAACTGATCTTTAGCTGCCATGGAAACAACCGGAATATAAAAAAAAAAACATATCAAACAAAATGTTAACTTCTCTAATTTTCAATTTTTTGTTGTTGTTCCTGTAACAAAATTGTAACTTTGTTGAAAATAAGTAATTATTATTTTGGAACTATGGTTTAGATATGATCAAAATCGGACAACTTATCATATAGCTGCCATGGAAACAACCGGAATATAAAAAAAACATATCAAACAAAATGTTAACTTCTCTAATTTTCCATTTTTTTGTTGTTCCTGTGGACTTTTCATTTTTTAAAATCGTTAAACGATATCATATAGCTGCCAAAGGAACGAAGTTCATCATAGCTTCAACGGGTTATTAAGAGTACTCATATAATTCAAAACTTCAATGTTTTAAAGATGTTTAATTTTTGCAATAGCTGCAAGGGTATGTTTACTTCGGCTTGACAAAGTTTGCTTCCTTTCTTGTCATGGAATAGTCCAAGTTATTTAATCCAAAGAATATTTTTATTCACTGTGTAATCGAATTACTTTGTTACATTTCAGACGCGTGCCACCATAAGGTTTATACAGGAGAACCAGTTCCCCGCCGTCACCGTTTTCAGGGACAATCGGCCGCGCTACTTTCGACGGGACGATGGCACGGGCTGCTGGGTGCTGGTTAGATATTAAAGCTTACTTTAGTGTTTAGTTGTTACGCAATTCGAAACTGACGCAGATTTGTTAAGTGTCTGGTGCATGTGTTAAATGTCGCTCTTCACCGCAAATGCTTCTGCTTGCCTTTGTTTGAGTTTTAATCGTTGAGTTGAGTTGAGTTGAGTGTATTCGGTTGTAATTGCCGTTGATATTCTGATAAACCTGTATCTGCTGTAATTATCGCCCGATTAGCAATTACAATTGATGAATGCGACATAATCTCTTTTTAATTAGATACAAGATTGAGTTCCGACGCTGGAGACGGATGCTTGGGACGAGCCTTAGAAATGGATCTGAACTGGAAACGTGAAAGCGATAAATAATGATCAATAATTATTACAATTGTATGTGCACATATGCATGTAAATATTTATGTATGTGACCCCATAAAAGAACCTATTACTATTTAAAAGAGATTCTTAGCTAAATATATATGCGCATACCCCGTGTAAACGAAACGAATCAATTTCGAATGCAATCATTTTAGCTATATCCATAACTTGTAATCGAAACTGTAAGAAAATATATAAAAATGGCTTGGCTATACATACACACAAAAAAACAATGATCTGTTTTAATTAAACTTGGGTGTTTAAATTGAGAGAGGCTTAAAGTCAGTAATTAAATACTGGAGAAGTTGTTGTGACATTCACACATTTTTTTCTGAGACGTATTAAAATAACGGAGAATTGCTATTTTAAATGTAGCAATTTATTAAAGAACAATTTTTTTAAGAATCATTTTGTATGGTTGTGTTTTTCTCACCTGAATGAATTTTATTAGATACATAGATATTTTAAAATGGTCTTAAAATTATTTAAAATGTACCATAGAACTGTACAACATGTTTAGCGTTTTGACTTCAGATTCTGAACTAGTTAGAACCCATTTAGAGTTTTCCGGCCTCTTTCGCTAGCTAGCTGAATATAATAGCGCATTATTGATTTTAAGTAAGACTTCGATATATTTTTAAGAGACAATTAAAAATTCGTGAAAATGAGAAAAGTGTAAAAAAAAATAATATTGAGAACAGTTCCAATCAGTTTTAGCAATTGGTTGAGTAAATTTAGAATCCCAAGTTAAAAATTCAGTAACAGTTTTTGTGTCGCACTGTGTAACCTGTGTGATGTTTAAAAATGTATCCAATTGTGTTCAATAACCTTTTGTACAATTGGTTTGCGCCTAGGCTAACCAGGTTAAGCAATTGCTGAATATTAATTGAATTCCTTAGTTTATCTTAAAAAGGAACAGATGGCGTGTTGGCATTTGAGATCAAAGTAAAATGTGTATGCTATTAGCTAAAATAAGTTTTACTCTACATTCTGAAGGCGCTGCAGTACCCTATAAAACGGAAGGTGGGAAAACTCCAATTCACACTGTCGCCATCTACCGACAAAAAATGTGTAATTTAAAAATGGAAAATTGTCAATTATTCAAAAACAAATCATTTACTTTTTAGTCAGTTTGGGAGAAATGACGTACCGAAAAAAAAACAAAGCCTCTTTAAGGTATGTTTTCGGATTGAAAAAGTATTAATTTTCGCTTTTGGTTTCAAGGCTTAAAGTGATACGAAATTTATTGGGTTGAGTAGTCAACTTTCTTTATAATCGGTTAGAGTCTAAGCTAACCAGTTAAGAATCAGCTGAATCTGAATTTAATTTCTTAAACAACGTTAATGAACGAGCAACAGATGGCGCGTCCAAGAAAGTATGTGCTGCACAACATGTTGCGGCAGCATGTATTTTTTTTCCAGCAGCAAGTTGCGGCATCAATTTTTCGTACATTTTTTTGAGATGGAAAGTTTTATTTGAGATGGACTTTTTATATTGAAAAGCACATTTCTAATCTGAATTTAATATTGACATGAAAAAAATAACAAGAATTCCGAATCGGCGCACAGTGGTCGGGTCTATGGCATCGCTTTGAAACTTGTACCAAAAATCTATAAAAATGTTATAAATATATAGGACAAAAATTGGCCAGATCTTACCACTATATCATATAGCTTTCATAGGAACAATCGGGAAAAAATTAAAAAAAAAATAATATCTTTTTTGTTCTTACATTTTTTTTAGTTCTTTAAGATTTAGTAATAGTTTAATATTCCCGAGTCTCGGTACAATTCGTTCGGAAACTAGAACAGGGACGGCGGAATTGCTGAAATGCCGAAGTCTAGAATTGAATCGATTCTGAGACGCAATCACAAAATAATTTGTAATATGTCAAACATGTTTTTATAAACCAAATTTGAAAAGCATGAATGTTCTTAAACCATTAAAGAATAAGTAAAAATATTGTCTGCACTTTAACTTACGGCAAAGTATTTTAAATCAATTAATTTCTGTGCTTGCGGAATTCAATTTACCAGCCAATTGCTTGTCGGAAAGTTTACGTGAGGTTTTTACGGAAGTTAACAGAGAATTCACAGAGGGAATTCCGTGTGAATCTTTCGGAAGTAAAAACTGCTGTTTTTATTTTTTTTTTTTTTTGGTTCGTCGACATATAGTAATGGTTAATATTTCAAAATTAAATTCAATCAATTTTTCATTTTCTCGTTAACTTATTTGAGATGACATTTTATTTGAGATGGGCAAATTTTATACAAAAAATAAATCTGGCAGCACTGTGATTCTGCCGGATTATTTTTTGAGAAATGTATAAAAATTGTATTTGATTATATTTATGTTAATTTTAAATTACAATTGTTGAGCCTGTCTAGCGTCTATTTTGAATTTACCGCCCTACAATTAATGTTCTATCGATATATTGCCACGCATGCCTGTCATTCTCTCTTTTAGTGATGGTAGTGACTTAGTGATGAGTGTGATTTACTTCAAGAGCAGTCGCTTTCACTAAATTGTTTACAAGACAAATACACCGAATTTTTTAATAAAAAATGCCTGTATTCAAATAACTTTTAATTTATTAATGAAATTAATTTTTCGATGGACAATGATTACAAATTTATGTAAAATCGAGTGCTCATTATTGCAAAGCGCTGAAATAATTTTATAAAGTTTCTTGTTCTCCATAGCAATTTTCACAATTTTTTCTCCCGTTCATATTTTCTCTATCTTTGCTGCACCTATCTCGAGGAAAATTTATTGCAAAATGCAAAACACAATCTTAGATTGCTTCTCGCTCTCACGCTGTGCATTCGCGAACCGTGTATTTTTTTTATTAACTTGATAAGTTTTTGAATATTCAAAATAAAATTTATAATAAATAGTTTTTGAGCGACTTTAAGAGGTACATATGTATGTACATAATATGGAATTCAAGGCTAATCGTAGCTATGTATGTATGTATTTTAGCAGTCGTTGAATCATAAAATATTCAGTGTATATACATACATATAATGTATCCCCGGAAATCAACAAATATTCGCAGTATATTGGGCTTTTACTGGATGTTCTGAACTTTATATTCACATGTTAAGTGCAGTGTAAAAAGTCCAATAAGAACCAAAATGTTCTTGGGAAAATAAAATCAAAAACACTAGCCACCAAACGAGTTATGTCGCACTCGCACACACCCGCAAAAGGCTCTCGTCAACATGCGCTGTCTTTGTCCCACCCGATTTTGCATTCTCCCACAGTTGCATCACATATACGTACGCACACTTGCCTGTAACGTAATAAAAGCACGTGTTGTGTTTGATTTCTCACTCCCACCTCAACCCGCTGCGCTGTCCCTCTTACTCTAACAGACCCAGTTTCTGGTTTTGTTTTTGCTTTCATGACAAGATTTCGCTCGTTGTGTGAGTGAGTGATCGCTCTCTCTCTCTCTCTCTCTCTCTTTCCTTCTCTGGTCTTTATTTGGTCTCTGATAACAGTTGCGATTTTGGATTGTATTTGTGAGTTGGCTCCCCGTGCTTTTGTTTTGTTATTGTTTGGTTTTGCCTTGGCTTTGTTTACTTTTTCAGTTTTCTTGGCTATTTTGGCTTTATGAAATGAGTGGGCCAAAAGACAATTAACCAAAGCATTGAATATGGGTGCATATTGTCCACACCTCTGTATTTGGTTTCAAACTCCCATATAAACATTATGCTCTGCTGGGTGAACCGGTTTAGAGTTTTGCAGAACCGCAGGAACCTTTCGTATTCTGATTAGTTCCCACACATATCAACAGGTAGCTGCAGCTCGGCTTGCGTGTGTGTGAGTGAACTTGCCACCTACTCAAACACCCGCGGACAGATCGGAAGTTACGGCCCAACTGGCAAACCACCAAATGCTGAAATACCGAAATACTGAATTTCTGAACTTCCCCAGAAGTTCAAACGCACACACTCACACAGTCACACATTGTGGCGCAACAAGCTCCCCCCGTTTCCCCCAACACCTCTGTCCCTTGTCCGCTCTCTCCAAAACCTGCTGCCGCTGCACAGAAATCAAAAGTGAACACTCTGCACACTCGCCCCCCTCAAGAGTGCCCCTCGTTGGGCGCCAAATAAATACACGAACGGCAGTTCGTTGCCTTCGTTCTTGCCTCGCGTGCTTCGTATCTTGATTTGTGCCCGGTTCTAGTTGGCTGAGCCACTCGGGTCCGCCGCTTCGGTTGCGGTCGGCTCCCGCTTCGGGTGGGGCCGCGGCGCTCGGTCCACTCCCACTCCACTCGGCCCCACTCGCCAGTCAGTCGGCAGGCAGAGCAAGAGCAGCCCGCAGCTTTTTTCGTGGGGAGATCGCAGTTTTCGCTTGCCAATCGATGGGTTTCCGGAATTCGCAGTTTGCAGTGCAGCGTTTCTTTGACTTTGTTTAATTTGGTTACACGGCAATTGGCGGCAATTAACAGCGGTAGTGAACGAGCCACTGCATTAATTATTAATAGCGCGCTCGCCAGACAAGTTGGCCCCGTGATAAGCAAATCGCTAGTTTGCCGAGTGATTGGCACAGTGGAATGCATTTGATTAGATTGCGATTTGTTTGCTGGCCTGTCATAGTTGTTACTAAACAAAGCTGGACCGGTCAACCTGACATACCCGTTTCGGCATCTGTTTCTGTTTCTGTTTCGATTTCGGTTTCATTGCTTTTTTGAACTCGCGAGTTTTCGCGTTTCTGCCAATCTTGCAGAATGAGTTTCGGGTGTGCAACGGAAACAAACGAGAACGAAATAACAATCAGCCATTCACAAAGCCATAAAGCACAGTGAAACACTTGATAACGCAGCCCGTAATCCAATAACCCCTCGCAAAACCAAAATCAATCTCGCAACGTTGAGTAATTAAATGCTGATCAAGTGATTTCTCGTCTGAAATATCAATCGAATCGAAAAAATGTGTGTCATAAGTGCAGAAGTGAAGTGCAGCTAAATGTGAAATGCCCAAAAATGCAATCAATTTAAATGAATTTATGTTTAATTTGTATAATCATTTTCACCACTCGTAACTCGAGAGTCCAACCCACAAAAGCCGGAAAAGTGCAAGTTCGTGGCAAAATTTAAGTACAAATTTGTGCAAACCAATGGGGAAAATCGAAATGGTAATTCCATCAAAAGGCAGTGCGATTTTGAATAGCTGACTAAGAACTTTTAGATTCAAGCAATTAAAATTGGCTTTCCGTCGACTAACAATAAACCCTCAGAAGGTAGAATTTGTGTGGCAAAGGGACTTAGGAGTAATGGCAGCAGTTGAGAGCAATTAAGCGCATCGTTGCAATAGTAAAACAGGGAAATAGTTTCAAGGCACACAGCAAACAAAGCGAGCTAAAATGTCAGCCACTCAGCCAAAGGATACGGCATTAAAGACTAAGGCATTGGCAGCTGAAGCAGCATCCCCTCCACCCCCGCCCATCGCCAAAACAACAGCAGCAGCGGGAAAGAAAACTTTAACCTCCAACGCGGCTCTGTCATTGTTTGATCAGCTGAAAAACAGCGTCAATTTAAACAGTTTGACAATTGGCGCCGGCGTCGCCAACAACAGCAACCCAGAAGCAACACCACCTACAACAACAGCGGCAGCCACACCCACCGCCACACTGTTGCCAGCCCCCGCACCGCCCACCGCCCCCTCTGCCACCTCAAATATTGAGCTGAAGCCCCCGGCAAAGCCGGCGCGACCCTTCAGCACGCCCAGCAGCATTGGCGTCGTGCAGGGCACCAAACGGGGGCGGGAGGCGTAGGGGGCGGGGCTGGCGCCCAGGCCGCCAAATTGGATATAAACGCATTGCGATCTCAGCTCTATCAGGGCGCCAGGAAGGCTGCAACAACAACTCGACTGGGAGTGGGGGTGGGAGCCGGAAAAACAGCAACCGTAACAACAGCCTCCAGAACACCCGGAGGGGGAGAACGCGGCACGAGGGGATCCAAGAAGCGGTGTCTGGATCGATACGATTCATCGGAGTCATCAGACAGGTGAGTGCATTGTGGCATTGTGGCTATAATGCGGAAACAATGTACAATTCAACAGCGACGGCTCGGACACTCAAACTCACTGACTAAGGCAGATTCGAGAGTACACTTAAATGCATAGTATCAAACATCATTACATCACGTGTAGCGTTTTGTATTTGATTTTGATTGTACGATTTTATGTGTTTCCCACACCCAACATCCGGTTTCTTCTAAACAAAAAGACGACTTTTTACTTGTACTATAATCTTTTACTAAATCATATATAAATATAACTGATTGGGGAAAATAACGTACCTATTCACTCTAACTCGTTCTAATATAGCTCTCAATATACTACATTGAAGCATGATATTGATCACTGTAAAATTATACCCTTTAAACGTAGAGAATAGTATACTTTATTCTATCAAAGGACTGGCCTTACTATAAATGTTAGAGAGTGGAAATGTGTTCTTGCTTTTTTATTTATTTATATATTTATTATTTATTTTATTTTTTATTAAGCCATTGACTACTAGTATTTTTCTAAGCATTTAATAATGCACATAGGAAAACACATTTTTAAAGTACTTTTCATCTGTTTAAATTTGAATTATTGGGATTCCTATCTCACGTTGAACTTGGTTAATATAATCAACAATATGTTCACTTCTCGCCATCAAAGTTTTAAACGCACTGTCATATAATGACCTAACAATGCAGGCTGCCAAATGCATTTCTTGGTAGCACTAGCTGGCTATAAACGGAAATACAAGAGAGTATCTGCGAGCTGGCTGGCTGTGCCAAGACTGAGCTAAATGCGGACTCTCTAAATATATCCGCGCGTTGCACGGCCAAAAAGTGAGCCAAAAGTATGATCCACAATACACAAAACCAAAATAGACTGCAACCCATTCCAACCATAATTAAGATATTAATCAAATCTCCAACGAGCAGAAAGATCTGGAGAACGCTAATAACCGATTTGTGCTAAATTTATCTGACAAGTAATCGGTTCAATAATTGCACCTGTGAGAAGCCAGTCTTGTGAAGACCGCACCAGGCACGCGCCCCATAGATTGTTAATTTATGACTTACAGATACATTTGTATCTACTTAAATGGGCAGCCACAAAAACATCTTGCCGCAATGCCAACTAATTTCCGCTCATTAAAAATGCGCAGCGCAGTAGAGGCGGCAACGGCAGCGGCAGCGGCGGACTGGAAACAAAGAAAAGCAAAGGCCGCAACGGACTGCAGGCATTTGTATCTGGCAGATATGCACGCACAACATGCGTTCATTTATCAGCCACAAATGGCCGCTGATGAGCCGCAGTAGCTGCTGATTTTCAATGTGCGGCGCGTGGGCGGCAGTGCAAACGTCGGCGGCTTCCTGGCTGCATTGAGATGTACATGCAGATACATATGCGGTCTGGCCAAATGAAACTTCTAACTTGGATGATGTGTGTTCTGCTCTCCGCGTGCTTGTTGTGCTCTTAGAAAACTCTTGACTTTGCCCAGCACTTTGCATATCAATCATGAAAATCATGCATAAGTCTAGTTAGCCATGGGTTGTTTCACTATTTCTAATTTGGTTCTGCCTCCATTCATACGCAGCTCGCGCATATCAACTACTTTCCATGTGATATCGCGGTATTGTATCTGTATCTTTCAGTACGCTTAACGCGTCGCGATGTTTTGTCAATTGGTCTCATCACCGCCCCCCTCCCCGCCTATCAACATCCACCCCCCCTAAGTTCGCGTTTTCTCGTCGGCTGGTGAGTGATGTCGTCGTTGCTCCTCTTCGTTGGCAGTCGGAAATCATTTCAACTTTTGGTCGTTGAACTCTTTTTGATTTATTTATTTTGTTTGTTTTTTGGTTTTTTGTGTGTGTGTGTGAGTGTGTGTGTGTGTGTGTGTGTATTTTTTGTCGCCGACACAAAACATGAAATTTTGTTGTTGCCTTTGGTTTGTTTTCCATGTTTTTATTTATTTTCTGTTGGGTTTGTTTTTATTTTGATTTGCGTTGTTTTTGCCCGAGTCTTTGCACTGAATCTTTGAAGAGCTGTGAAGCTTTGATGCCATTTGCATCTTGGTAACAGCACTGAAATGAAGTCCATGGGTAAATTGAACATGTATCTTTGCCTGCATGTTTTTCCCAAGATGATCAGCTTAGGATACACCGATAGTCTTCGATTGTGGCGAGCTCAATTCTCTTTTAATGACCCCGATTCGCTGCCTTGTTTTAACTACAGCAAACTTGAAGACAACGTGAACCAGAAAAAAACACTGCACTTCTACTGAGGGTGGTCATTAAAATTTAATTTTTTTTTTTTCAGAAAAACGAAACAAAACAAATTGTAGTCTTCGCCAGCCAGTATATATACATATGTACATATGTGTAAAGCTAGCAAGTAACATCCGCAGCTTCGTAGCAAAGGCATTTAACTTTAATTATCGCTCATAAAGCTGAAAATACAGCAACGGCAAGAGTAACTGCCTACTTCAGCACCAGCAATTGTTGCTGCTGCACATATTGCTGTTGCTGTCATCATTTTTGTTTATTTGCAGTGTCGCCCGCGTGAGCGAGTGTGTGTGCTATTGATTTTGTCGACTTTTGTCTTACAGGTTTTCCACGTTTTTCCACATATTTCCACAAGACCCCAAGAGCGACCCACTGCTCCAATGGCGCGAGTCTTTTGCTGATTGTGGGCTGTTGCTTTTGCTGTTGCAGTTGCTGTTGCTGTTGCTGTTGCAGTTGCTGTTGCTGTTGCACTTTTCGCCAAGTCATGCACAGCGGGCAGAGGAAGACGGCAGAGCGCGGACGAGCGAGAGGGAGAGGGAGACAATCACCCTGAGATATTGTGTAATCGCCCACGTTGATTTATCTCGTTTAAGTGACTCCGAAACGGCAGCAACTGCAATAGCAACAGCAACAGCAATTGCAATTGCATTGACAGCGGCAACATCGCGCGATGACGTTGAAAGTGTAATATAATAAGTTGCAATAGCTTGTGCTTATTTTTTACCGTGGGTCGTGTTTCTTTAGTGGTCGTGCTTCTTGATGCTATTTGCCATTTCTTGGCATTGCCATTTGGTGGCTCCTTTTGGTCTTTTGTATTTCGGTGCTTGCCAAGTTTTTGGGGCCAAAGCTGCACTCTCGTTTTTTCTCGGCCAACTTTATTGTAGACGTTGGACCCATTCATGTACATTAGCCATCTTGTATCGATTATCGAAAAAAGCATTTGGAAGGGCTAGTTAAAACACGCTTTAAAGTATTTACACCTAGAAGACAGAAACTAGAAACGCCTTGCCAAGTTATCGGAAATGGGTGTGGACGATTTTTTTATTTTTGGCAAATAAAATAAAATAAAATTATTTAACCAGATGCCCGGATACAAGTTAGTTAGTAAAAGCTGGGCTTCTGCCCAATATTGCACGAATTTTACTTTGCTATTTTTAAATTTAATTGTTAAAAAATTTTACCCTATTTATTTATGGTTATTGTTTTTTTGGTTTAGTGTTTTCGTTGTAAATTATGATTGTGTTCTGTTGTAGTGACGGGAAATCCAGTATTTTGCTTGTAGCAGAGCCCCCTTTCGGTGCCGCCACTGCTTTTACACCGTCTTTGTTGCACCTCCTGCTGTCAGCCCTTGTTGCTTTTTCCACTTGTTTGCCGCATTCTTAGTAGGTTGTTACTGTTGTTGTTGCTTTAGTTGTTCTGATACCCTACTTGAAGAGGGTTTTATCTGCTTACCTGCTTAACTATACTACGAAATAGATTTTTTTTTAAATTTTTTAAATTTATCATTAAATTTTAGATTTCAAGTACAAATCTTAAAAAAAAAACGGTTGTACTTGAAACTATAAGTACCGTTTGTCTACTTTAATCTTAAATGTACAAAATACTGAAACGGTTTTCGGCATGATTGATTTTTCTGTGGAAGGTTCTGTTTCTCTTTACGACTGGGTACTAAAAATCCTCCTGTTCATGTTTTTCTTTTTATATTCTTTTTGTGAGCAACAAGCAACCATGCCCTCGCATGTGTGAGTGGTTGTGTGAAAAGCAGTTTAAACACGAAATTAGAGCCTTCCCCTGCCGCTCCTACCGCTCCTACCACTCCTACCGCTCCCATCCCAAACAAAGTTCCCTCAGGGAGCGCATTAAGTCGTAATAAATGCTGCCTGGCTGCATGCTTTGTACATTGACCTCAAAACGGAGCAAAGCCGCCGTACCCCTGCCCCTGCCACTGCCCCTGCCACGCCCCCCTCATGGCTGTATCTTTTTAGCTGGATGCTGTTCCCCACTGTTGTTGTTGCTCTTGTTGTTTTTCGTGCACATTTTGCTAAATAGCTTCTATTTACGTTCCATGGAAAATGCAATTCGCAATTGTAGAATGCAGACTTTTTTTTTTGCCGTTTGCAGTTGTTTTCCCTGCTCGCACGCTACTTTGTCTCTACAAACAATGGCTAGAGGCCCCAAAAGGGGGTGGTGACGAGGGAGGTGGGCGAGCTAGTTGCAATACGTGCGCGACTTTTCGGGGCCATAAATCAAAAAGGCAAAACTCAAAGCTGGTCTCAAGCAGAGACTTTTTGGGTTAAGCCAATTCTGGGGGAGTGAAAATCGCTATTAGGGGAAATTAGGGGAATAACATGGCAGGAAAAGTGTGCAATAATAAGCTTAAATGACAAATTTACCAGACACTTGCCAGTGCAACGAGATTTAAACTGCGGGAATTCCGCTAAAAGTTCTCTCAAGTGTTGATAGAAAATGTAAATGAGTATTTTATCCAGTACTGAAAAAATTATACTTTCAGTTATTACCTATAAAAACATAGTAATCATTGCCAATAATGCTATTTAACGGCTTTTATATAACCCCAATTTACATACAAACTTGTACTTAGTTTAGACTGTGACTCTCAATGCCAATTAATCAATCCCGTTCTTCAGCACATAATTCAGCTCTTAAATTAGGGCTTTCGAGACAGGAAGTGCCAGCCAGACGGCTGTAAGTGCTCAGACTCATGGGTCTGTTGACCCGCCCCAAGTATTCCATTTAGGGCCTGCCCCCATAAGCACATTTGTGCAACAGATGCATAATTTATGCATCGCTTACACATCTCATGTGCAAATCGACGCTCCAGAATCGCAGTGTGTAAACCCCGTTGGAAAGAAAACCAACAAACCGACAACTTAATGGCATTCTAATGCCGGCCACCAAAATCAAAATCATATTAGCCAAATGTCTGCATGCGGCGTGGTCCGTTGCTGTTATGCCGGATTTTGCATCTATTTTGTGAGCACACTTTTGGCCCAACAGCATACATATACTGAATCGTGGCAAATTTTCATTAATTATAACGTCAGGCGGCGCGCGATGGACGCTTGTCCTCTGCTCTCGCTAACTCATCCCATTTGTTCCATTGCTCTACACTTGAAGACAACATTTATTTCTCACATTTTATCACCATTATATTAAAAAAAAAACCTTTCTTTTCTTGTTAAAATGAACCTAAGCAATATTTATTTACTTTATTTTTAAACGATAAGTAGAAATTTATCTTAAAATAAGAAAAAACGTTTCTAAAATTTTGGAAATTCGCCAATGATTCATTTTAAAAACAAAAACTTCAGGTCTTTTTTAGGAAAGAATAATTTTCTTCTGACATGAGATAGATAAGAGAGGTTATTAAGTTAATATATTGAAAAATTACGAATTATTGGGTTAAAAATATAATAGCGTTCGAAAACATTCAAAGAAATTCGAGTATTACAACATTCTTTGTTTCACCAGATATTAAATCAAGTTGTTAGTTTTCTTTTTGCAATTTTATTTGTAAGTGTAGTGTGTATTTTCAGGCAGACACAGGCAGTCCCTCCCTGATTCGGTGTGCAGCTGAAATAACAGCAGCAAAGCAGTGAAGCACATTGAAAAGCTATACTCATACCTCTCCAATATTAACCCAACTGACATCCCAGCCTAGACAGGCATCCCGAAATTGGCTTTTTTGGAGCTGTGCGCCAACGAAAATTAGTCATTAACTTTTTAAGCATCGGCTGGACAAACATGGCGTATGAGTGATGGGCATGGTGGCCATGCGGTGATAAGTCCAACAACTGAACTCAATTCTGTGGCTATCAGTCTGCCGCTACTCTGCTGCACGAGAACGGCAACTGTCGCAGCAATTGCAGTAGCATCCGCATCCGCAACAAGGCATCGAGTGGCGTGTTTACGTTAGATATGCATTTGATGCAATGACATCGCATTTACAATGCCATATCATTGGGCTTACCGAATGAAATAGAAGTGTAGAAAACAGCTAAAAATACAAGATTAAGTTAAACTGATGTTTTACAAAGTGTGTTGTTTCAAAATTGGTGATAATTGGGTTTTTAAGTTGTTTAAGGTCTTTACGCCAATAATAGTTGATCGATTAAACAACTGATTTTTATACCCTTGCAGAGGGTATTTTAATTTCAGACTGAAGTTTGCAACGCAGTGAAGGAGACTTTTTCGACCCCGTCCGTCCGTTTGTCCGTCCGTCTGTCCGTTCGTCTGCCCGTCCGTCTGTCCGTCGGTCTGTCCGTCCGTCTGTCCGCCCTTTTCTACCCAAACTAGTCTTACAGTGTTGAAGCTATCTGCATAAAACTCTCCCAAAAGTTGTCTAGTATATATGTCGGAACGAGCCGGATCGGACGACTATAGCATATAGGAACAATCGAAAAATTAAATCAAAAAATTATGACTTTGCTGTTTTATTACATTCTTCGAGAGAAAGAAATGATTAAATATTTCAAAACTACGGCTTAAGTTAAGTTTATTTCAAAACGGAGCCACGCCCCCTCTAACGCCGAAAAATCGCGAAAATATGCCACGTCAATATGAGAAATGTTAGAATTTAGCTATTAGACTCTGTATGTGAGTTTCGGTCATATCGATCGGTAGACTCCAAAATTTTCAAGTTTTATCATCTGTCGCCGGTGCTCGGCCGTTGCTCTGCCGTCGATCGCTGATATAGAGAGACAGAACGGAAGAACTAATAGCGGGGGGTGGGGGTGCTGCTGGCTTTGAGTTTCTAGTGCTGCAGTGCGACAGAGGGCGCCACCTAAACTCCGATTGATTGTGGGGTAAATTTTGTTTAAAATTTGTTACCTGAAACGGTTATCTAATTATCGAGGAACTCGACTTTCTTGTTTTTAATTTCCATCGACCTTAATTTATTTGGAAATTCACTAAGTTCCTTCTTTCGGTTTTGGCAAAAATGATTTCTATTAACTAATTTTTTATAAGATGATGAGGTATTCTTTTCAAGTATGTTTTTTTTCTTTTGAATTTTTAACTATAAGAAATATATTTTTTATAGGTTGGTTTTTCGCCTTCCGTAATTATTTTTTTCACTTCCTCTTTTCATGGCTTATTCTTTCTTGGCATTGACCTTGACATGTGACTTGCTCCACTTCGAAGCCGAATCGAAGCACAAACTCAAAATAAGAAGCTTTCAAAAGGAAAAGTGTAACTGAAAACGACAATCGAAAAAGTTGTACAATATCACAAAGCTAAATACAGAAAAAATTGAATAGAGCTGACGCGCGAAAAAGTGAGGCAAAGAAAAGTGAACGAAGGCGAATTAGTGGAATGTTCATTGAAAGTCGGAAACAGAAAATATCAATATATAACAGCAAAACATCGCACGAAAATGACCATAAAATATAGTGATTTAGGAAATAAAATACGAGGGAGCGTGGGGTACTAAACAACCATTATAATCGGCTTAAAAAGCGTCACCCTGACATTTGATCGAAGTGAATTGAATTGTCAACTGAAACTGAAATTTTTGTTCTCGTTCGTAGAGTTTATTGGTGATTGTGTGCTCGTTGTGGTTCTCGAACATTGTTTGGTTCATTGACTAGCCATCAAATTCTGTGTCAAAATATATTAATTAATAAATATCCAGAGGCAATGTCACAGAAATTTTTTGAAAATATGTTTGCGCGTAAAATTAGTTTGCGGTCAGGAGGGGCAGAACGTTTGCGATTCTAATTAGCTGAACTAAAATCAAATTGATTGCGTAAAGTTATTTTTAAATAAAATTATATCAAATTGCGTGTGGTAGCACGGCCAGCGGCAGTCAAAGCGCAAACCAAAACAAATGGTAATTAAAAGTTAATTACGCTAAAAGTAAATGCAGAAAGTTTATTCAGCACTTTAACGTTTAAAATGTACGGTTTGTCTGCAACAAGTGCAACCTTTATTCAATCTTTGTGAACTCTCTAACGCCTTTTTACTCAAATTTTTGTCTTTTCACAAGTAATCAACGCTTTCGACCTTTTTCACACCCCCAGAGGCAAACACAGTGACCGACAAGACATAATTACTATAATAGTGGACGCCACCGTTTCATTTATTCGCGTGGATTTTTTTCTGTCAATGATTGAGTAATTGACAATGTTGCTTATGATTACACGGTGGGCAGCCAGTTCTCTCGAGCACCGACACTTAACAGCCAGGCCCGCTGTCGGCTGTCCAATTGAGCACTCGAACCTATCAGAATACCCTCACAGCGGGTAAAAGTGGTCTGAGATAAGTTTAGTAGAAGGGGAGACAACGATTTGTATCCACTTTGTTCGATTAATACTTGGCGGTTAAGGAAATAATTTTCGTTCAAATATACTTTTAATAAATATTTAAATACAATTAATCTCACTTGGCGTTTGTTTTTGAAATATGAATTATCGGGCAGCATATCCACTGATTTGTGAGTATGTATTAAATAAGTCATCTTAAATATTTTATGTAAGGAAAATAAAAAAATTGTTTAAATAAATACTAAACTTAAACTTAAACAAAATATTTTTTTATCTTTTTTTTTGAAATCTAATCTATCTAAGCCTAGATACTTTTATTCTAAAGACTTCCATTTTATTCCTAGAAATTTTCTGCAATGTTTCAAAAATGAAAATAAAAACATTAGAAATATAACATTGCAAGAGCATACCGACTTCGAATTACAATGTTTTGCTGGGCTTTAATTGCTCAGCATGGAAATGTAATTAACATTGAGCTGTGGGCCAAATGGCAGTCGATCAGTGAAGCGTATCAGGCAGCCAGTCATCCAATCAGTCATTCCCTCCGCCCAGTAAAGATAAACTCTTTTTTCGAATCAACACTGCAATGCTGTACCTTAGTTGAAAAGGCATACACTGTTCAGGTTGAAAATTTTGCTAAGAAGTTGTCTTACGAAAATTGTCTTTATAAATTAAAATGGTTTTTTCTTAAAACGTAGCTATTTCGAATATCAGGCAACAAAACTCAATAATTTCTCTTTTTGTATAAAACAAATACATGCTTAACTAATTTTTACAGATATTGGAATATGAATGAAAAATAGTCGTCAGTAGTAAATAGCCACAAATTTTGCTGAACACCTTAAGT
Source organism: Drosophila gunungcola (assembly GCF_025200985.1). NCBI lineage: Eukaryota > Metazoa > Arthropoda > Insecta > Diptera > Drosophilidae > Drosophila > Drosophila gunungcola. Next base: position 1,901,986 of record NW_026453170.1, on the reverse strand, counting down.
CGTAAATGAAATAGTTTGTTTATGGATCCGTTTATATTCTGAGATAGCTGCAAGCTGAAAAAATCAAATCAAATTCTAATAGAGGTATTAAAATTTTGCATATAAATACCATTAGTTTTTACTGGCTCTATTCAGCTAATTTTTATTAAATTTTTATGTTTAACTCATTAAAAATTCAATTGCCTTTTCCGCTACAACAGGCAGTAAGAAACAGCAAAAATAAGTTGCATTAGTACAAACGAAGCGTGGCAATTTGCCGCTCTCTAATATTGAAAATTGCAATTTTTACTGGCAACTGCCACCGATTTTATAGCTTTAATACTAAATCTATAGATTAAAAGCTCAATGAACTGGAATATGTAATTCGCTACATACCATTGCTTCCTTAAATCCTACCAATTTTACATAGCCCCATTGGTTGTTAAACTATTTGCACATCAGCCAAAAAAAGTTTTAGGAATTGTTTTTTTTATTAAACAATAGATTTCTAGAAATCTAACTGAATAAATTAGCCTGACTTTTTTAATCTGCAAAGAGTTATTTACTATCATTTGTCCAAGCTAGCATTCCTTGTTGATTAACCTTATTTTATAAGACTTGAAACATTTTTAGCTTAACTCGTTTTTACAAGAAAATTTGAAGTTAAGATTTCAATTCAGTTTATCTTCCATCGCTTTTATGAGTTTAAAACAATCACTTCTTGGAGGTAATCCAACTTCAAAGATCTTAAGCCCTAACGCCTTTCGAAAGTCATGCTCTCTTGTAAAATAACCGTGGTTTGCTTTGCTTTAATAACTTCATTGGCAGCGTTTTTTGTCTTCTTGGCTACGAAGTCCACCCATGCCCCATGTGGGGGACCCTACCTCCATTTCACGCGCTGTTATCAACACGCGATTTTTGGCACTTTTTTATTTCTATTTTTATTTTATGAAGATGTCGCCAACGAAGCGAAGCGCCGAAGACGGCGACTGTCGTGCTGAGCTCCGCTTGTCCTTTCGCTGTTGTTCCTGTCGAGTTCCTCGTTGTTCTTGGTGCTGGTGCTGGTGCTGGTGCTGTCTATATACATTCTTGTCTCATTTTCATGGGCCATTTACGTAGACAAAGACGTGCGGCATGTTTGTGTATCCGTAAGATACATTTTCGGTTTGGTTTGGTTTGGTTTTGTCTGACTTTAGCCCAGGCCTTGTCTGCCGTTGCTGTCTCTTCATCTGATTCTGTCTGCTGCAGTCGGCTGTATATATATATATATATATATATCTTTTTTTAAATGTACATATACTATGTAAAGGGATGGGAAGGCAGCAAAATACCGGTTCCCTGCCAAAGTTTTCAAAGTTCCTGATGGGGTGTAAGAAAAAAGTTTATGAATAAAATAGGAACGAAATGCTTTTTTTATTTTCTTTATATTTTTCTGCTGATCGCTTTTTGCTTGCTGTCTTCGTGCTTATTGCAAAATGCCTTTAGCGCAAAACAAAAAAACGAGAAAAATGTCTGATAACTGACCGAGATGAGATGCCCGGACCAAAAGTCGTCCTGGCATTCCTCAGATATTTTCTGTTCCCGGCGAACTGCGCTACAGCTCGGACCTCGGCATTCAGCATGCCCTGAACATTTATTTTTATTTAATTAAAAGACACTTAAGCGATTTAGTGGGAAAGTGCGTGAGGGAATTTGTTGTACGTTTCTGGCTCCGTTTCTTTGTACATCCACCCATATGTGGGCGGAGTCTGTGTTTTCTTCGTTGGGCGGCAGTCGTAAATGTCTGTAGTAAATCAAACCATTAATGTCAAAGAAAATATACCAAATTTCGCAGCTTGTCCAGTAGCGAAGTGGTGAACGCCTTTTGGGCGAACCACTTTTCTTGGCCCTCTAAAATGTTGTTAACTGCGCTCGTTAAAATTGACACACAAATGCCGGAAAGTTCAACGACAGAAAGCCTCGCGGCTATGGACACAGTCAGTGGGAAAAGTCGGTGACAGAAATAATCAACAAATATTTATTTATTTGCTTAACTTTTACTCGCCCGATATTTGCCTTTGGATTTTTTATATTTTTCCTCTTTTCTGCTTTATCAAATGTTTGCCAAGACATAAAACAAACCAAACATCCAAGGGGAAGGAGACGGGGATCAAGGGGTAAACGTTGTCGCCCAGTCATGAAAAGGAAGCCACCTCAGGGTGACATTTACGCGTCACTCTTCCCCCAAGCTCAACTTATCAGATAATCAGATAGTTGCATAAGTCTGGGCAAGTGGGGAGCGGCGTCGAAGTTCTTATCAATTTGGGCTTTAGCTCGGGCTCGCTGTGAGTAAAGCAAAACAAGAAATTAAAATAAAAATATCACAAATTCCTTGTACTCTACTCAATTGTGTGTATAAAACTATGACGAAACCGGGTACCAAACGCAATTCATGACGCATGACCTGATAACCCATATTTCGGTAAAAATCCGGGGCTTACTTGTTATAGCTGTCGCATATAATACCATGTGGCGCGGCAGGTCTATTGTATGGTTAATTTCAAACACATTATTTTTGTTTTGTTGAGATTTCTTATGACTTTTCGGTGAATTTTCTAATCAGAAATTACGGCAATACTTTATTCAATTATGAGTTATTAAACTACATATTACAAATAAATGGGAGTTTGTCATTGTATAGTTAACAAAGCTCATTCTCGTGCTAGTAAAATAATCAATAAATGAAATATTTCCTTAAAACTGAAGTACTTATTAAACTATTTCAAGTAAACGGGAGATTTTCATCGTGGTAATTACAAAATCTCATTCTCATTTTATAAAATCATAAATAAATGAAATATTTTCATACAGCTAAAATACTGATTAAATCTTTCTATTTTTTTCAGGTAATCTTCAATAAGCTTAATCTCATTGTAAGCTCATCCATTTTTGGTCTGGAAAGTACAGCTCGCACACAAGAATGACTAAAGCACAGTAATTAAACTTCAACAATTTGCCCAATTACGATGCGTGTCATTCGCATAGCCCTTTGTGTAACCCTCTTTTTTATCCCAGAAAAACGCTCATTAGCGGACACTAGATCAAAACAGGAGGCTTTTCCTGTGTTTGCAGGGGAGTGTCCTTGGTGCCCTGACAAGACCCATGTCCGCTTCCTCTTCCAAGGAACATGTGCGAGTGTGAGCGACAATTGTCTGTGACACAAAATGATTTTAATCATAATGTTATTAAACACGCAACCGGAGCTGGAAAGGGACGACTTGGCACGACAAGGGCCAACTAGAGCCGGCCCTTAACCCTCGACAGACCCCCGCTTTGACACATGTGAAGATCCCAGGGAGAAGATAATTTCTGTCACTTAATTGCCGGGGCTTAAACATTACAAAACTTTTGTGTGGCCATTGTTAACATAATAAATTAATTTTTTCTGCCTTCCCCCATGCCCGCCAACACGGCGAGCTGTTGAAAAGTCAAGTTTGGAATAATGAGAAGCTAACGTGAACCAAAAAGGGCCAAATTTGGACTTCCGTTTGGTTTTTCTGTTTGGCTTGGACTTATTGTGGGCCTCTTTAAATGGCGCGGTGAAGGTAATTGAGGATACTTTGGCGGCCATTGGGCGATCGGAGGCGTTGCCCTTGTACTGGTCTCCTTCCCTGCCCTGCAGAAGCTTGGCCTGTTGGACTGACGAGTCACGCGATATGCCAGAGGAAGCCCCACAAAAAACAAAAATGAAGCGTTGTGGTAGCGTCCTCGGGGCGTTGACCAAATGCAATTGATGAGCAGCGGCGGTGACTCCGCAGAAAGGCGCTGAGGACACATCATGACACACATGAGGGTGTTCGGTCCGTCAGAAGGGTTGATTTGGCCGCTGAACCCCTCCCCCCCCCGGGGCAGATATCAGCGAACAGCCCAGCCTGGTGGCTACGCTTGATTACAAATCTTGTTTTGGCCAGCTTGGACGCCTGATGAGGGTTTGTCCAGGCCCACAAGGCCTTGAACAAATGCTTGAGCTTGTCCACAGATGGCGCCTGTTGTTTGATATATTTTGCTGGAAGTTCACCCCACAACCGCTGATATCGAATCACATCTCAGGCGCCTTTAAGTGTTACTCTTAAGGGGCCACGCCTCCGTTCTCATCTTGGCCCCAAAAGCGAGGGCAGCAATGTGGGCCATCAAAAAAGCAGTAGTAAGGGCCGCATATCGCATGTTGCCAAATGTACATATCTTTGTATCTCGCTGAGGCCGAGACAGCGCATCTTAATCCTTCATCATCGCCATCGAGGGGCTCTCGTAATCATCATAATCAAGCGAGCCAAAAAAGTGTGAAATTCGTGGAACCGACGTGGAGAGCTTACCCTCTCGTTTTGGGGCAGTTCTTGAACTCTGCCAATGTCACGGGGGAGCAGCAGCAGCAGCATCAGCAGCAGCAGCATCAGGGCCAGGGACAGGCCATTGCAGTTGGATGGGAAGCGGCAGAGTGGCGCAGATACATTTGTATCTGTATCTGTATCTGTATCTGTATCTCACTACCTGTATCTTTGGCACGTCGCCGACGTCGACATGTGTTTGCCGTTGTATTTTGTATACTTCATGGCGATTTCATGTAGTGGCCGTCGTCCCCAGCTCGCTGGCTGTGTGGTTTTAGGTTTAGGTCCGCCGCCGTCGTCTGCAACGCCCTTCTTTCTCTACCTGAGTCGTCGCAGAATCGCCGGGGTCTCTCCTCGAAGATTGGCCATATGCCTTTTAAACTTGTTTCAAATAATTTCAGACTAGACGTGCATAAATCTACTTAACAACAAAACGGAGAAAAAAGGAAGGCGAAGGCGAAGGCAGCCGAAGACGGAGCTGAAGCTGAAGCTGGAGATGGAGCCGAAACCAAAACCTAAACCAAAACCAAAGCCAAAAGCAAAACCAAGACCAAAGCCCAAAACGAAACTTCAACTTCGCGACGTTGCTGTTGCTTCTGCTGAGATTTTGGCTTTTGTCGGCACTTGTTGGATGGAAAGCGGAAGGTGTGGGGGTCAAAACAAGGGGAGGGGCTCTGGCGGGCTTTCTTTGTTGCCAAGTTTAAAGTTGTTCTTGCTCCTTTGTTGTTGCTGTTCCTGTTCGCATGCTAAATAATTAAGTTAGCACTTGTGCGCCCGAGAGTGTGTATGTATCTGTGTGTGTGTGGATTTACAACTGACTGATGTGTCCATCAGACTACACGGAGTGGTACACTGAGAAAAGGAATCCACGAGAATGGCCTACCCACCATCTACCACTCATCGAATGGGGCCGCTGATTTCTGCCAGTGTTCGCCTGTTGACAGTTTTGCCGGCAAAACTCAGCTTTACACATGCCAACTAGGCTTGCCGCCTTGTCTGGTCGCCATATCTCCAGACCCTCGTGTTTCCTATGAATAAGTGTATGCCGAATACTTTGCTCCGCAGACAAGACACAATATTTGTTGTTACTTTTGTTTCTCTGGCTGGTTCTTTGGAACTTTTGAGCGCACATTACAAATTCACGGGAATCCAATTTATTGTAGCCAAGTCGCCGAGATCCCCAAGTGGCCCTGAGCGCTTTATCTACGGCTATCAGACCGTTGTCTCCGCATTTCGCTGCTCAAGGCAGAGCGGTAGAGCGGCAGAGCGGCAGAAAAAAAAAGTGTCAGCCGAGATGCCCGTTGGCCGCCTGGCAGGGCAGTTAAAAGGCATCGCCACCCCTAATAAACTTATCGGGAATTCGCAAGCTCTTGGCACTGTTAAGTGTATCCAATGACTGCCATGTTTCCAGCACCTTTCCCTATATCAATCCGGGCCCAGCCCATAAACCCTGACTGCTCTCCATCACCCAGCAAGTCGGTGAGTCAGCGGCTGTTGGCAACATGATTTCCTTTCTTTGTTCGCGTCTGCAGCTCCTTTGTCTTCTTCGTCCGGATTCTGCGGAAGATCGGGAACAGGTATCGAGGACTGTTCTCGGGCCGGGTGTAAATGATGGTTGTCGTTGGGCAAAATGCCTCGAATGCACTCATATTCGTTCGTTCGGCCGAATCACTCTTTGCATACACGTTATTATTGAGACCAGGCTTGAAAGGCACCGCCAGCTGCAGCAGCTGTGGTTTCATATGAGTATGTGCATACATCCGATACAAAATGCTCAGAAATGTGTTTAACAATTGACGACTTGAAAAAGATTGTTTCGAAAAGCCTTGTATTTTATTGCAATTCAAATTGCACAGCATTTAAATAGTTAAAAGATTCAGTCACAGTTATTTTATCTAAGTGTTTGGGTCTTGTTTCTATGCGAGTGCCAACTGTTGTGTCATTATCCTTTCGTTAGAACAGGGCAGGGAAGTACTTTCTTGGAATTTTGAAACAGCTCTTAGTAGCGCGCGTCTTCATTCTTATTTATGGCAAGTACAAGTTTACAGCTCTTCGGCTCTCGAAACTAATTCACAAGCGAATGGCGTACTGTAATTAAACATAAGCCAGTCAAGGCGGTTCCGAGTTAAAGTCGAAACCGTGGCCGATAAAGTATCTACAAGATAGTCGGTATCTCGGCTCTGCGTGTGTGTTGGCCCCAGGCGCACAAAAACCTATTAAAAACAGCAAAACGTTAGGCAGGCTGGGATTGGGTTTGGGATTGGTATTGGGACTGAGTCTGTGCCTGAGTCTGAGCCAGAGCCTGAGCCTAAAACGGAGGCAGGGGTCGGGCCTTCGCCTCCGAGTGATGGTGGTGGTGGTGGCTGGGAGATACAGATATGCGTACTTGCAGATACATACATGCACTCGCACTCGCACTCGCATTCACATTCGCATTCACAGGCAGTGCGACGACACTTAAGTGCACGCTGTGTGGTAGTTAGCGTGGCGAAATGGAAAATTTACTAAAACTAACGTGAAATATGGCACAGAAAACGGCAAGGCATAGTGCCTGCTACTCGAGTGGGGGGGGCAAACCTGTTGGACGCATGAAATTAACATCAGAAACAGCTGTGGCAGCTTGGACTTGACTTGCTTTTCTGCGAGCATGTTTTATGTTTGTTGGGCAAACTTCCTGGTTTGGCTTTGGCTTTGGCTTTGGCTTGTCCAGGGCCCATCTTCCCCTACCTCCTGACATTGGTTTGGCTCTTCTTTGAGATCATTAACATTCATAATTAATTGTAACTCACTTGAACATTCCGAATGTTGTGATTCTCTTGCGGGCAAAGGCACACAAAAAATTTGTAATAATCACGGCAGCCGTAAAACGTATAAATTTTACAGCATTTGCCGCTGTTGGGTCATTAGCAGCTGGCTCCAAATGATATATAATTTGTAAGTGACCTGGGGCGCAAATTAAATTAAATTGAATTTATTTGTGAGAAAACTTTGCCCCAAGGCACAAGCCACACAAATTTTTAGAGTGTCTTTGACTGCAAATGGCCAATAAATTTATATTTGAATATTTGAGAATTATTAATTGATTGAAAACGTTGCAGGGAATTTTCATAGCTCAACCAGCAAACTTTGTCGACCGAAAGTCTGGCATAAATATTTCGATGTGTTTTTGCTTTTCAAGTTCATTGCCCAAATGCAGAAGCAATCTTCAGGTTGACGGAGTGAGATGCACATGTCAAAAACATTTTATTTCGCTTGTAGTCTGACAACCTTCGAATTCACTCACAGGTTTCCGATGCACAGATACAAATTCACGGATACACGCGAACAGCTGAAATCGACGGCCCAACCTCCACCACCCACCCATCCGTATATGTATCGTACAAACCCATATGTAGATTCTCCGCTGCGCCCCTGGCTGTTTCACCCACAATAAATCTTAATTTCTCACTCGCTCAATGTTGACATTGCCATTGCTTCCCCCGCTTGTCGACAATTTTAAGTGACACATCAAATTAAATATAAATAAAAATAAAAATAAAAACACAAATAAAAAGCCAAGGGGGAATGAGCTGAAGGGGAGCACACTTGACAACGAATTAGCCAAATACAAATTCGGCACAATACGATTTCGCGATGAGCGACTTACTTTTTGTTTTTATTCCGCCGTCGGCGATTTCTTCAGATGCCATTCAGTGGTAAATGGTAAAGGACAAGAATTCGGGGGAAATGTTTTAAGGAGCGGAACACCTGTGTGAAGGTTATTCACCTTTTAAGATAAGTGAGCTGCGAAGTCGTTTTCTTTGAAATGGTTTACTCATTTAAAAGGACAAGGTCCCAAAAATGTTAAGCAAAATAATAACGCGTTATTAGCCATTTTATAACTTTTAAAATTATGGAGTAGCCAAGTAACCAGTAATAATCGAACAATGCTATTAGGGTATTAATATTAATAGAAGCTTTTTTCTAGTTGGGTAAAAAAAAACATAATGGTTAAAAGAAGGTGACGGTTTGATCGGAGCGATTGATACACCGATCTAAATAATTCTTTAAACTAATTGAATATCAAGACTGAAAATCCATTAGCTTATGATAAATAACAGCAAAAGTGTAAAAATACGAAATTATAAAATTGTTTTTATCGGTAAGCTGAATTAATAAATGCCTGCCGATTGAGTTTCATCATCAGCTTAAGTTCTTTTTTAAAGCGTTCGTCACGTTCGTCAAAATTTTAAAACAGCATTTATCGTCACAAAGTTTATGTCAAAAACGTTGTTTTAAGTCCGATCGTCACGACTTTTTTACCTCGTTAAGAGGTGTCATTGCTTGATTTTATAAGTAAGACACAACTGTATGATTTCTTTTAATGTTTGAGCAGTAACAGGGACTGTAGTTTTTTCTTTAGTCAGTTTAATTGCATGAATTCGGCACGCTGAATTAATAAATGCCTGTGAAAACAAAAAGCTTAAATTCTTTTGTAAAGCTGGACGGAGGTTAAAATTTTAAGACAACATTTTTCGTCACAAAGTTTGATATCGGAAACGTTGTATGTTTTAAGTCCGATCGTTTCAACTTATTTACCTCGTTAACAGGTATTATTGCTTGATTTTATAAGTCAGAAAAAAACGTATTTTTTCTTTTAATGTTTGAGCAGTAACAGGGACTGTAGAATTTTCTTTAGAGCTCTAGGCTTACGTAAACCATCAAATTGTTGACGATTAATAAAGTTGAATGGACAATCTAACTTGATATTTTATAAGACTTTGTTTATTAAATATTGATTTTCATCACATTATGTTTTATTAAAAAATAAGCAATAGAAAGGCTTAATTAATATAAGCATTTTTTTATCCGATTTCTGAACATAAACGCCATAAATCAGATTTCCAAAGCTAGTGTCAAAACCAATTTCGCTGGCCATTTTAATTTGAAATTTAATGCACAATCCGCTCATCTCGAAAACTTCCCACATTAATTAATGGCAAAGAGCGTCAAACGCTAAAAATTAACCGAGTTAATTATAAATTCACTTTCAAAACCAGAGAACCCGCAAACGCAAAAAAAAAACTATAATAGGGAATCATCAGTAACAACAACCACAATGGCCCCATAAACTTTCATTGAGGCATCGCTTTGTGGCAATTGAACCTAGATCTTTTCCGAAGTGGATGGGGTGGGGGAGGGGGAGGGGGGACAGATACCTGTCACTGACAGGTGCTAATGAACTACAACAACTATGCAACAACTACGGGCAGCATTTCGTAATAATTGAGTGCGACAGAGAGCGGGCGAGGCGCTCGGGCTGCGACTGTCTCTGTCGCGGTCTCTGAATATGCTAAAATATGCTAAACGATTCTGCTCTTTTTTTATTATTTCTACACGCTTGTTATTCTCGTTTCCCCCGCACCCAACGCCCCTCGATTCCCACGAGCTGGGACTGAAAAAAAAAAACTAATTTGGGCAAACGAAACTCGTATTGAGGTAGTCTTGACTACAAATCCGTATTTCGGATTTCTCGGAGCCGGAGAAAAATGGGGGGAAATGTTAGACACAGATAGCAACAACAGCGAAATGCTATAAATTTATCTTGGCTTAGATTTATTGATAGACAGCTCGGCAAATTTATGTAAACGATTGAGACACTTTTTTGCCGTCGGTACTGAAATTGTTTTGGCCTTTTATGTGTCGCATTCGGGAGCAGCCGTTGGAACGTGTGAAATCAGCAGCTAACTGCGATACACGAGAAATTTGTTAACATTTTATTTAAGAAGATAGCGACCGCATAAATTGCATAATTTGCGAGAGGTTGTAGACCCGATAAAGTCCATGTGGCAATCTCTTTTTGCAAACTAATTTAAATGTTCGAATTATTTAAACATAAATAAATAATGATTTATTATTCACATGCTAACAATATATGAATATAGACCAACATAGAAAGAAGCTAGAAGAAGATTGCCGGTCTGACGAAGGTATTTGTAGTTTAGTACTAAAGCTTGAAACAGTTTTTGTAAATTCTTTTAAATTTTAAATTCAGTTTAAAAAAGGGAATATTTAGAAGTATATAGGTATAAGAATTTCAATAAAAAGTAATGAGTAAAATCAGATATTTTAAAGATATTGACAATGGCTTATATTTATACTTGTTTTCTCATAACGCGGTGAGAATGTGTTTAAGCAAAATGATTAAGGCTTTTTTAATTGTATCGGCTACATAATTAACAATTTCGGTTAACATCGGATATAATGGAAATGTACAAATGGTTTGTAAAACTCTTCATAAAGATACCAAAAAAAAAACCTTTTAGAACAGTCAATTATTTGCTCCTAATGTTTGTGCTTATCAGTTGAACTACTTGCAGATGGTCGCCTATCCTATATATATTTCTATTTCGCTTAATTTATTCGGCTTTTAATTCACATTTTTTATACACGCAGAATAAGTTTTGAAATATCCATTAGGGTTCCCATTTCCTTCCGCACAGCCGGGAATTTCAAATGCCGAGATGATTGCCGTTGATAAGCAAACTTAGGTTGCATAAATTAGCTGGCGAAGGAAGTCATGTATATTAAATACAAGTAAAGCAAAAATATGCGTCTTTAACTGGTTTTGGACGCCAGCTCGGCTGTTTATTAACCTGTTAACCGTTCTCCCAGCTTCGGCTCCCAGCCCAGTTCCCATCCCCCCACCCCCCCCTTCCATCCCCTCCTCTGCGTGCAATGGAAATGCACATAAATAAAAGATAAGTCGGGCAAAAAACATAACAAACGTTTGCATTTCCGGCTAATAAAACGGGTGGGCGAAGGGGCACAAACATCGGGCCGCACTCCGTTTGGGGCATTAGCGGCTCTTATGAATATTCATGAGGATGGCATAATAAAATATATTTACGAAAAAGTAATACAAATCAAAATGAAATTAGTCCGGGTGGCGGTGGCGAGGGGATTTATAGCCAACTGAGAACTGAGCCACCGCCGACTCAACTGAACTCGACTCAACTTAAATTAATTAAAGCAGCGCAGTGTGTGGAAACATTTTACGTGTTGCCATGTGTGGATGGATGCATTCGGCTTCCTAGTTTACTCCCCCCTGCCCCTTGGTGTTGCCTTGCCTTGGCTAATTATTCATTCATGACATGTTGAATGCACACAGCCTGTCGAGAGTGGGGAGGGGCAGGCCGGGGAGTTCCCCAGTCGGGCATTATTTACAAAGTTTTGCAGCACTTGTGCTAAAGTATCTGACAGATACGCCGGTGCAGGCACACACGTACGAGGTACATGCACGGAGAGAAATTCAAGGCATCATTTTCAAAGTCATATAATTTTAATAAGCTCGTACAAGTCAAGTCATAAGTCGAATCATCGTTTATTAACATACGAATCAGTTCTTATAATATTAGCATACAATGTTTATCAAAATATTATGATTATAAAAAGAGCTAGCAACAACAGTAACTATCAAAATCCTCCTAAATCTAAGTCAATCTACTACAACTTTTTTGATCTAAGAATATCTCTTTTAATTTGATATTTTTCGCTCTGTGTAGCTGCAGTAGCCGTGTTAAGCCGTGGGTTGTGGGTTGTGGGGGGAAGCGCTGTGAAGAGCATTAAAGCGTCAACGTGCTGCTCACGTTCATCAGCGCCCATGGCCAGGCCAAATGCTGGAAAAAAACGAGTTGTGGCCAGAACAAGTAACACACATGCAGGCAGAAGGCAGAAGGAACATCGACCCCGCCCCCATCCTCAACCGCCCGCCCCTGCCCCGCTGAAATACCGCCCCCTTTCCCCCTTTCCCCCGATTGCGGACACTGTCCCCTTGTCGCCTGTGTGCAACCTGCTAATAGCTTGTTTCGCCGTCGCTACAAATTAACTTTGGCTCTGTTCACCCTGGGCTGCATTTTCGAACTGCACAGCTCCGATCACTCTGTTCTGTGCTGCAAATTACACTATTTTTCACTCGGCCGGAGCAACGAAGTTGGTACAGTGGGTACAATTCACAACGACCTTTACCGTTACTTATATACTAAAATAAGCAAGAAAACAATTAATTTTTAATATTTAATGTGTATTATGTACTGAGCTCAAGTCGAAAGAATATTTTCCCCAACCTACATTTTTTTTGTACAAGTCTGTTAGCTATTATTACATAACTTAAGACCATGTAATAGGCTATATGGCCTTAAGGTAATTTTTCCCTAATATACACGTGCTGCTCATTTTAAAGGCCATGTTCTTATTACTAGTTTAATTAGCTTTGAACGATTACAAATAAAAATGCTTTCGTCCAAACTAATATTAACCTCAGCAAAGAAAAGCTGATGTATTTATCTTTGTGGCTTTTAAAATCATTAAGCCAATCACGAAACTTTTTCCCATATTAATCTTTTCTGTCGATTTCTGTTTCCCCAAAGAAACTGTGAGTACTATTTTCATAGCTTTCAAATGTGTAAAGAACTCAGGTAGCTTTAAAAATGTGTTAAAATTTGTTATCTTTTTATCACTTCTTTTAATTGGCATTTGATTTAATCTCTTTGCTTATGTTCTTGCTTTTAAAAATTGCAATAATTGCAGCGAGGTATCTTTACTGTCCTGTCTCATATTCAGCACACTGTGCAGCTATGCAATCGTGTGAAATATTCAAAGAGCTCGGTAGCAAAACAAAACCCACATGGGCGATGGCAAAAAAGCTAAACGGATGTGGATGATGTGTCTCGCTTTGGTTTTTGGGCTGGGAAAAACTCTCGCGCACATTCGGGCTGTCGGAATCGCGCCCAGGAAATATTGCAACAGGACAGGAACCACCGGGTGACGGTCGGAATGGTGTGGACGGGAATGGGTGGCAGGAGGGGAGGAGGCCGGCGACAAAAAACACACTCTGTGGATTCCCCCTTTGCCGAGTCGAGCAGGATAAGAGCGCTTAAAGTCGCACATTTAGTGACAGTTTGTTGGATTTGCATGGTGACGACGTTGACATGGCAGAGTTGTCATGATTAATGCGTGGCAAGGGAGCCGGAGTCAGCCACTCCGGGCCAAAAGCTGAGACAGCCGGATGGCCAAAGCTCTGGGCTCTGAGTGGCGGCAGAATCCGTTTGCCCCGGAGAGATGGAAGTCGCGTAAGTGGGTCAAGCTGTGCCAGGAAAATCCTGGGAACGGGCATGGTGTCCACTTCGGAGGAGATGAGTTTTTAATAGAGGGAAGTCTGTTTGCTCATGGGCCAGTCACTTTGAAGTCGGAAATTAACGGTATTGCAAGCTAGAGATGCTGGCAATTTTAATTAACATCAAATATGTTTGCAAATACATTTATTTTTTGGCAGTCCTTCCTATTAGGCTTTAGTTTATCTGTGCTTTTTTTCTAACTAAATTGATATGCGAGAAACGAAGTCTAATATACATCTGCAGCTAAAGTGAAATCTTTTAAAACTGACACTAATCATTAAATTATAAATATGTAAAGGTATTGCCTCGCTGACTTTTGATTGAAATTAGAGAGGGTATTTTTAAATTTAAGTTAAAGAGCATAGAATATAACTCAAAATACAGGGTGTTGGTAGACACGTTAAAGCAGCCGTACTTCGTGCTGGTTTTCATTATCTGGCGCAGATTGAAAATGTATCTGCGAGATACACTTTGGCCAGCTTAATGAGTTGCGTTCGATGCTAACTTTTGACATTTGCCAGATCGGCCGGCAGAAACGCTGCATGCGAAATCGACCAAATTAAATGTAATACAATGTAAAAAGTTGCAGTGCGTGTTTGCAGTTTGCAGTTCGGGATAGAGCCAGAGGAATTGGAGGGCGACGGCGGGAGTGGAGGGGGTGATTGGAGTGGACCGTGTTGGGCTCCGGGGCAACAAAAAGGCTGAAATGGCATGCAACTGCCACTGCCCCCACCACAAGCACCAGGCTCTCCCCTCCGTCCATTAGCCATTTGCCATGTGTGCTGAAGTTTTTTGTTGCTTTATTTCGAATTTCAGCCTTTTTTTTTACTTTTCCGCTGCCGCCGCTTTCGAACGTTGCTAAAAGACAGCGCATTAAAATTTAAATTGCATTTCGCCCGACGCGAACAAATATTCTTTTTATTTTAATGCGACGGCAGCAGCAAAAATGCTAATCAGTTGAGTATAACTTTATACAGGCTTACCCGCCAGATTTCGCTGCTGGTGATTTTGTTTCATTAATCAAAACCAAAGTTCAATGGACCCGCCAGGCCAAAGTACTTTAAAATTATGTTTTATTGAAAATGGTAGAACATATTTCATATAAACACATATATTTCACACTCCAACCGAAAGTTATGCAACAGCACTTCCCACACATGCGTTCGTCTGGCTGCCTGTATTGGACTTCATATTGCAATAACATTAAGTGGGCTCATTGCTCGAGGGCGCATCAAAATCAACAAATCAACGGCAGCGGAAGGAAGCAGAGGGTGAATTTCTTAATATTATCAAAATACTCAGGGCTAAATGTCCATGGCGATAAAAGGGTTTTCCAGCAAAGCAAACAATTCAAGGAAAATTTGTAATCCGAATGTGTGTAATGGCAAGAGGATTCACTTAAAAGCATCTTCTTCAATTGCTTACTTGTTCGATGACCGTTTAGCCATTTGCCATAACTGGAACTAAACACACTTGACACATTTCTCTGGGAAAATATTTAAAACAGTAAATTTCTTTTTAAGCCAGATTTTCGATAGAGAGGTCTTCTATTCATTTCTTCAAATAAGTTTATCCAATCAAGCGGACAATTCGACTATCAAAGAGCTAAAATACAGTTCATGCAAATAGTTTGCATAAAAATGTGGATATTGTGAAGCCAGGAAACTTCTCTGAAATCAAATGGCAAAAGCCAGGGACAGTGTCCACACTTTAAACAACTTTCAACTTGTGCTGTTCTGTTTGCCTGGGTTCCGGGACCAGACAAATTTTAATCACATTCTAATTAGCCAAACTACGTCAACGAGTCCGGATGCCGCTCTCCCTATCTGCTGCATTTCCCTCTCTGTCTGGCCAGCACGGCTTAATAAGGAAATCAATTAATAACAAACGATGCAGCAACCTTAGAAGTTGGCTAACCGGGCCAGCGGATGGTAGTTTACAGTCTGTCTAATAGATTTGAAATTAAAGTTTGTGCCGCAGCCGACAAAGTTGGTCGAAGAACGACATTGAATTGACTTAACAACAAGTTGACTTCAAGCTGCAGATACACAGATACTCAGATACTCGGATACTCGGATACTCGGATGCAAAGATACAAGAGCAGGCCCAGACAGCGACAGCAAAAGCAATGGCAACAACGAAGACGACGACGACGACAATGAAGTTGGTCGCCTATGGAACATGGCAATGCACTCAGACGAGGAGAGCAACAGGAGTGGGGGTACAAGAAAAAACTTCCGTAAACAACGCGTTTCAGCCCGGGCCATCAACCAACCAAGATTTAAAATTAGAAACGAGAGAAATAGATACACCGAAATAAAATAAGAAGCGGCAAAAAGAAAACGAAACGAAGCTGAAGAATACCAAATGGAAAATGAAAATAAAATTGTCTGCGAGTACCTTCCTTCGAGCCAAGTGCAGGCGACTCGACTGCCTGTGTGTGTGTGGGAAATGCTAGGAACGTTCAACTGGGGAATACTCTGAGTTACAGTCGAGGGAAATAAAGTAAAAAACGATTAACAAAATAAAGGCGTACAAATTTGTTATGTTTTTCAAAGTTTTTAAGTAATGTATAACAGACATTGTAAAGTATTAGATATTTGTTCTAAAACTTACTAATTTTTTAAAACATTTGTCATTTTAAATCTAAGGAAGGGCCAAGGAAACCGAAGTCCAACACAGAATTCGACCGCGAATTCTTTAGAACAGGAGGATTTAAACTTGTAAATCAACAAAATAAATCGCGAATTCTTTAGATCCAGTGAAAAGGACTCAAATCCGACTTGTCCCTACTTAAGACCAATATGTAACCTACATGTATCTATTTAGCAACGTTCCTAGATCCCGATACTACTTGCTTGCGTGCAGCTGTATCTGGGTGGTGAACGGTGGTCTAGAGGATCTATACCTATCCAACCATCCACCGCCTTGGGGGCCGCACTGCAAGCGAGCAGAGGCAATCAAACAACTGAGGCATGACAACTTTATGCCAGGAGCAGGCCCATAGAATTTGCTGCCAATGATGGCCACGATGATGATGATGATGATGATGATGATGATGATGATAATGCATCTTGGGACGGGGGTGGCTAGAGCACGCTTCTATCTTAGCCATTCGTCTGAATGTTCACCTCTCCAACTCCCATTCTCCAAGTCTCCGGCGGCTTATTTGACGAACGAGCCAAGACTGATAGCCGACAAGCGACAAGCGTCCGAACGGTTCATGACATAAAAATTAAATAAACAAAATTATGGACCAGGCCGTATGTGGCCTGAAGATGCCTTATGTTGTATACCCATGTTCCCGTCCTCTTGGAAACTTTGATAAGTGTAACGTATGGAGGTTTGGATAAGGCCCCGGTGCAGGGGTGAGGGTAAAACAAATAGCGCGTATGGAGTGGGGACAAATCAAAATAAACATTCTATTCGTCTGTACACAAAATGCTGTTTCCCGAATTGGTGTGTTTGTTAGATAAACAACCGAGGGAGTTTTCTTTTTTTTTCGGAACTCGAATCGGCTGGAGAACTCCAATGCCCCGGAGTGGAATAAAAACTGCCTGGAGGCTGAGATACAACTAATTTAAACGAGAAGTCGCCAGAGATGAGCTGACTTCACTGGGGCGTCAAAGGAGAGCAGCCAGTTAGCAAAGAGTGTAAACACTTAAAGCAGATATATGTTTACCGCTTCGAATATGTACTGAAGAAGTTGTTTAAATATGTGAAGACTTGAGAGTTGACAATACATGAGTTTGCTGATTGACTTAACTACGAGGGTGGTCTGATAATTTGTAATATATTTTTTTTTTTCATTATTGCAAAGAGACTTTACTACCTGTATCTTTTAATTGTTAGCTAAAATTAAGCAAACAAACTAAACCTTTAAGATTTTACTCAAAAATCGAACATTTTATACATATGGTTGTTTGCAACTATTTAAACCTGTTTTTAAAAACAAAATGCAAACTGGACCCTCTTCATTACATTCCGAAGTCGTCTCATGTGCCGCAACAATTCATTGGGTAAAGCAGAGAAAAAAACTTACTGAAATGAGAGGAAATTATCAGTAGCATCAAGTTAACTTGTATTCTATTTGAAGTTCCCGTGGCAAACGAAGCGTGCCCAAAACAACTTTCAAACACATTCCCCAAGTCCCCACAAGAACAGCTTGCCCCCGTTTCCCTCTTTTCATCACTCGATGGCAACAAGCTAACTGGCAGTTTGCAGTTTTCACAAAACAATTTCCATTACTGCAACTTTTTAATGCCCCACGATGACTACAGGCCATCCCTCCTCCTTCCTCACTTTTCCCCGTTCCCCGCTTGAATCATGTGTTGCCACTCAATAAAAATATGCTTTATGAATTAATGAAAAGAAAATGTTTGCACTACCAGAAGTGCAGCATGGGTGGCAAGAGGGGAATTTCAGGGGCTGGGAAAAAAGTGCACCGAGTGTGGGGAGCATTTGATTTTTACAACTCTGATTGCCAAGACAGGTTTCATTTACAGAGCCGAGCAAAAAAAAACACAGATTAAACTTTAAATGCGTTAAGCTGATATTACATACATATGAGCATTCCGGTTTGCGGTGAATGCGATCTGATTACCAGCTAATGAGCAGCTGATATGATATCAAAGTTTATTTTTTTTTAATGGCATACGTTCTGAAATCAGTTCTACTCTATTAATCTGAGCCGTAAATAAATGGATAAAGCAAAGTCCGGTTCTTGGAATTTCTGAATCAGCTATTTGAGTCATCGTGACTATTTATGAGTAGCTGGCGGAGATTAAATATAAATACAAGTCGGTTCTGATTTGTATACCCTCTATGAGGATATTTTAGCTTCAGTCAAAAGATTGCAACTTCGTGGTTAAGACATTTTCATATTCAGCATTTATTAATTAAATTAATTAATTTAATCTTTATCGGACGACCATATTTTATAGCTGCTTGGTTTTATTTTATTAAGTTGCCTTTCTTTCCTTACGCTACAAGTACAACAAAATACTTAATTTTATGTGCGCTAATCACAAAATACATATCTAAGTGTAGTCTTTTTATAGTATATTATACAAATTTTTTATCTCAGCTTCGGGCTTCCGGAAATTGTTTCCTTTCTTAATACTTTATCAAAGAATTTTCTGTAGTGACTCACGTTCAGTTTTATTGCTTCAATAATAACAAAAGATATAGTTTAAATGTTAAATAATATATTTGATAATTTTATTTGGTTTAATTAGAAATGGAGTTTACATCCGCTCTTTGGTATTGACATTTTGGTATGTAAAGCAAAGAAAAGTCCATATCCTACTATTAATTATATTTATATTATGTTTCAAATACTTTAAAGAATGAAAAATTATTCATTTCTAGTTTAATAAATAACTAAGGATTTACTACATTGTTCACTCTTATGAAATACAACTAGCAGTTTCTATGCAGATTGTATGTTTAGAAAGAACCAGCCTGCTTAAGGTTGATAAATGGTCCTGGAGAGCTATTCACTTTGAATTATCATAACTGCTGCGATTCCCATACTTTAGGGATCGCATTGAGAACACACTGTGGAATGCACTGTTGAGGTGCACGGGTTAGCAGCCGTCTGTGAAACGGAAATTGATTTCTGCCAGAGCATTGGCAATCTGCATCAATATGCACGCAAGAGCGGAAATGATTGCATCACCTAACACAACCACGTGCCATTCACTGCAAACTGCATTTGCGAGCTGCAAGTTGCAAGTTGCAATTGGCAAGTAGCAAGTGGCAAGTGGCAAGTGGAAGTGGCAAGAAGTCGCTGTCTGGCGGAGTTTGCATGCAAATTGCGTCAAATTGCATATTTCCGGTGCTTGGCTGGCCAGTGCGTAAATATTTTATGCTTCATTCTGTCTTCGGTCTAGGCAAGTGAATTATGGCTAATTACAAGCTCAGTCGAAGGGGTTTGGGCACTGGTGGGGCCAGAGCCAAAGCAACAAAAAACGCGAAGGGGCCAAGGGTCCGAAGTCCGTAGTCCGTAGTCCGTAGTCCGAAGAGCCAGCCAAGCACATCGCCATCGACCATGGCAATCATCCCCCCAGGGCGCCAAAATGCGGTCGCCTTCGTCGTTGTGGGCCACACTTCTAGGGTAACTAGTTGAATTTCCATTCGGCTTTGCCGCATTCCGCTTGCCGCTTGCCGCATGCCGCTTGTTTAATATATATACGTATACCTTTGGCCACCATTGTTGCCGTTGCGGCGGCTCTTGGGTTTCCCTTTCGGGATGTCCGAGTCCCGAGCTACAACTCCCCTGCCCCGGTGGCATTTGATTTAGTGCACGGTCGAAGTAATTTAGATTTGTGGTCGCCATTTACGCTGCACATGGATTTCTATTTCTTTAGCCTTTTCCACTTTATCGGTCGCCGTTCAGGCGGCAAGATGTTGCCCTTACAGGAATGGTTTTTAATTTCCTTTTCACAGTTCATTGTCGCCGGTTTTCTTTTGCGTTTGGGGTTGGAAAATCCTTTACTGATAACGACCATTATGGGCTACTTAGAGAGATAATTTAGTTTGAAGGGATTTGGATTTTGGTACAAGTACAGATCAAAACAATTGCAATATATAAATTTAATTTCAACACTGGTCAACACATCTCATCTTAATTAAAAAAAATTTTTATATATCGTTGCAAACTAGCAAGCTTACACGTCATTTTTCTATACATTACACAAAAAGTAGCTAAAGTAAGTAACAATACAAGCTAACAAAAACTTAGCTAAGAACGTTGAATCTTAATAAATTCTACAATATTACACAAATTATTATTATTTTTTTTGAATAAATGAAGCCTTTATCAACTTAAATGTAGTGACACCATTCTAGAAACTATATCCCAGTATACAGCCTCTAGAGATGGGTCAGTTCATTGAACCCGACGTCAGGGAAGGGCCCACAGCTAAGTTTGCCTTTCCGGCGCGACTCCAATTAGTCATCACTCGGAGACTTGCCTTGTCCAGGCTAATTTCTTGGGCAAATATACCAGCTTCAGCCAACTAATCCGCACTGCATTCTTATGTCCCTTTCTCCTCTCCCGTTGCAGGTAAATACATATTTCTGCCTGGCAGCGTTAATTTGGTCTAATTTGCAAGGCATGCAGTGCGAGTGTCTCTGAGTCTTGACTGCGCCGTGCTCAGGGGCTACTGTTTAATGGCCAACTTTGTGGCAGCGGTAGTGGCAGCTGGACTTGGTCATTGTCAATAGCAACAGGTAACGCCACGAAAAACCACTGTAGTATTTGCATTTCCCATTATTATTATTGCTGCTGCAGCTGTTGTGGCAATTGCCGCAGCAGTTGCCCCTCGGATGCCAAAGGTTCCTCGGCCCAACTTCCCCGCCCCGGAGTGCTAATGGCCATCGGTCGGAGCTGGTCAGAATTTGCGCCCTGGGAGCGTGTGAAAATTTCTGTTTCAGTTTCTGTTTTCGGTCTCCCCGCTCCCTGTTCTTCTGCGGAGCAATTTGTTGCTGGCCACGTAATACAAGCCCCGACAAAAGGGTGTTTTCAGGGAAATGGCAATGGCAAGGCAAAGGCCAGGGGCAAATTGTTAATTAAGTTGTCTCCCGAAGTAGGAACTTCGCATGGGGAGGGCAACTCCTTGCCTTGTGGCCAGTTGCACTATTTGGTCCAGGATGCTGAATGACAGATTTATGCAATTACCCCAACAATTTTCACTATACAAAGCTACTCGAGGGTTGAGACAACAAGTTAAAACTTAAACTGTTGATAGCTTCACCCAGAAAAAAAAAGAACGAACACAATCAAACACATTTTTCATGATTTAATAATAATTCATTCGCCTGTTATTGCTCCTAATTTGTACACTTTTGTTCACAGAAATCAATCGCTTTTGGAAGCTCAAACCTTCCGTTCTTAAAAAAGTTGCCTAGAATTTCGGAAACTTAAAAATTGGATTGCTTTTAAAGTTTATTTCCCAGACTTTGGAAAAATAATGTTGTTTTTTGTTTCGACAGGATTTTTTCGAGTCCATTTTCTAAGCACCCATCCAACAAATAAAACTGTATTCTCTTGTGACTTAAGCTATTAATTTAAAGTACTTCCCCCCTTAATTTTTGCTCTTGTAATATGTCTTTGCAAATTGAATTTCCTGCTCATTGATTTCGACAGCTCATTCAAAATTTACCACCCTCCCTATCCTCTTCCATCAGAGGAGAATCCATTAAAAATATTTCGCTTCATTTATCTGAGGCGATTGGCCAGGGCTTAATGCCAATCAAATGAAGCCGGATCCTTGTTTATTGTTGACTTGCTCCATCTCCCACTTGGCCACACCCTTGGGGCCATCCTCTCCCGAAGATTGCTTTTGGGATTCAGGTGTGGGTGTGCATCCTGTTTATAATTCTATTTGGCAACCTAGTTACCCGTTCGCCCTATCTGAGCCTCCCTCCGCTCGCAAACTAGCACAGCAACCATGCATCTCCCTGGCACATAATAAATTCATATTCAATTACGCGTGCTGCCGAAGGGGGTGTGTGGGTACAATGTGGGAGGGACGGGGTTTGGAGTTGGGGGTGGGGGTGGGTTCAAAGCCAAAGGTCGTGTGCAACACAAGCCAAAAATGTGTTTACTCTGCGGTGGCAGCTCTGCTGTTATTGTTGTTCTCCCCTTTCTTTGGATAACGCTCCACGAGGCCTATAAATGGAGTCGAGTGCAGGGGACGGCGCGCCGGCTAACTGCATGCATGCATGATAAATGAAATATTTATATAGCTAAAATACGTAATTAACTCAAATTATAATGGGGCGACTCGGATGGACGCAATGCGTGCAATGTCCATCTCACTGCTTTCTCCCTCCTCCTGCTGGTTAAGTCCCTTTCATAACAATAGGCATTGAGACGATTGTCTGACAACAAATTTATAGAGCAACGATTTCAAATAGCAGAGATAGTCGGAAGAAGTACAAAATAATGCAAGTTCGAGGCATAAGTTATAATAGCTCGTACAGAAACTTAAAATTTGACAATTGTCTGACAACAAATTTAAAAATAAACGTTTTCGAATAGCAAAGGTTCTCGAAAGAAGTACAAAATAATATAAATACAAACAATAAACTAAGCCTCGGATCTTAAGTTATTATAACTCGTAAAAAAACTAAAACTTGGGAAACTTTGAATTTTGTTAGAAAATTCAAACATTTTTAGCCCAATAAATAAAATTGGGCTTCTTATAATAAACCTGCATGTGGCAAGACACTTTTTTCCAAACCGTTCATTATTTTTAAATCTGTCTAATAAGAAAACGTTTTCGCAAGTGAAATCTGTAACTTCTTATTTAGGATTCCTAGAAACTATTTCTCAATATACCTAGTTTTCCAAATCTTTATTAAGGGGCTATATACAGTTAAAAAGCCGAAACGAATTTTTAAAAACTATTTGGACTGGATCTTCTGATATCTAAAAATCAAAAAGATTTCGTTTAAGTATTGTCAAATCTAGTAATTATTCAAATGAACAAGCAAACTAAAGTTTTATGATAAAATGACGGTTTCTCAAACAAAACAATTGATTGATTTGAGCAAATTTTCGGTTTTAAATTGCTTATAAATAAATATTTTTTGGAAAAAAAAATTTTCTATTATTTACTAAAAGATATATTTAAGAAGCTCATGTTAAAATTTGAGACAATCGGCATGGCCATTTTTGAGTAATATTGGTCTACGACTTTGAAAACAACATTTTGAGTAAAACGCGCTTAAAGTTTGTACTTGCAAGCACACTGAAACGTCTTTTTAAGTTTGGGTGTAACTTTTAAATTGTTCACCGGAAATTTTCAGTGTGTATTCTTAAATACATGTACATTAACAAAATAAAATAAAAAAAAATACATTTTATTTTAAATTCTAACTGTATTAAACCCCTTAATTCAGCGTTAACGCTACGTATTATGCTTCTCTGAATCAATCCCATGCCTTCTTTACTCCCTCCACAACCACGATAAGAAACCACAAGATATGCTAAGCAGGGGAATTGAATGGATTTCTTTGGATTTAAAGGGGCGTGGCCAGGAGAGGGGGGCAGTGGCATGTTGAAATGCATGCTGAGTGTGATTACAACAACAGCACAGGCAGCGATGGGTGCTTCCCGCTCAGCAGACCCCCACCTGCCCCTTCCCTCTCGATTCCAGTGCCACGCCCCCTCCTGTTCGCCCTATTTTGGCTGCGTTGCGTTGGTCATTATTTACTCATCGATTGCCGAGGAATGCGGTGCATCATGCGGTGTTTCTGGCGAGAATAACTCCTCTGTGCTCCTCTTCACAGCCCCTCCCCTCACTCTGTATTTGTGGCTCCTCCGCATTCCCCTCTTTAGTATTCCCCTCAGATTGTCCGTCTGCCTGCGAGTTGCTGCACTGGCTGCGGCCTGCGGACTATGGACTATGGACTGCCGACCGACGACTGCCGACTGCCAACTGCCAACTCCGGACTGCTAATAAATTCAGCAAAGCCAGCAGGTTGCTAGGCTTAAGGTTCTGCCTGACGAAGGTTTTGGGAGGAGAAGGGGGTTCAAAGGGGCTCGGGGGGTTTCGGTGGGGCCCAGAGGGGCTCAGAGGGGCCTAGGGGGGCTGAAACAATAACAAATCGTGTTGTTAACTGGCAGCGTCGTCATCGTCATTGGCGTACGCACGAATGCATTTTGGCTTGTGTATGCGACTGGAACTCCACTGAGGCAAAATCGCCATTAAATTAAAATGAATTTAATTTTGAGACAGAGGTTCCTCCTTTTACAAACGATGTTATTGATCTTCTAAGTCAGTCTTTATAAAAGTAAAGTCTTTAATGTTTCTAAAGTTTAATGGCTCTGCTGCTAAAAGCAATAACCATTTTTGTAAACAGCTTTCTGTCAAGTATCGCTTCCTAAAGTGATGAGCGATTAAACAACACAAATGGACATGTGTTTTCTCTTAGTTTTATTAATGTTCTTAAGCTGGTTGAAAATGGTGAGTCACTTTTATTATCTGTCTACACTTTACAATTTTTAGCAAAAAACTCTTTAATTTGATAGTTCTTTATGGCTTAGCTTAGTAGCTTATTGGTTTTGATATAGCATACAGTAAATGTAAATTTACCACCAATCTTAAGCAAAAGTAAATTATATATAAAATAAGCTGAAATTGTGTTTAAACTGAAAGTATTAGATTAGTATTCAAGCGCAGTGTTCTATTTTATTTTTTTAAAAACATTTAACAGTGACTGTATGGTTATGACTTTGATTTTATAAATATTTATTTTACGATTTAAACGGCCTTAAAAAAACTTATTACGCCTATGATATTATTGAAGTAAAATTAAATAATACATAAAATACGCTGAAATTGTATTTAAACTAAAAGGATTAGATTATAATTCAAGCCCAGTGTTCTATTTCATTTTTTAAAACATCTTTAACAATGACTGACTTTGTCCTTAAAAAAACTTATTAGAATTGTTCAAATTCAATGCAAGAAATTTATTCCCAATCAAGCTCTTTCGAGTGTGGCATGACTTTTTTTCCAGTGGATCTCTGGGACAGGGTCTGGGATCTGGCCAATGGTCACACATAGCTGGTCCCCTGCCGTCACCCCTCCCCGCTCTCGATTCCCGGCAGTCCCTGCTGCTAGTGCTTAGTATGCATGCTTCGTTGGCCTGCGTCTTGGTCCCGGGCTTGGACCGGAGTTGGGCTTGGACTTGGGCCTGGACTTGGGGCTCCGAGGCCTCGGCTCATTGTCATTGACCTCCGCACACATGGCCAATTGTAACTGCAACTCTCGTGTCTTTTCCCCCTTCGAGACTCCAGCTCCACCTCTAACCGGCCGTTTGCCGAGGTAAAGGGACGTTGCATAGACAATGTTTGGAGAATGCGTATTGAAGTTGTTTTATGTTCGCTGGCCACAACAGTGTGCAGAGTAGTACCCCAAGGATAGAGTGTTTAGTATGCGTGTTGGTGCAGTTTTAAAGCCGAGTGCAAGCTGCTTAGGAGTTGGCTAAGTCGCAACATATGGCCAGAGTCGGCTTATCCCTTCCGGAGTTCAGGACACTCTTTTGTGCTCTGTGAACAGAGGGCCCACTGTGCTAAGGACTTATGGTTACTTTCTTTCTAGGTCAATGGGTATTTTCGAAGCAGTAATTGAAACAATATTGTGGAAGTGGGAGTACCAATGCGTTGATTACCTCAACTTATCCAACTTTCAATTGCACTGCATTAGCAAATTATTTTGTATCTCACATTGAGCTCTCAAGCAATTGTTGCACATTGTTTAAAGCTTATTTACATAGGACCATGCAAATAGCTTTCCCCCGTTAGTAGGGAGTCTACTATTTTCCTCCCTCGACCAAACACACTCACACACACAAGATAAAAGTTGGCTGAAACTTCCGGTGCCTCTTTTGGGCAGGGTCAAAGTTTAACTTGTGTTTTGCTTCATTATGTAATTATTAGTTTGTGCAATGAACCGTTATTCTGTTGACTCCCAGTGAATGAGTGTGAATTATTCAGCAACCAGTTCTTGGCTCCCCCTTTTGCGGGCCCACTGTTTGTGCGTGTTTCTCTTTATTGTTTCTCTTTGGGCCATTACAAATTCTGCCCGGCACTTGGCCATTGCCTCCATGTGTGTGTTTGTGTGTGCCTTTAATTATACACTTGCCACAGAGGTTCGCAGCGAACGGGTTATTATTGCAGTGACCATTAAATATTTGATTTGCATTTATTAAGTCGATCGGTTACGTTAGCAGCTTTGCGGCAAGTGAAACCAATTATCGGAGCTAATTGGAACTGCTTCAGTCGTAGCACCGTGTGTCGAGTCCCTTTCTTCCCAGCAACTGGTAACAGGTAAAATGATTGTCCCAAGCTGTAATAAGATTTAACATTTTTATTTCCTTCATATGGAATTATTATTTCAGTTAAAAGCTTGCAACGCATCACCAGACGATTAGATTTAACTATGTCTGAACTTCAGAGTGTCCGTCCGTCTGTCCATCTGTTTGTCAGTCCGTTTGTCCGTCCGTCTGTCCGTCCGACCATTTTTAGAAACTTGTCTCTGAGTTGTAAAGCTATCTGTTTTTGGTTAGACTATATGTTTTAACAACATGTATTTATATAGAACGCAAAATATATATATTTCTTCATAAAAACCTGACGATAAACAATGTTTTCCTGTCATATCTGAGGGCTCAGCAAAGGGATTTTCATCGGTGATTAGGGCTAGAGTTCAGCGAGCTTCGATGACCGAGCGGGGGGGCCTTCAAGCCCATTCCAGTTGGTCTCTCGAAGAATGTGCCACAAGACTTTCTACCGTCGGCAACGCCTTTGTCAACGTCTCTCCTTGGAGTCGAGCTCGTTTAAAATCTTGCTTCATTGCGCTGCCAAAAGCTCGGTGGAGCATGAAAGCGCTTTCACACTTGCACTTGCAAAGAGCTTCACCCCCTCACCCTAGCACCCCCTCCCCCTATCACCACCATCCCCCTTTTAGCCCGCCCCTTGGCAAATGGCACGTTGACATTAGCCTTACAAGCTCATGAGCTGCTGTCATAAACTTTTATTATCATTACACTAACGTCGTTCCCCGACATCCGCTGGCCTGTCATATTTGTTTTATTGACTCCGCCACATGGTCTCCGCTATGCTGCACCCCCAGCCCCTTCCCTTGCCCCTCTTGTACGCTCCAGAAGTTGCAGTCAATGTCCTCTTTGTTTCCCCACAAAACCCTATCGGGCCAGAAATGCACTTCTACGTCTAACATTTGTCAGTGCCGAGTGCCTGCGGTCACTGATAAGATTACCGGCCCCGATAACCGCATGAGACATTTCCTGGAGGTGCCAGCCCTCCTCCCCATGGCCAGTTACCAGTTTCCAATTACCTCTCTTTCGGAATCTATCCTGTTCTATGAAAGGGCTTGGCTGGGATTGATAGACAGGTTTGAGATGGCCTTGGGCCGGAGAAGACCGAAAGAGACACCGATTGCCTTCAATTCAACTAAATCCATCAACAATTGTATTGAAACGGAAATATAAATAAGTGATTTTTATATTCAGTTTACTCTTAAGTAATATATGCATTACTGTTTTAATCATTTCAAGAGTTGTACACCTTTACTTTCCTCTGTTTCTTGTCAATCGATTGCCTTGCACTTCTAGTAAATTAAGCGGTATCCAAGGGCTTGTAGTTGATCCATTTCATTTATCGCTTTTAAGCTTGATAGCTCCTGATGCTTGGCAGTGGGCCAAACGAAGGTTCAGGCGTTGGGGGTGCCGAGTCTTTAATTTGGCTTGAGAGGACTTTAGAATCGGATGCCTTCCATCCCAGTGCCATACATACGCATATCCCTTTTTCCAGCCGCTTCAATTTCAAAGTGCTGCTTTGCTGTTCTGGGGCTCATGTCCTTTGCTTGTAATCATGGAAATGCCTTCGAGCGGTGGCCGCTTGGCACCATTCAAATGACTTCGTGGGCTGGAAAAGCGGGCGGAAAACTTGGCTCGACGTTTGAGCTGGTGCTTGAGCTCGAGCTAGACTAAACTTTTCATGTTGCCTTCGCATTTTGTAGTCTAATTCCACCCCGCTTTCTTTTCTTCTGCGGAATGCTATGACAAAAAGCTCTCTGCTGGCATTGTTGCACGGAAAAGTGAAGAAGGGGCGGGGCGGTGAAAGAAAATGGAAAGGGGTTGGGGTTGGGGTTGGGGTCCACATATCCTTTTGGCTTATCCAGCTAAAAGCGTGCCTTCTCCTTTGGGCTATACATTGCTCTCTCTCTCATATTACACAAAACTGAAGCACTTTGCATGGGATTAGGTTTTTTGCCAGCAGTGTGTGAATAAAAAAAAGGGTTAGTGGATTAAGAAATGGAACAAGTTTGCTCCCAAGCGAAAGTTGATCCCGTCATTACGATCTCGGTACTTTTCTAGGTGAAACTTAAAGCTATAACAGCCAGTTGGCAAAGTGTAGCCCCACCCATTTCCTCGGTAGTCTTCTATTCATGTTCCGCCGGGCATTCATCGCTAATCCAAGCCATGTCTTTAATTCCCTTGATATTTCACTCTGTTTGCCGCCGTCGTCCTGTCCCTCCCGTCGTCCCCTCCCCTCACCTGTCGTGTCAACAAAAGCCGCAAAAAGCAGGCAAATGCCAACAAATAACTAGGTGTATATATTCAGTTGTCTAGAAGTCCTCACCCACACAGAGGCAGTGTTTAACCCGCAGGCAGCCCTGCACCCCATGGGTGTCATTGCTGCGTTTAATATTGCAAAAAGGATGCCGAACTGGCTTAGAGGGGTTCATTCGATGGGGTTTCGAGGGGAATGTGGGGAGGGTGTGGAGGTGGCGTCGTGGTGGCGCCCACATTTGTCTTTCTTCCACTTTCCTCTGGCCTGATGTTTACTCAAGTCCTTGCATTTGCTCTATGCGCTTTAAAGTGAATAAAGCATAAACTGCTGTTGGCAGGAATGTCTCGACATTAAAATACTTACTACCTAGTATTTCCAATGAATATCTACCACCCAGTATTAAATACTTTCTAGGACATACCAAGTGTTTGTCTGTAACCAATTTACTTTATTACTGCCATAAAAACAGTCTTCTTGATTAAATGATTTTATCTTAATATGTATAGTGAGCACACAAAAATCTTAAACATTTTTTGAATTTATAGAACTTTTTATGTTTTTTTGGTAAGAATTTTAGTAATTTGTAGGAATTTTAATATTTCATTATTGACAATTTAGAGACATCTTCAAAATAAACAATAACGTGATTATAAATGAAAATTAAATTAACTGAAAAGTACAAATGTCGAACTAACAGACAAACTGACGACATTTTTAAGTCAAACTCAGGTTGAAAATTAACAATAATCATTCTGTACTATAATAACGGTAATATTGAATCGATTTACAGAGATGTTACTTTTCCCAATATCCTTTGAGATGTCATTCGGTACGCTCCATCTGGTCCCAAAAAGAGTTTTCCCGGCCTGCGTATCGCGATTGCGAGCATAGAAAGCGTGGCGTTCTTTTCCCTGGGGCAGCTTTCCTTCTGCTATATTATCCCGAGATTTTTCCTCTTATCCTTCTGCACGTTTTCCCTTTGTACGTTTTTGTATATTTGCTGCCTTTGCTCCAGCTCTCTCCACTTTCGTCGGGTGTAATGTTTGATTTAGTGTTTGTTTTTTAGCTCTGCGCTTCCGTTCCGTTCATCCTGTCTCTGCCTTTCACGCCCCTCCTTAGCTCAGCTTTCTTTGGCCGCTTTTCATACCCATTTTGTGTTGGCTTTAATAAGCTTTTATTTCCGTTTTTCAGCATGTTTCACTGGCTGCTTTTTATGCCGTTTTTCTCTTACTTCTCTCCTACTCCTCAGCTCCTTAGCTCCTCCTGCCCCTTGCCCCTTGTTGCGCTCCTCGGCTGTTTGCTCTTCCCTTTTTCGTGCTCCACTTGGCGCTTTTATTCATAGCTTTTAATTTGCGGTCGAAATGAAATAACAATAAATAAAATGGCCACTTCCCTTTCCGCGCTCCCCCTCCCTCTTCCCCTTCCCCCACGATTTATTTTTGCATTTGCTTGGAATTTTATGTAAAAATGTTGAAAACGAACAGAAACGCGGACCGCTATTTGTTTATATTTGTTTTTATCTAGATGGCGTTGATTGCCGGCATTTGTCTGTGGGCGTTTTCCAGATTGAAATGGAATTGGAATAGCGATTCGGATCGGGGACAGAGTTAAAATCGGACAGCGGACCTGCTGGGACCACAATGCTGGACATCAATGTGATTAAGGGCCTGGTGGCCACAGCTAAAACCCCGGGAGGGTTAAGCTCCGGGCACTAAGAACTCAGGGATCTGGAAAAAGGTTGGAAGTTGGCAAGCAAATATAATCCCAATTGTATCGGCTCTACTTGTGCCTCCGAGTATCTACCGTTTTTATTAGTTTTCCCCCAATCCCTGTGCTTATCCCCAATCAAAGCGTCTGAGGAACTCTTTCTGTCGTCGTATTTACTTATCCTGGCTTTGCCTGCATCGATATTGCAATCTTCGCAAAGTTCCTAAGCAAGTCCTAAGCACTTGGGATAGCTTCCTCCGCTCTGTTTCCTGCAAATTGGCAATGAAACTTTTGCAGCAGCAATAAATTCGCAACTTGGCACAGTTTGCCAGCCAGCCAAACACATATCGTTTCTGGGGAGTGCAGTGCAGGGGATGTCCAAACAAAACTACGAACCAAAGTCGCATATAAATAATAATCATCGGCTGATGTTGCAACATATTGGCAGCTTGGCGGCGGTGCAGCAGCCAAAAAGTTTCATAATTTTGCATATGTTGCTTGTTTTTTTTTTTTGGCAAAATACTGCGTTGCATGCAGCACTTGGCATTGCAGTTACGTAAACGCAAACTTGTATCCCAAACACTGCAACTGGAGGCGATCGTGAGTCACAGACTTCAGCCGATCGGTTTCCCTTCTCTTTCCCTGGACCATCTCTAATTTTATGTTTCGCTGCTAAGAAATAAAATAAATCAATCTATAAATACTTCTTGTTCGGAGTGTCCCATGCTGTGAAGCATAAAATGTTCATTAAACTTAATTTTCTAGCTCAGAGACGAGGGTCCCATAACTTCATATCTTTTACGACTCCGTGTTGACCTCAGCCAAACAGTTTTTATGTTATTTTGGAATTTTCTAACGATTTTATGTCAATTTTAGGACTCTATTGTGTGGCAGGCGAGAAAAAATGCAAATGAAACTCATTTGAATTCATTTCATTTAGCCAATTT
This sequence comes from Drosophila gunungcola, assembly GCF_025200985.1. Lineage (NCBI taxonomy): Eukaryota > Metazoa > Arthropoda > Insecta > Diptera > Drosophilidae > Drosophila > Drosophila gunungcola. The sequence continues at coordinate 1,870,722 of NW_026453170.1, read as the reverse complement.
GTGCGTGTAATTAAAAAGAAGTTTTAATATTGGACCCGTTCCTTGTATTGTATTTCCCTTCCGAGGGAACATCGTTAAATCAGGCGCTGCCAGAAATGTTTGTGATTTATGGATGCTAAACAAAAAGTGATTGGGGTCTAATTTTAAGACTGGAAATCTGTGTGGAGTTTCATTAGACTCTCATTAAGAATTAGGAATATCTTGATTCGATTTTTTGTAATTTAATCGAAGATGCACGCCCACTCTAGGAACTTGGCTTACCAAAACGCTTCCAATCAAATTCCAACCAAAAGTTCATACAAATTCCGTTGAAATTTAATTGGAAGAAATAATTCTTGTTTAACTTTAAAAAAAAAATGTATTTTGATATAGGGTATGGTAATTGCTCTTATACATATCTACATCAAAAATTATTCTGTTAAAGCATTGTAAATCTTAAGCCAAAAAATAATGCGCCTTTTGTGTTTTTTTGTGAATGTGAAAAAAACAATTATTTTAAATGTTAAATTTGTTTGTAAAAAAAAGACAAATACTTGTATTATTCACACCAATTTTTACACTTCGGATTTTTTTATTTCACTCTTGGATTCACTTTGTATTGCAAATTTTTACAATGCACGAGTTATTTAAACCACAAATTACTTTTTAATTATACTCTTATTACTACCAGGCTTACATCTGTGACACCTTTGTATTGTCTTAAGAACTTTTAAATAAATACAACTATTAAGTAAATACAATTTTCGGATAAGAGTGACCCCTTCGCAGCATCAGCATCCAAAATTAAGATCCGATGTTTTACGACTCTCCACACCCCGATTCTGAATCCCATAGGTAATGTGGCTATAACTATATCCCCCGCAGACTTAAAGGCGTTTCCTTTTTTTTTTCGCTAGTTGCATTTGGATAGCGAAATATAAAAACCCAAGGTTATCCACATCATTTTGTATGCTTTTTGCCAAGTTAAATTTTTTTCGCTTTTCTGCGAATTAGTTTTGCGAAAAAATAGAAACGAGCAAAAAATAAATGAATAAAGGTTGAATACATTTTTATTTTTGTGGCTAGACGCGCTGCAATTTCATTGTTAATGGTTCCATTGTGGCTGTGGCTGTTCATGCCGTCATTATCTAATTATTAAGTATATGCTTAGATGCAAAAGTCAAGGTGAATGCACAATTACTCATTCTTTATTTTGCTCGAACCAAGGAAGCAATTACGAGTCGCATTTGAAGCCATCAACCATTGGCAACCTCGGTAAATGAAAAACTCTGAAAACATTATTAATGGCAGCCGAAATCCGAGTGCCTGGCGAAATAATAATTTCAATTAATTGATTGCAATGATAAACCAAGCACTATTTTTAGCGCGGACCCCCAGCCGGGCCAGTTCAGCGGTTGAACCCAAGACCAAGTCGCACCAACCTCCGAGTGCCACATGAGGGTCGGGTCCGTTCCGTGAGTTCTGTCCCCGCCCTGCAAGAAGCCAATAATCCGAGGACAAGGAAGGCCTGCATGGGCTTTATGAGCGGCATTTAAGCTGCGATAAATGGCATAATGTGCCCTCATAAATGGCCATGGGAGTGGGTCTGCCGGCGGGAGTGGCATTGGGTAGAACGGGAATGGGAATGGAAATGGGAATGGTAGGCACTCCACTCCAATTGAAGCGTCGCGACCACGTCCGCGTCATAATCGGCGCAAAAAACTGCACGACAGTCAAAACGAAAATGAAAATCGCCTGCCATTTGCGAGTGTACATCAAGCTCGGGTATAGGGCTTTGAGATACCATAGAAAAATATTTTAAAAAAGTTAAAGGTTTGAGAATTTAATGTCACATTAAAAAAGCCACTGATTTTACAAATTTTTTACACTTAGAAAAAAGTAAGTAAGGTAGCTATTCAATAAAATTTCTTGGTCATATACATATAAATAAAATAATATATATATAAAATAAAATATATATAAAATAAATATATATATATATATATATACATATAAATAAATAAAATAAAAATGTTTAACGTTTTCTAAGATTTCGATAAATGTCTGAGTCTCTTTATTGTTATTTTATGATAATAATTGGACTGGAAAGTAGATTTTAAGTTTGATTTTACTTGTGGTGCATTTTATGGTATTTTTATAACAATTTTAAACACCAAAATAATTATGTCAATATTTTAGTAGTCTCCCATCTACCTAATATACCCTTAACCCTAATAGTCCATAGGGTAAGCAAGAGAACAAGTACGGGCGGCATATTTGTGTGAGTGCTGTGTGCCAGTACTTGGCTGAGCTTATGAAAAATGTGCGGATTTGTCAACAAGCTGCAGTAGCAGCAGCAGCAGTAGCAACAAGAACAACAACGACAGCAACAATTACTTAATGCCCATTGTATTGCATTTCAAGTTGGCAAATGGAACAAATGGAAACGAGAATCGCACAAGGGGATCATCAAGTGAAAAAGAAGAAAACAAAATGAGAACTTCGAAGAGTGAGTACATTTTCCGCACTGTTAGCAATTAAAGTGTAAGAAGCGATTTTCAAATAAGTACTTGCAGACCCCATTGGGCAAGTGGGGGTTAAGCGTGTGGCAGTTAATAAGCGACAAGTGCGGCAAAGAGATGAGGAGCTTAGGTGGCCAGGAACATGAGTCAGATAATTGGGGGAATACATATATACTCTATGCATGAAAAATCAATCATTGCTTACAAAAAAAGGTTTGAAAAATTTCTTATACTCGTACCTTGGCAACTGTTATGTTCCATAATTCAAACTTAAGTTAGTTTAACGTTCCTGTGAACTTGCCCTATTTTGTAACTCCTTTAAAAATCATTGCTCGGTATTTATATTTGGCGAATTTAAAATTCGGCTCAAAGTCGATCACATCGCGACAAGTGTTCACTGTTGGCCGCCAGCAGTTGACTGACTTAAAGCACTCACTATGCCTGCACACATGTCACAATCAGAACCCCAAGGGCCAATTCCATTCACACACACACTCACACAAGGCTCTGGGCTCACTCGATTATTTTGCTGATTGCTTTCCGGTGACAGCCATCTCTCCACCACCACCAACCCCTCCACACTTTCGGAAAATCCCCTCCCATTTCCCAAAGGGCACCTCAACAGGCGGCTGAAAACGCCGCACGCTCCTTTGAATACGAAGCGCGCTCCTGTCGCCGCTCATGCTGAAAAATGCGGGGCCCAAAAAACACAGCCGGGGGTCCTTTGCCCTAGTCCACCCCCATCCCCATACCCCGTCAATTGTGTGGAACCCCGTCGAAAAGAAAACCCCATGTCAAGTGAGCGAAACGCATATATTAAACAATTGTTTAAGTTAAATACAAAAGAAATACCGGGGTTAAACTTCAATGTATTGATTTGTCATCGAGTCGCAGAGAGCGTTGGTCAAACATCAATAAACATTTCATTCAATTTAGAAACAAATTGCAAATTGAGTATTCAATTTGTCTTTGTATTATTAATGTACGACTAATAAATGATAATTGAATACTTGTATTAACCATTTTATTGATAACAAGTGCAGTGCACCATGGAATCCATAGAAAGAGTTGATTTGGGCTGTTATGGAGAATATTTGTTCAGATGGTAGCCTAAATGGACACTATTTGAATTTTTATTACGTTCTGAGTAAGTTAAAGTGTCCTAAAATTGCCCGTGATATATCTAAAAAAGTTCGACTTGTTTTTGTTCCCATTCCGAGTAACAATTTGTTTTAGTTTGAAGCATCGATCTGGGCTGTCTTCTTGTTTGCGATCTGGTTTTTATTCAATTGGTGTTTTAGTTCAATTAAATGATGAGCTTGGCCCGCATGTCTGCACTTGGACCTCAATTTTAATTTAAATGTGTGCAGTCACTTATCATCAATGCATTTGCAATAAACAAGCAGTTCGAGTGGGATTTCTGATCCACGGCGCTGTGCCCCCTTCCCGCAGAAGCTTTGGAGCGAACTTGCCCCGCAGCCCACTTGTAAATGCAATTACCATAAACATGCAAAGCTTGTGCAGCTGCTGCTGCATGCGAATTAAAAAGTTTTAGCCAACGAAATTTATTTGAAAACAACGCACAAAATGGTCAAAACTATCAACTGGTACCCACAGCAAAGCGGAAGCGAAGGGGAGAACGAATATGCGAAGGGGATTATGGCAGTGCTAACGTTTTTTTTTACCTCTTTTGCTGGGTATGACAGTTTAAAATAAGAGCTTAAAGACGAATTATCATTAATTATTTAATATTGGTATTTATGATGCTCTTATAAAATACATGTAATAAATAAACCTATTTAAACGCTTCCCTTAAATGTGGTCTTTAATAATTTTAGAGATTTATTATATTAAATGATTAGATTTTAGTGCTTATTAAAACCTAATGGAATTCATCTGGTCTAAAGTCTTTTTAAATATTTTCCTAAATTCTAGTCCTTAACAAGTCTTATGAAGCTAGGGACATACATATATATCTTACTATAAACTGTGAGGCAAATTGTAGTCGAATCCCTAGCTGCATTATTCGACCATATTGACTTCATTTAACAGTATCCCTCGCAGCTGACTTCTAACTTTGTCTGCCGCTTTTAGTTGATTTTTTGCACACAATAATATCTATGCATATATTTTTTGTTTTTCTATGCAATTTTTCCGTGGTGTTTGTTTGGTGTTTGGCCAGCTGGCTGGCTCTTGTTGGTTTGCCGGTTTTGGCTGAAGGTCGCGCTGTGACTTTTTGGAAAGTACATTTAAAAGTTGAAGCCAAAAGATAATTGTTGCAGAATGCGGTTCTGGTCGAGTTGATACAAGGGATTAGTCATGAATTTAAATAAGAGCTTGGCAAGGGAATTAAATGGGAACGACGATAAGTATGGTAGCAATCAGGCGGTGAAGAGTGCTTAGTGCTTAGTTGGCAACTTTTATCGATCCCATAACGAGCCAACTTCCTGGGCCAAGTCCGAAAGGCTTAAGACTCGGACAGGAAAATCTATTTGCAGCTTTGGCCAGATGACCTCAAAACCGAAACCAAGACTTCTGCCAGACAGCACAGAACACATCGAAAACAAAAAGATAGAAACTTCAGAGCAGCGCAGCCCGTTGACATATTTGGTAGCATTTATAGAGGCAGAATGGCAACAGACAAAGCAACAACGGCGGCGATGATGTAAACGGCAGCGGGGGAGCTGGGCCGGGCTGGCCAAAACTACAAGCAATGGGATTATATCGCTGGCACTTGGCCAAAAAAATTTATAAATCAGTTGAGCAATTTGTGCTGATTTAGTGACATGATACCACAGTCGAAGCCAGAGGCGAGGGCAGGGACGAAGTCTAGTGCCGGGGGGGAAAAGCGGGCGACGACCGAGTGCAATGAAGTGAAAAACCTTATAAATAAGGAAAATTTCACCCAAATTAAAAGTGGACAAGCCAGAGAGTGGGGCGATGGGAACGAGTCCGAGTTCGAGCAAGATAAATGAGCCAAAGAGCGGCCAATTAGACGGCAAAAGGGAGTGCGCAGGCGAGCTAAGAAGTCCAGAAGTCCAAAGGGAGACGGATGACCAATGTTGTTGGCTTACGTCCAAGCGAAAAAGTGCAACGCCAAATTAAGAGACTTCAGAAGGCACATCAGAAGCGTCTTCAAGAAAGCGAAAAAGTTGCCCATGTTATGGAGCAACCGTTTGCAAGCACTTCCAGTTACCAGGCTACCCAAAGTAGTCAAAAGAAACAAGGGACATATTAATTGAAAACTCTTCACTTTAAAATTAGTTTATAATTTGTTTTTACTCCCGGGTAGCAATTTCAAATTACAATGGTTAAAATTTAATTTATATAGATATGTCTAGGCAAAAACTATTGTGTTTGACTTTGTACACTTTTGATTTTGGGTGACAAGCACAAGCCCTGTGAAGTATGGCAACCATTAAATTCGTTTGGGAACTTTATCGGTTTAAAGTCAGCTTTAAGCCGGATCGGTGACTCTTTCACAATGATGACGGCATAAATCGTGCAATCGTGCTCTGCCCGGAAGCATTGGCGGACCCTGATTAGCCCGTTCTCCGGATGTGGAGTGCTGGCGGGCGGGCAGTCGGTAGAATTAAAATGCAAACTGCAATCGCTGGGCGGCGGAATCATTGAAATTTTTCAACCTCCAGCGGCGGTGGATGGGCTTTTCAAGGGCCTCCGACAGGAGGGGTGGGTGACCAGACGTAACTATGCAAAAGCGTGCAAAAAGAAGGAAATTTCCACCAATTGAATGGCATTTTTGTATGCTTTTAAATTTAATTTTAATGAAGCGCGCTTTTCAATGAAAATACCTCCAGTCCACGGTGCCAGGGCTCCCTGCTCCGTAATTTATGCAAATTAAAAAAGAGACACTGAAAGAAACGAGGCATTTGGGGGGCGGGAATCGGTTTCGGCCGGATAAAGTATACGCCGCGTTGGCCAGGTGGACAGAAGCGGCAGCTGCAGGTGTGTGGGTTAGACACTTCAATGTTGCGGTCATTGCGGCCGCCCTTCGGTGGGTGGGAATCCCCGGGAGTGGTGGAGGTGGGTTGCAGTGTGCAATGCTGTTGTGTAATTAATTGGCCATGTTGCATTGAGTGGCTCGACTCGAGTGAAGTAGGAGGGTAAGAAGAGGGGGAGGGGCAGGGGCAGGGGGTACTCCTTCTGACTGACAGCAGCAGAAGTGGCTTGCATTACAATGGCAGCCACAATTGAATTGTGCTTTCTGCTGCAGCGAGGACAAACACATTGTTCTACGCCAGGATACAGCTCTCGCAGCTGAGACATGAATCAGTGATTTGTTGACGCTGCAGAAGCAATTGCACGCCTTTGTTATCGCCAACTGATAACTTATTCAAAATTCTATTAGCCAAGTTCAACAAAGGGCAGCCGCCCAGGCCGACTTTAGCTCATTATTCCGGACCAGTCCACCGCCGAATGCGCATAATTAATGAAAGTTTGTGTTTGTACAGCTGGCTGATTTGGTCCCCAAACCCAAGAAAAAATCACCCAAATCGAGACGACACCTCTGTGGTGTGATGCCGAAAGACTTCTAAGATGCAGAAGGTCGCGGAGTCTTACTAAACAAATGATATTTATGCAGTGCCAGCTTAGTTAGACTAAAAACTTTGTCTCTGGAAGGAGCCTTTGTCTAGGGGTTGTCGGTTAAGGGTGGAGGCCTCTCCCGCCACCTCCTTCAATGTTTGCACAGACAAAAAGCATTTAAATCTTATTTTGACATAATTAATGACAGTTAAAAGCAGTTGGCGGCTTTTCGAGCCGGGTCGTGTTTTGGGTTCTCCCCTTTTTCCCCCCCCCAAGCCCGTACCAACGAAATGTCGACAGCAAACGTCTCCGGGCTGTTGCACATTTACATGACACTTGGCGGGGCAAGGGGCTCTTGGAGTGGCTGCTGCCAAAAAGTTTGCAACTCCATGTCGACTGCGTTAAATTTATGACAATCTACGCATTTATCTGGGGAAAGAAGTAACGGGTTTCCTTCTAATTTCTGCACTGCCATCTGAAGGCTGGTAAAAGGGGGAGGGGGAGGCGGAGAGGGGGCGGAGGAGCTGCAGCTGCGATCCGAGTGGCCACGCCCTCGTTCTTGACAAGCAAAACAGATGGCAGGCGCCTTTTTATCTTTGCAGCCAAGTCGCTGCGATGATTAATGCAATTGACTCTTGTAATTGACACATAATTTATTCTCGACTCCTGATAATACGCATACGCAACGTTCGCCGCTCCACCAGCTGCAGCTGAAGGTGCTGACGAAGGCTCAACAAGCCAAAAACAGCTGCCAATGTGGTTGTCCTCATTGCGGTTGTACACGGAGGAAAATATAAAAAGCGCGATAGGGAATCTTACCTTCGGTATATGCCAGGTATAGAGTATGTTCTCATTTAAATGTGAATACTACAAAATTATTTAAGAAGTATAAACTTTTAGAGGTCATCAGTTATTAAAATAATATATTAAATATTTGAAGTAATGTATGAGTTTTTTATATAACATTTTTAAGGGTTTTCAACAAAAGTTTAATTTTAAGTTTTTGTTTTAATTTTGTTAAAAGTTTCCCGCTAATAACGGTCATAATTTTTTAAAATCACAGAATCAATAAGCTAACGTGTTTTATTGTTCTAGTTGTTTCAAAATGACCCATTTAGCAAATACTTATCAACTGCTTTAATTTCTTTTCAGAAAACCTATATAGCCTTATTGAATTATGCTTGGAAAAAATAATTCGTTAAATCTGTATTGTTAAGAAAATATTTACAAATTTTAATGAGGAAACTCAGTTTATAACTCCGCAAGAAAGGTCGTTGTGTATCCATACCTGAAGACAAATCCCGAAGGTGTTTCAAATATATTGGAGAAAGGAAAAGAAAGTGTTTATTGAACAAAGAAAAATAGGCACTATAAATAACAAGACCTTGAGCCAGCCAAAACACACCATAATAAAGGAAATGTTTAAGAATATAGTGGTAAAACTTCTCCTTTAAAATTTTTGTTGTGTATTTGCTGTTGCTGCAGTTCTTGTCTTGCCGATTTCTGGCTACTTGAAGTCCGTCTGTCAGACGACTTTGTCCGTCTCTGTGTTCCTGGCCAGCTGGCTGCACTCTCGAGTGGCTCAGCCCCAGGTCTGGACTCTTAATAAACTTATGCAAATTTGTGCATTCTGAGTTCTGCATTCTGCATTCTGCATTCTGCAGCTGATGGGCTGCAGCCCCTCCTTCGCTCAAGTGGCTGGCGAAAGTTTCAGCAGCAGAGATACTCACGCTGAAAGGAATTGCATTCCTCACTTTCCGGAGCTTCAGTTTCAGTTTCCCTTTTCCTTTCCCTTTTCCTTTTCCTCAATGTAAACGCGTCCCACTCTCTGCGAAAATCTGTTACTTAATTTCAATTGACTTTGAAAAGCGAGCGACGTTGACTGCTTCGATTTCTTCACGGAACAAATCAGTTTAATATACCCACCCCCGGAAATAGACCCAAACCACCCAAACCACCCACCACCCACCTCGGCAGAGCGATGCTTATCAATTTGAAATTACTTTAGCCCCGAACACAAAAGACAAGCCACGCACCCGATAAAGAAGAGGAACGAACGTTTCACATGAATGAGGTGGATTTCAGAGGTATTACGAGCGGGAGTGGCGCGGGGGTGGCGGAGACAATCGCGCCAACATCGACAATGCTGACACCCCATAAAATATTTAAGTTAACACAGCGGTGGCCGGAGGGGTGCGCTGCGACCCCCGAGGCCAGACAGGCAGACGGCCTTAAAGGTTGTCGCTCGGTAGGCAGGAGCAGGGTTCGCTGGAGGACTACGGGGGATTGGGGGGAGGCTTGCTATATTAAAGCGCTCAATGTGTTGCCTTTTCTCGTTACCACCCCGCCGCAGCGCCCTTCTGGCCACCCGGCGACTTCGTTCGTTAGCTGCCACGAGAGCCTGCCTCATATTTGTCGACCCTTGTAAAAGTCGCTTGGCACTTTACTGTCGTTATGTCGATGCGCGTGTGCGTGTGTGTGTGTGTGCGTATCCTGCTCCCTCTGTCTATAGTTGTGTGAGTGGGTATCCTTCTCGCCCTCCGACTCCTTGTGTGTGTGTGTGTCTTCCTTCCTTCCGGTTTCGTGCTCACTTTTTTGCTGATTTTTTTATTCCGCTCGGTTTTCATACCCAGGGGTTCAACATCGGCCAAAGAATGCTCTATGAAAAGTTCAAATGAAAATTCTAGGGTTATTTAAACTTTGATTTAACCAGATTCGAAATCTGTAATTTAAACGAGGAAGTACGCTTTAGTTGAGTTCGTTAAGTTCGCTAATTACATAAAAATAGTCATATAATCGAATTGGAAACTAAATTACCATCTCAAAAAAAAATGTATTGATTTTATCTGTATTATACTTTTATATCTCAGGGATTTCATAACTGTTGTTTTTAGCCTCTAAAACCAATTCAAGACGGAAAACAAAGCTTAAATATATTTTTTTAACAACCCCATCCAAAATAGTTAGTAAACATATCCGAAACAGTTGTACCAGTCTTTTTTCTCTAAAAAATCAGTAAACAAAAAGATGATGAAAAAATGATTATTAAAAAAAAGGAAGCAATGATTTTTAGCTTTTAAATATATTGATTTATACTTAATTATTGCTAGTTCATCTAATAAAATACAATGCAATACATTTAAGCTACCCTTTTGCATAAAAGATTGCAAACTTTTTTTTTAGGTTTTCTGATCTTTACTTGCTAATGTAAAAATTCCAAAACTAACATTAAGCTAATTATAAAGATGAGAAATTAGATAAAAAACAGATTTGAATCAAGACTCGAGTTATTTGCATTCTTTTCATAACTAATGACATTTGTACCATTTCGGACTCTGAACTTTGAAAACATAGCTAAGGAGATTTTTAACATCACACAGAATATACTCAAAATGTAGTCCTTATAAACATTGGTTATTACACTGTTATTCTAGCTAAGCGATTTTATAACGTCTCCGTAAACCCTAATAATAATTTTTTTCTAAGAATTGTTTTTAAAAATTTGTATATAAGTCGACTTAATAAAATTAAGGTATTTCATAAGTCGACTCTAAAATTGCCCTGTCAAGCTTTCTGATGTTTTTTCCACTTCATATCCTTTTCGGCTGCTGCTGATAAGGTAGTTTCCATCACGCCTTCTTTTCTTCTTTTCTCTGCACAATTTCTCCTTTCTCCGTCGCATTTTGCATTCATAGGAGCTGCCAGATGTTGTACTTTTTGATTCAGTGTGGCAACCCTGCACAATCAAGAATTCATTTCTGAAATAGAATTTAAAACTTTGCACCACACACAGAGGGGGATTGGCCCACCCGGGGGAGAAGGATTGGAGTCACAGGCTTTAGCGTCTACCCTGGCTAAGCGTCTCGCAGGATACAATGTTTTATAAGTTTAAAGAGGCGTTAAGTTTATTCTAGAGGGGAGTTGTGGGGGGTGGGGGGATACTGTGGGTGGTGCCAGGACATACATATACGTTTATGTGGGGCTGCTTCCGCTGCTCGGAACGCTCGGCTTCGTTTTATGTTTGTTTTGTGTGTCTAGACGACGGCAAGGACTGCTCCCGAGCTCCGAGTCCTTGGCCCGACTTGGCTTATTCATTACCGACATCATCATCATCATCATCATCATCATACCCCCTCCCTGCAGCTGTAAATACAACTATAAATATGGAATATAATAATAATAACAATAAAATGAACCTCGACCCCGAAAGACGCCTGTTGCCGCCTCTCATTTCGTGTCACGCGTGATTTCCGCCTTGCGTGTTGGGCTCTTAATTTAATTTTTCCCTTTGGTTCCGTACCTTTTTTTTTTTCCTTTTCGACATGTTGTGTGCCGACGACACCGCGAGAAAATGGTGGCTGCTTTCAGCCTTTCCTCGGGCCCTTCTCCTGTTTACGGCCGCACATTTGCCGAGGCATTAACAAACAATTAAGACGAACATGAAACTAAGATGAAGATGGTTACGAAGGAGGAACATCAAAATGTACTGGCTGTGGAAAGTGTGAGGAAAACTGGATTGCTGCTCTCATGCAGGATAGCTTGGGTTTCAGCAAATTTAACGAGGCTGGCGCAAAACTTACGCGATTTTAATTAGAAAACTTTTGCATTTGTTTTGCTTTTTTCCTCCTGTGTTTTCTTGCGGGCTGTTTATTTTGGCCGTCCCTCTTTTCCTAACTAAATTGCACGCGGAATGCCAGGGCAGCATGAAGCGAAGTCGAAATATAAAGGGATTTCCTAGTTCGGCTCTGTAACCCTGACTTCCAGCGTTTTCATCCCCTCACGACCAGTTTAGCTTCACGCCTCATTGGAGCGGCTTCTCTTTTGGCCCCAGACATGATTTGTGCAGTTCGGCAATAAACTTGCTAATTGTTAATTGTTGGTCCATTACTTGCCTCATCCATCCATTTAATCCGTTCCCTTTCCGTCCTCGAAAAAAGTTTTTAATTAACATGTTTTCTTGTTCACTTTTGATTTCGTTGCAGGTAAGGGTTCGACCAGACATTAAAATGCTTAATCCGCTAAGAAAACAAAATGCGGTGAGTCCAGCGGGGTGTCACCATCAATCCCGTATGGGATCAATTTTTAATTCACAAACCCCTGAGAAGAGTCTTGCTGCCTGTCCATTTAAGTCAACAGCTGAAACTCGGAGTGCAAACATTATGAGACTCCCCTCCAAGCTAAGGTCAATAACACCAGCGTTGACTGATAACGAGTTAAGTATGTATATAACAATATACATTTGGGTGGACCTTTTGAAGGCGAAATTTGATTCATTCTCAAATCTTTCAGAAACAAACTGCAAAATTAAATATCTGTATATATCTCTAACAATTACACTCCTAATTTTATGAAATCTTGAAACCGTTTTCAGACCTCTGAAAGGTTTGGTCCCACCATATCCTATATTGACCCATTTTAAAAGACCCTTCTGATGGTGTCCCTAATTACTTAACCATTTCTCCTTCACTGGCTCTTGGTAACCATGGTTTACATACAGATGAGGTCCACTCCAATGTTCATATGTGCTCTAATGAAGATAAGAGCTCGTCCGCACTCACACACTCGGTTTGTCGGTTAGTTAGTCATTCAGTCGGGCAGCCAGGTAGTCAATGTGTCAATCATAATTTTATACACAGTCAATCGCAGTCGCTGCCGTCGTTTGTCAGCCGCGACCAACTAGAGCTGCGACCGGCTAAAATAGTTGTCAACATGAATTATTTACAAGCGACGAGCGGCACATGACGCCCGTTCGATCGATCGACAGGTGCAGGCGACACGAGTGCGGCAGCGAGTGCCATCATATCATCATCATCCATTCGATGTCCGCTGTCCGATGTCCGTGGTCCGTGGTCCGTGATCCGGCGTATGCGTAACCCTTGCCTCATTACGCATGCGAGCGCACGCGCTCCAGGTGCCCAAAAATGGAGTTGCACGGCGATTCGGGGCAGGGGCAAGGTGTATTGAAATTAATACGCACCGACAGCAGAAATATGCGACACGCTATGTGTAAAACAAAAAAAAAAAAAAATGCGGCGGAGGAAAACCAGTTTGAAATTCGCAAAATTGGCAAAGAGGCAGCAGCAGACAGCGCATTAAATGAAGCTAAGTGCCCTGCTGCAGGGCAAAACGAAGGCGGTTGGGGCAAGGCTGGGGGCAGGGGCTGTGGCAAGGGGCAGGGGCATCGGTGGTGGGGAGTCCACATGAGTTGCCTCGGTATGCTGGTTGATTTTAAAAACGGTAGCAAAGCAATTACAACAACAGCAACAATTCAATTACATGAAAGAGGAGAAGGGGAACCGGCGGAGAAGTCGATGCCGATGCACAGAAGAAGATTATGAGTGGTACATGAAGAGGCATGGGGGGGAGATGCTCGTGGGAGGGGCGGAATCAGGCTGATAGCCCCTGATATATGGCATTCAAAGATGCGCAAGAGCTGAAAACTCGGGTCACCCCGAACAACGGGTGCCCTACTTAGGGATGGTCTGCAGACCTACTAGACCACAATCCGATTAGCCGAAAGGGAATGGAATGGGTAAACAAGAGAAAGTGGAATGGGCAAAAGGATTGTATTGAATAGCATTGATACCAATCCTCTGAATAACGACACAACAGATAATGATGGAATGGCCAGAGACAACAGCTAATGGCTTGGGATGATTTTTAGGAGAATGACTTGTCTACCGATCGATTTTTCGCTTCGTATACTTCAAAAATATACTTAAGAATTAGAGCCAACCAGATATTATATTTTTTTTTTAAACGTTATTTTTTCCTTATAGTCTCAATTTTAGAAATTTGATTTATTTTAAAACGTATTTTTAAAACGTATTTTGGAAGATTACAAATATCATGACATTTTGATTTCGTCAATCATTTAAAGTTCATTGTTCAAATTCAACCTTTTAAATATCCATTTAATGGTTTACGCCTATAAATTTCTAGTTTTTATAAACAATTTTTTACGTTTTTAATGAGATTTTTCTTTTGGCCAACCTTAAAATTGTTATTGAGGCAAAACCATCTATGTTTGCCTCGACTAATCGTTAAGACTATGCCCCGCTAAGTAATGACTTCATCGACACCGGGACCACTCCCTTTAATCAACCTCCCACCGAAAAATGAACCATATGCCGATGTAGCAATCTAATTCAGCATGCCCACACACATCAAGTGTAGCGCACTCTGTATGAAAAATGTGAGGCAGCAGGCGGTGCTCCCTGCCCTCCAATTGCAGTACCAGTACCAGTACCAGTTCCAGTGCCTCACGTTTACGAAGCGTGCTTTCATAATTCCGCGATGGAGCGGGGAATCCGAGTGGAGCTTCCACCACGCAACGCGTTGCAAGTCGCGCTTTATCAAGAGATAAAAGCGAAAGGTCGGGACTGCGGGGAAACCTGTGGGCTCACCTGCTGGCCGCGGATAACCGCAGGCCGTGCCCCACCCACACCCCTCGCACACCTCGCATGCCCGCCCAAACAGCCGAGTCAGTCAGTCAAACAAGTAAAGCTCCAGGGCACCTACCTACCCACCACCACCTCCATCGCGGGCCATGTTCCTCCTAAAGTCCCCAATCAACTGGTGGTGCAACACGGGTCTTCGAACTGCTGTTGTTTTCCAGTTGTTGTGGCTGCTTGCTGATGTTTTTGGGTGCCGCCTGCCACCCGCCCCTCCAAAAACCATCGGACCACGCCCCCGCCGCGCATTTTGCGTTTCCGTTGCATTTTTCAATGTCCGTCCATGGGATCGCTGCTGCGATTTATATGCGGTTGAATGAACACGCCCGCCAGGCAGTCAGCCAGTCAGGCAGTCAGGCAGCCAGCAACAATAACAATGATGACGACTTAACCATCGCCATCATCATCATCATCATCATCAACAACGTTGTCAGGATGCAACAACTCCACTCCAGCAACAACAATATTTTGCACGTTTTTTAATAAACACACATTTTTGTAAAAACTTTTGCCATGGAACCGAACCGAACCGAACTGAACCGAACCGAAACCAAACAAAATCCGAACAAAACAAAACAAAGCAAAGCAAAATAAAGTTGTGCTGAGCCGAGTTGAAAAAGCAACACAACAGCCACAATGGATAAAGTGTGCTGAAAAATTTCGCATAATTATTTTCCATGTTCCCCGTTCAGGATCCGTCCATCCACCCGTCCGTCCATCCGTCTGTCCGTCGACGGTGTTGCATTTAAAAGCGCATAAGTGAAAAAATTTGTTAAAGTGTCAACATTGACAGCGATTTAAGTCATTTTACTGTCGTCATTAAGCCTCAACCAGAGCCAACACGTGGGTTCGCATCGGATTTATTTATTTTGTTGCCAGTTTCAGCGATCCTTGCAAGCGGCTTTTTGCACGGTTATTTGTAGAGGATTTTTATGAAATTTACATTGGGGTCGAAATCGTTTTCAATAACATATAGTTGAAAGGGAATCCATTTCAATATTTCTTATAGTATTTAATCTGAGTGTCAGACAAATATCTTTCGGCTGCTGTCAAGTCCTGTGGCTTACTAAAATCGGTTCCATGGAAAACTTTTCAAGTCAAATCAGACATTTTGCTCAGCCATTAGACAACACAAATCGCCCTGCAGTCAGAATAATTTCCAACATTATAGCTTTAGTCAAATTTATCCTACAGAAAAGTATCCTCCGTCCACAATTCGAAGGCGACAAAGCGTGCCATGAAAAAAGGGAAATTAAAAAGAACAATTTGAAACAAAAGTGAAAAGGAAGAGCAGCAATTTGCTGCTTCAAAATAAGTGAAATCAATTAAAAGTTTTTACCAACTGGCTTTGGAGCTGGGATTAAGGATTAAGCATCTAAATTACGAGTGCCGAAATGAGAATGAATTTATTTGCCTCAAACTGCCATATTTTAAGGGTTATGCGGGCAAGCTTTAATTAAATTTCAATGCACTTACAAGGAACAGGGAGCAAAAAAATTCTTTGGAATTCATTTCAAATGTCTTGGTTGTTTGTATTGTTTTCTTTTTTTGCTTTTGGATGTGATACAGACAGACAGACATAACTTAACCGTCAACCCCGCTAAAGCCTTTTCCACGCCCATACGGGCAAAAGTTTGAATATATATTTACTCCTGGGAAAAAAGAAAAATCGACAATCAGATACCTGGTACTTAATGAAGTACATATGTAGCTATGTACAAGTAATTATTTATCAGCATTGTTTAAGGTCTTTACAGAATTTAGACCGTCATAACTTTATTTATATTAATTTTATCGACAGTTTATTTGAGATTACAACGGTCTAATATATAATGTACTCGACCGATATTATTTCATTTGAAATCATGTTGCTGATATCTTTTATAACGAGCCTTTCAAATCAAAAACATAATGTAACCAAATGAAAATTTTATCAAAAACAAATTTTATCAAACAAAATATAACAAGGTTGGCCAATCGTTACTTTGGCCGCTAAGGGATATAGTCATCGGATCTAATCAGTTCTCAGACGATTGGGACAGTTTTATTTCGAAAGCTTTTAAACTAAGCTCGCGTACGGTATAGAAACAGGCAAACATTTCTATAAACCTAGCGGTAAATATATACTCGGTTTAAATTTAAATTTATTTTTAAGCGTGTCCTTTGTTATAAAAGAAAATAGCCATTTAAAGAAATTCTATTAGTTAGTTCCCCCTACTTCAGCTCATAGCCTACACCGATACGATTACGAGGTATCTCCAACTGCCTAGGAAGAGGGCATTTCAATATTCGAATTCTTTCTTATTAACTTGCTTCTGCTTTGCAAACTTCTGCTCGTTTTCCTTACAAGCCTCGAAAAACTTTTGTTGGCGCAGACATTAATCTTGAAAAAGAAAATTTGCATGAAATTAAAAAAGTAGAAATACTTAAGCTTCCTTCGGAAACAGCAGCAGCAACAACTCGAAATCTCCAATTCAATGGGGGGCTGCTTAGTACGGAAAAGTGAAATTTGTAAGCACTTAACGGAGGCACTGACTTGCCGTGTCCTCACTCAGCTGTCTTGAATCTGGAAGAAAGACTGTGGTCTACCTCCTCTTTAAGTTTGTTTCGGGGTGTTTTTTAGTTGCTTGTGGGGCTCGTTGGAGAAATATTTCAAGGAAAGTTTTAGTAAATAAATGTGGCAGATGATCTTTACTTTAATTTAAGTTGGTTATGTGAAGTGACTTTGCGGCCCGCTAAAATTTAAAATGGAGAGTACCGGAATATTTGAAATCAGAAGAGCGCCTCAGTTCATTTCTAAAGTAAAAGAATTTCTGCAAACCTAAGGATAACTTACGTATAGTAAATTTCTTGTCAAACTTTTTGAAACTGTAAACTCTTATTTAAACTCTAATTTTTTATATATTTTTATTTTTTGTATTTGTAAATATTTAAGTATTCCCAAGTATGTCAAAATTATATATTTTTAATGCTGATTGAATTCTTTGATTCGTTTGTGACTAACGCAATAAAAATAAGCCTGTACTTGTAGCGTTAGGATATAATAATAATAATAAATAAATAAAAAAGTTATTATAATATATCCAATTTACTAGGTAATTTATGTGAATTAAAAATAACATACTCGATATTTACTAACTTAATTTTGATTTAATTTACTTAATTGTGGTATCTCTTTTTAGAGGTAATAAAATATGTTGAACTCAATTTGTTAAAATCACAGACCTTTTTTTAGCATTTCGTGCCCCGGACATGTTCCTTATGTTTTTAAGACCGTACTTTACTGACCGGACAGGGTTTGGCATAACTTTAAATGTTTAATTGCATAAATTCCCTAGGTCCTGGCTAGGCATGTTGCCACTTTTGGCCGTTTTTGTTGCTGCTTTTTGGCTTATGTTGCTGCTATGCAAGTGGTTGGTTGGGAGTACAAAAAACAAAGCCAGCCGGAGGAAAACAACGTTCCTTCGACTGCAGCTCCGGATTTTTCACTCTGCGTGGCCGTGCCTCAAGTGTTTGTGGCGGGGGTCTGCCAAATCGTCCTTCTCCATCCTGGCCCAAGGGAGGAACAGAAAGGCCCGAACCTTTCCTTCCTTGGAATGCCGCTTGCAGCCCGTTTGTTTATGGCTCTAAGCACAATGGACGCATTTGCATTTGACGCAATTCGGTGTGGTATGCGACGTCACCCCATCGCCCCATCACCCCATCACCCCTTTGGCTTCCCTGGCCTCTTGCTCGGCGCCTTCAGCGCTAACTTATTACTTTAGTCTGCTTTCAAGCGCAAAAATTTCGTTCATTCTTTCAGACTTGCCCCACTCCCTCCGAATTTGCGTTAAAATGTGATTTTTCACTTGACTTTTTAATTATGCGGCACGGCAGCAACAAAATACACCTACTTGAGGATTGCCTATTGTGCCTTTGTGGAATCCAAAGAGCAGATTCTGGGGCTGAAGCCGAAGCCCAGGCGAAAGTTAAGCAGTAAATCTAATCCTTAGGTGGGCCTGGGCAGCAGGTTTTGGGGCCTGGCAAATTGAGGCGGTTGGCTTGATATATTGCCCACTGGGGCCCACACCACGCCAGTGTGCTTTAAGTTGGCAAAACCTTTAAATCAATGGTGAGGTAGACACGTAAACAAATTTACCCTAATTTCTTGGATAAACATTTGCTTTTCACTTTATTTATTGGAAAATTTCTAGATAAGATGTTGCTGTTGAAAAATGTTCACATTGTTCGAATATCAAACAAGGCAAAATGAACCATATAACTACAATACTGCCTATTTACAAAATATGTTAAATGTTAAAGGCTTTGTGTAATTAGCTTTAATGTTTTTCCAACTATGCAACCAAAAAAAATAAATATGTCGGATATGATTCTTTGTTACTATTATATTTACTTCGTTTGGAATCCTTGGCATAATTTAATAATAGAATTCAACAAAAAGGAAAATATAAGTTTTTCAGTGTAAACGAGACTTTGTTTGACACTTATTTTTCCGAGTCTTCTTCTATTAAATTTGGTAAACTACAAGCGTTGATTTGATTTCGTCATATTTGCATGCAAATGCAAAATGGAAAAAAAAATGACGTGGACAGCATTTCTATTACATGCAAACTCTTCTGCCTCGTTGAACGATATTCCAAGCAACTGAAAGGGAAGTTTTGTTCTGGGTGGTAGTCCCATGTTCGTATGCAAATTACTTAATTTAAAACATTACTTTGGCACCCTCAGTATTTCTCGTTTTTTGTTCGAAGGGAGCAAACGGACCAAAACTGACGACAGCATTCGAATGAAACCATTTGAAATCATTATTATCCCACTCACACACCCAATCGCACCCTCGCTTCATCATCATCATCATCATCATCATCATCGGCATTATCGTTGTCTTCATTTTTATGAAGTGTCATTTGTGTGTCGCATTTTGCGCCTACAGAGCAAACGCCTGAGCTCGCACAACTCACTCAATGGCACACCCCTTTCGCTGGGGCCATCAGACAGTCGAGTCAGTCAGTCAGTCAGTCGAGTCAGTCAGACAGACAGTCATCCATTCACTCGCCCACCCACTCATCCACTTGAGCCTGCCTTCTCCTCTGCTCTTATTTCACTTTTTATCAGCGCACCCAATCGCTAAAGCCCCTTGGTTCTACTCCGTTACTCATCCCCCCTTCGACTTTCTGTCCTCCGAATTTTTCGTACCAGTATTTTTCCTTTTCATTTATTTAACTGGCTTTAAGCGCGGCCTTTTTGGGGTCTTTGCGCTCCTACATGGCGTATACTTAATACCATTTTAACTCGATTTAATTAGGCTTTAATTGCACAAAAGTAGGCGACTCCACAGGATTCAGTTCTCATACTTCGCTTTCTTCACCCGTGACAATCGGCACTCTTATCATCCGTGGCGGCTCATTTGCCATAACAACAAATTCCTTATCGAACCTTCTGAACGAGCACCCCATCCAAAAAATCACTTACACACTTACACAAACCCAACTTATCCGGCTGGTCAACTTCTCAGACATTTTTATGGTCTCATTGACATTTTTTCCCGTCTCCCTCCCCAGCCCCATTTTCTCGTTCTTGTTCATTTTCCACAGCTTTTCCTAGCGCATAAATTCCGTTTGGAATGGTGAGTGGCACAAGAGTGCTTCGGGCTCATGCAAATTAATCATTTTGATTAACCAATTAATTGCCAAACATGTTTCGCTCTACGCCCAGATTTTCAATCACAAATTAAAGCGAAATAAATATCAGCCAGCGATAAGCTAAATTAGCTTTAACTGAACTTTAAATGCTCTAACTTTGAGAAGCTTATTAAAAAAAAAAAAATTAACGTATTTTCAATGGGCCCCAATTAAAATATCCGTTGACTAGTGCTTTTTTGCTTCTACTTTGTTGCTAAGGCGTTTTAACTTGTTGTATTAATTATTAAAATGAATGTTGCTGCTATTAAATTGGAGTCTTTAGTCTTTGACTATGAAAAGCAAACTTGATCTATCCTATTCACTAGTGTATCCAATGCGAAATCAAGTCAGGCCGATTGGATTGCTCTCCATCCCGCGGCGGCAGCTCGAAGTGGAATTGATTTATGTGCCCCAAGCGACTGACCATTCGTTGTTGCCCCTGTCCATGGCTGTCAATATCACACTGTCCGTCTGTCCGTCTGTTCGTCTGTCCAGGCCAGCCCCACTTCCCCTAAATCTTGTCTTGGCTGATTATCGAGCTGCGATATTGAACTTGGCAGGCGGAGAGCGCTATCGGAGATTGGCCATTCGACTCCTCGATGGGAGTTTCCGCGTTTTTGGCGCGTTATTGTGCAATGAAGTGTAAAATGTGCCCCAAATTGGCGTTTAATTAGTTGGGGAACGTGAGACAGTGGGGGCTAAAAGTAAGCTGATACTCGTTCCGCTTGGCCCGTGCCTAATGATGGTATATATTTTCCTGCGACTAGTCATTAGCAGCGAGAACCCTTTTAAAAGGCTATGTGTGAGTCGACAAATTTCGTGGAAATATCAGCTTTTACCGATTAACCATCAATCAAATGAACTGTGCAACCAAACTTCATTGGCGCAACAATCGCCGTAATGAAAACCACGAAAAAACAATGGGATATCTATTTAATCAACCCTTGATATCATCACTCAACTCCAGCGCCTTTAATTACTGGCCTGTCCTCCCCCGAATTTCAATTATAATCGAAACCGCGTCGATGTCAATGGTAACTGCTGATCCCGATGATGACGATGATGATTCCCGGCTCGTTTGCGGTGGGTTAGTGGGTTCGGGAGAGCGTAATAAGCCCGATTAAAGCTCCAATAATTATAATATTTCGAGCGGAGCGGTGGCCGCACCGCACAAAATGCCAATTAACTCGCGTATTCCGCAGTTCCATCAAACAGAGGTAGAGGTTGATGAAGAGGAAGAGGAAGAGGCGGCTCTTGCGGGACAAGCGGACCTTACATAATCCGCCGCACAGATGATTTGTGCGCTCCCTGCACATCAGCAATTCGTGGGTATGGTATGAGTGTGTACGTATTACCGCACCCGTCCCGCCAACGACCTTTTGCGATGGCTCTGTGCCGTGCACCCGACTGTCTGCCCTCATCACTCGCATTGTTATGCGCCAGTGGCCAAATCTCGCTTCTGATTCTCCCTGACTGGGCCCGACCCCGACCCTAATCGCATTTCAATCAACATTGACGGCGGCCAAAAGACCAAGCGAGGGTCCTGCCCCTTCCTTTCCGAGTCCTTCGCATCCTGCAGCCGTCAGTTGCAGGCCAAGAAGTTGCTGGGGACCCAATTCCCTTTTTAAAAACGAGCATCTTCCTTAATGATAACATGCAGTTTTTCTTGTTCGTTTTCTTGTGAAACTGTTACCAGAGGACAAGACTATATCAATGTGTTGTTTTCTTAAGTTTCTTGCTTATTACAACTATTTTTAAATTATCAACAGTTCACAAAGAAGATCAATTTAACTTGAAATAAACTTCAGCAAGTTTCAAAACTCGAACCATTGAATATTTGGCTCTTAAAGCCAGACAACACTGAATAGAAGCAAATTAGGGTTGTCCAGCGTTCGTGTCAAGGCGCTGTTTGTCAAGGACATAATGAACAGAACTTCCGCCGACTTCCTTCCTTGACGGACAAGGCGAATGGAGAGACGGAGAAAAAGTATTGTGAAAATGACTCCTTTGAAGTCAAATGATGAGACAGCGTTTTGTTGTGCAGGCACCATGAAAATAGGATGTGCACATGAGAGGCTGGATTTCTTTCAGATTGCGATCGGGCTTCACAAAGAACCCCAAGCTGTGGTGGTCTTTTAGCAGCGTTATCTGTCATCTTCAAAATTGAAATGATCCGATTTGGTTTTCAAAGGAACTTATCCACTTAAAGGGACATTCGTCAGGCGACAAAGAAAAGTCTTTATCCGGTGTGTAGTTAAAGATGAGCGATCGAATTGCAGTTCAATGGAGGATGGGAAGCCACAGCAGCTGAGGCGGAGAAAATCGCAACCCGCTAAGGTTCTCGGCTATCAATTTCAGTAATTTTAAATTACCAGATGAGCCAATCGAGGTGGCGCTGCTGCAGGGGAATGCGGATTCTAATTAAACCTCAGACAGGAGAAATTAAGGGAGATGGAGGACATTTATGATGGAAAAGCTAAATAGTTTGGCTGGAAGAAAAACGCGCTGGCAGGCTATTAAGTTCTTAATTCGCAGAATGAAATTTTAAACTAAAAGCATTTGAGCCTGCCAGCGACAATCGGGGTATGAGGTTAAGGTGGCAGTATAGCTTTACAGTTAGCTGTAGCTATAGCTATAGCAACAATGTCGTTGTCGTTGCCGGTCTGCACCGGCAACCAATTAGCAGCTTATTAGAATGCACACCATCCAGTAATCCTTGCCGGCAACAATTTGTGGACTTAAAATATTAAATTGCTGAAACTTAAAAACAGATTTCTCAGCAGAAAGCGGAAAAAACAGCAGCAGTGCCAGGCCAAACTTCCAACTAAGCAAACGAAGTCAAGGCGATTGGGAGGGGAACAAGGCGTCGGAGAAGTTGGCAAAAGGGCAAAAGGGGTAAAGGAGGCCGGAATGGAGGAGAAATTATGCATAAGGGGCAGGGTGACGTCTGAGCCAGAAAGAAAGACGTCGAAAGAAGGGGTAAAGACATACACTCAAAAAGAAAAACAGAAAAATCACTTACTATATGCATTGAAAAAAGTACTCAAATTCCCATGTTCATTAACCACTAAATCATTATTAAGAAATTCACCGCAATTCAATATAAACTTTTGTAAATAAGTCACAAAAGTCTTGGGAAACTTCCCATGTAATAGTTTTTGAATTTGGTTTTAAAAATATTTGTCATAAGATCGCTGTCCTCTAATCGTAATTAACGTGTCGTTTTTAGCTAAATAATAGGGTTAAAAAAGTGAGATTAAGCCCAATAAAAAGCAAGTTAACACCCTTTAACTAGATGGTGTTGGGAAACAAAGGTCAATTTATTAAGTTTTCTAAGCTCAGCTCATGCACATGGGAGGTGGTCTTAAATATTAACGATTGGTTCACACATCTTTTGTTTTAGCTTTTTATTAAAATTAAGAAAACAAATTTTATTAAAAGTAAATATAAATTTTAAATGTATTGGCGTTAAATGTAATGACTCACATAGAAGCGTCATTGCATGCACCCTAGTATTTATACTTACTACTCTAACTTGCTCTTAGAAATTAGTTTGGACTGAAACATTCTTGCATTCTTGTAACCAGTTTCAACCAAATCTCACATCTCATTTGACAGCATCCTCGATTATTGTCTGAGTGTAAGACCCAGGGGTCTGTGGCCATGCTTGGCATTTGGTTTGGGGCATGGCCAATGGACCTGGTCGTGGTCGTGGACCTGAACCTGAACCTGAGTTCCGAGTGAAGCGAAAGGCGCTTCAAGCGTAAAAAGTTAAACTTGAAATTCTCTTGAGTTGCTTTCTTGGAAATTGGCCCTGGACATGCCCATGCCGGCGAGACAGCAAACTGTTAAGCAGTTGGTCCCAGGGATAGTGGCTCGATTAGTTCAGGATGTGAGAACGGTAGGAGGAGTCCTTGTCCTCCCACTCTGGCTAGTGCGAATTATAAATGAAGGACATTCTGCGACAATAATAACGCTGTTTCCTCTGGATAGACAAGCAGACGGGGGGGATGCTTGTTGTTCCCAAAAGTTTCTGGGATTGTCTCGGTCTGCCCACGGAGAGAATTGCCGAGTGCCCTGCCCACCATCGAATGAAAGCGAAACCCTTTGCCAAACGTGTCTGGCATGGAGATTGCGTGTCTGCCATATGCCCTTAAAACTATATAAATAATGCAAGGAAATGAAAGGAGGTGCAAAGCTTAAAGGCCTTGCACCACGATTTCAAGCCAGTTGAAATTGGAATGCTCTCTAAAGGAAAGCGGGGTAATAGCAATTTCCTCATATTGTTTTTTTCTGATTAAACGCGATTAGATAAAACATCACCTCCCTGAAACGAATAACACAAGTGAGTAATTGGATGGCAATAGCTTGCTTAACTGTCGTTCAATAACCTTTTAAGCCACTTAAAACTGCAACCCCCTTATTCACTCTTTAATCAGCCTTCACTGATCCTCTCATTCATGCCTCAGTTGTCACCTCCCCTCGCCCTCCACCACCACGGAACGGGTATTGCCAAAAAGCGACTTAATTACACTCACTCATAAGCATAGGCATCGCAAAGCGTTCCTGGAATTCCAGGCGTATGAGGTATGGGGCTTGAGGTCTAAGGTTGGCTGATGCGGGGCCGCCGGGGGGAGCCGCACAATCACAAAGGATAAACCAATTAAACTTAGTTCGAGGCAAGCAAATGGCAAATGCCGGGCGCCATCAACCGTCTGACAATTCAAACAGCAGAACTCAACTAACCAACAATGAAAACCTCAGAAATGTGCAGCCCGGCGGAGGGATAGTGCCATGGCTACTGCCATGGTCCCAGCTGCCAGTTGTTGGCCTGGCATTCCCCTGGCAACTAACCGATGTCCTTGCCGCTTCACCCCAAACCCCCGCCCCTGCCATCGGGTTGACTGCATATTTCGACATTTATGTGGTCGTCAATGGGTGTCGTTGTGTCGTTGATTTCTTGCTTAAGCGCGATGCGATTCAATTTCAAATCCTGAACACATTTCCACGAGTGGCTGAGCAGGAGCAGGCTTCAGGATCAAGACAGGACAGGGAAAGGGACACACGGAGGACGTTTCTGCCGGGACAGCTAACAATGTTATCTCGTAATTTTACACGTCGATGATTTCGGGCGAATGAGTTTGATTCGATTGTCTCAAGTTTTTTGCGATTGTGGTGTGCAGCCCAAGCTGGAAGAGGGCGAGATGTGCATAGTACATAGGGCTGCACCACCGAGTGGCGGCGACGACGCCTTTGACATGCTTCTGACAGCCGGAGCGGAGCGCCTGCTGGGTCCCAGGACAGCTGCTCCTGTCCTCCGATCCTGGCCAAGCCGCCCCTTCGTGCGGCGCTGCAATAAATTCCTGCAATGCAACACAACCGAAGACCAAGGACATTAGAAAAGGGTCCACGTAGCCCGTTAAGTTCCCCCACAAAAATTGTAAAAAACGAAGGCAGTATTCAATGGCCCGGCTGGAACTTTGAATACCCAGTGTCCCGGTGTAAAAGCAACTTAACTTCAAAAACAGCCATGACAACTATTAAGCCTATAAGGGCATTACTAAGGACAAAGTAGAACTTATGCACTGGTGAATCTGCCACTTTGCTGTACTTAAATTAATACTAATCATAAGTTTGGGTTTCCTCTTGTTAAGTTCACACTAACCATGAGTTAAGGTTCAAACGATTTTTTCTATTCTATATACAGTTTTTCACAGTGCTATTTTCTAAGCTCCACAAGTGCAAACAATACTCACAAGTAAATGTAATAAAATGTACTAATCACAAATTAAGGTTTTAAAATATATATTTTCTTGTTGGGTTATATTTGTAGTATTTTAAAGTGATATATTTCTATCTTTACATATATTAATACTCATCTCAAGTTTAGGGTCTGAAATGTTCCCTTTTCTTGTTACGTTTATATGTAAAAATCAACATACCTATAAAAACCACAAGTGCTGGATAACAAAAAGGAAACTCAAAATACTAGAGACGGCAGCGGCATTTGAATGACATGCAAAGTTGTCGCCCCGAAAACGAAACTTTTACCGAAAATCATTTCAACTTTGTGCCTTTTTTGCAACCGCCACCGCCACCACCTTCGCCACTAGCACCCCAGAGCTCAGCTGTCCTGTGCGGGACTCCTGACTTGGCCAAAAAGAGTTTGCCGCGCTCGTCGCTTCATTGTCGTGGTAATCAAATAAAAATCAATGGCTTGTGAAATTCAAATTGTGACTCGGAACAGACTCGGTGGCCCTCTAGTTTTAAAATTCCCCGAGTCACCTTGCTCCGCCACATTGCCGCCCATCCTTCCACCATTTGCTCGAGTGCCTGAGCACTCGTCTCGAAATCACGTGCTCGATTCTCATTTGCCGTTAGCATTCGCCAGCGCCATCGCAATCGCCGGAGTTAATGATCTGATGCCGTCTAGCACACAACTATCTATAAGCCCCCGGTCCGACCCACTACATCAACTGTCATTAGGGCGAGTTGGCTGGTCGCAGATGGCGGGACTCCATCTAAGTCTGGGGCTCTGACTGAATAAATTAATTTTTAAACGGTGCAACGAGTCTGATTTTGGGGGCAGAGGAGTGGTGAGATAGTTAATTATAGGGTTTTCTTAGACTTCGTTATTGTTTGCCTTTGCAAAGGTGGGATGGTGCGAACTGATCGCCCAACTGAAGATGCCAGGTGGTAAAATGAGCGGTGTCAACTCCTAATAGCGAACTTCCTGATCCGTCCTGACCAACACTCCCCACCTTCCTGGGAAAATGCGAAATTTAAAATCGCCCTCTTCTGGGTCTCGCTTCAATCTAAGCTTCCGTCTTGCCAAACCCATTTCCTTAGAAATAACAAAGAAATTAACATCATATGTTCAAAGTATTCGAGCAAAGTGAACTCCCCCCTGTCGACGGAATACCCTTGGGTGCAGGGAAAAAGTTCTCAAATTCCTTAAACAATTTTTTATTAAATGACAAGAGGAATTAGGAAGGCAGAGGACTTCAGCGAGGACTTCAGCTCGCGAGGGTGACAGATGGGACAGTGGGTGTTGACATTCTCGGGGGCTGCTCTCGAGGATTAGCCGCCACCACCACCACCACCTTCAGCACTACCAACCTCCGTATGCCATCGAGCCTGGCTAAGCCTTGTGTAATAATTATGCTAACGACTGTCAATTGTAAGGGCCTGTGAGGGCTGTAAATTGAATAGAGATAGCGGGATTTCGATGGAACGGGGGCTGTGTCAACGATACAAACCGCAACCCGCAAGATGAAGGAGAAGGAGAAGGGAAAGGAGCACGCTCCTTGCAAGGGTTGCGGCTGCCCGTCTCGAGACGTGTGCTAATAGTTCGTGGTGGCCCTCCGGACTCAACCCTTCGCTTCGGGGAAATCACGGCCCTTTTATTTGGAAATTAAACTCGCTTGGCTTTTCACACTCAATTGACTTTTCGGGCCACCACTCCTCCAGCCAGCCAGCAGCAGCTCAGTTATTTGCCTGTTGTTGTCAACGCTGCGCACACACGGAAAAAAGCATGGCGACAGGAGCAGGAACGAACCCGTTCGCCGGAACGAATCGCCGGCATCCATTATTTGCAGGCACTTGCTGCCTATACAGCAGCCAAGTGACTCGCGAAGGGTATTGAATTTGGCAATCTGGAGGATGTACAATTCCTTAAGATGTGCTGAAAGTGGTAGCCGCTCTTCGAGTGTTTGCTGTCCTGTCCGTTGACGCTTCTCTGTCTGCTGTCTAAGGTCTTGCCCATCCTGCCCATCCGACTTTGCATTAGGATTATGTAAATTTTTCCTTGACGGGGAGCGAAAAAACACTTGGAAATGCGCGTGTTTCTGGCAGTTTTCAGGCGATCCTTGGCTGAAAACAAATTGAAAAAGGCCCTCGAGCCACAGCAGGCAACTTTAAGCAAGGGAAATGGCTTTAAATTGATGCCAGTGGCCCATGTAAATCATAAAATCATTTTCCTATTTTAATTAAAATTGCCAGGGAAAGGTATACCTTCGAATACGAACCCTTTTGGCTCCCCTGCAAAAGTTTTCTTTCTCGTCCTGGCATCACTCAGCCGCTCAGATGCTTTCAAGTTTCTTGCGTTTAATTTGCTGCCATTTTCACTTTTACTTTTGCCCATTACATTTATCAAGCTGTGTGTCCCTACCTCTCGGTTGGCCTTTGTCAACACAGGACTGACCCCCGCGACACTCCTCCGCCTCGTGTGTGTGTGCCGGAAAGTTTGAGCCGGGCAAGGAAAAAGTTTCCTACCTTCGCCTCGTAACTGTAAGTAAAATGCTGTCCGTAGTTTTTCGTAATTTTCCCTCCTGCCTGTACATTTGCCACACTTCGACTGGCAGGACTTGAGTAAGATACGGGCACTGTGTCCTGTGGCGAACATGTCCCGAAATTGTTGCCACATTCGAGCAATTATGTTTGCGGCAGCTGGTATGCCCCAGCAAATGCAAGGGTTGCCATAAAGGTACTTACAGGGAACACAAGATTAGTGCGGGATTTGCTCGACGACTTGCGTAAGAGTACTATAAGTCGATTCAATGGGGCTGGCTCTCAAACGATTTTCATGCAGCTCATCACTTTCGCTCGGCAAACACTTGGCATATGTAAACAAGTCTGCAGCATGTTCCGTTCCGTTTCGATCGTATCGCTGGTAAGGAGACATGGCTAAGCTCCCAGCAGAGCCTGCACCACCAACGCCAACACCAACACCAAGCCACTTACTTGCAACTGACAGGGAGTGACAAGCCAGTCAAAACTACCTAGCCACATGTGGGCCGAGGGGAGGAGACGGAGTCTGCCGAATCGCTACTTAACACTCCTTTTGCTCCGTTCCCCAAAACAGTTGAAGAAGAAAAAAGCTCAAAACCGCAGACAGAATCCTGAGGCCAGAGGGCTGGGAACGTAAAAATTCGGCGTCTGCTGCTGGAGGCACTCAACCCAAACGCAGAACCAGATTCCACATGCAGCTCGACTCGGGCTCAGCTGTTGGTGGATGTGTGTGTGTTCTGTCGATTACCCTAACTCGAGTTGTTTTAATTTTCTTAAGTGACTTGCAATGCAGTAAATCAGGAACTCAAGTCCTTAAAATTCACACTTTCAGTGGCTTTAATTGAAGGCAATCTGTTCTTATTCAAACTGATCTACCACTATATATTAGATCACTGTATAAATCAACGGTGTTTGCATTGTTTTTGGTTTCAAAACGTTTTTACTGTAAGATTGGAATGGTTCGTACGATTGGTCAGATTTATATAATTTGGTCTACAAAGTGACTTAAAGAAAATCCTAAAAAAAATGATTAAAAAAAAAATTGTTTATTAAAAAATTAGAATACTTTTAAGTTGAGTTAACAACAAATTTTAGATAACAATTTAATAGCCATATTTTATTAGTTATTTGTTTTAATCTTAAATCTCATTTCCATTGTGTTAAACGTTCATTGTTTACTTAACTCTTTATTAATAAACACTATTTTAATGAGCTCAAAGCCTGAATCGAATGCTTGACATAGAATTATCTTTTATGAGAGGGTGTTGCAAGCTTCTGTCCCGGAGAAAGGCCCTTCATTCCCTCCAGTTCGCTTTCTTGTGTGCGATTGTGTCCCCAAATGCCATTTAGCATTTGACTTAAGCGCGGCTCCTGCTCCTGCTTCTGATGGGAAAACTAGTGGGCCCGAGGACCAAAAAGGGGGGCTGTGGTAGCGACAACCTGCTGAGACGCAGACCGACAACCAACAACTACCAAACCGAGCAACATATGTTTGTGTGTATCTGTGGGCCAAGCTAAGAACGTCTGATACCTTGGCCCCTTTGCCCCCTTGCTCCTCCTTGCTGCTGTAGTTTTTTGTTTGCCACAGACTGCTTCTGCCGCCCTCCATCCGCATCCCGCCTCAGTTCCAGTTTGCCGTCTCGGGCAACTATTAAGTCACATGTTTGTCTGTCTGCCGGGCGTGCGCCATGTGACCCCGCCCTTCCCTGCTCCGCTCTCACTATTCTTGCTGCTCTGCTATTAGACTTTTGAGTTATGACTCTGCATCCTTGGAGGAGAGTTCTTTTTAGGAGCGATCCCAGTAAGAAGGGCAACGCAAGGGAGCGAGGAAGCGAAGCCAGTTTAACCTGAATTTCCACATTAGTTCCTCGCCTCGACAACGTCTCTTAGTTTTATTTGTCTTTGTTTTTATGGCCCTTTTCAGCCAGGTAAACACGGTCCCGGCCAAGACGTAGCCAGTTGCTCGAAGTCAGGTCCAGACAGCATCATATGGTCACTCAGGAGCGACGCGGGACGTGGTGAACCTGACTCATCCAACCAGGCAGCTTCATTACGCGCCTGTTTGGGCCCGGCTCTCTGTTTGTTCCCCTTTGTCGCTGGGTTATTACTTTTGCCCGAGGGCAGGCCAACAAAGGAAACTCTTCTTTTGCGGCCCAAAAAGGGGAGTACGGGGGGAGAGGATCCTGCGGCTTGCCGGGTGACATAATATGACACGGGGCTGCCAAGGACTCTTGTCAACTGTCTGACTGCAAGTGCAGCGCAGACGAGCTGCAACCGAAAACTTTTCTCCTATAAATTTGGCAGGCGTCGAGCAGCTGGAGAAGAAATGGTGGATTGAGCCCACTCCCACTCCTGATTCGGCTCCATTAGTCGCTGGTCTAGACAGCCTCCTGTGCGAAGAACTTCCTTCGCCTTGCCTTTATCTATTAAACATAATTTACAGGATTTTACTAACTTTATCTGGCCCGTGAAATGGGGAAACTAAAGTTAGCCAAAGCAACTGCCTGGCTCGACTTTGTGCCGTCTTATTCTAAATGTTGCTCCTCGCTCCTTCTCTTGGCAGGTGAGTTCGCATCCTGCTGCGGCTTCAATTAGTCGAAAGTGCCGAGGCGAAAGGCAGCAGGAGCAGCCGCAGAAAGGATGTTCCTCCCCCTTGTTCTTATCCTACTATATATATATATATATATATATCTCAGCAAACAAGAGTTTGCGTGTGTGTGCGCAACGTGCTAAGCTCGGCATCTTTGGTGCTAGAAAGTGTCTGCAAAGCCTTTGAGTTTCCCTGTATCCCGGCCATAATTATGTGCCATCATCTCGCGGCCAACTGAGTTGACACCGCGTCGAGCGTGGCTTGCGGCAGGATGTTCAAGTCAGACAGGAGTTGGCCGAACTAAATTTGCATCAAAATAGCACACTCTCGAGTGCTCTTCGGAGCTCTATTTTCCCTCAGCAACAAAAAATTCATTACAAATATCCATTACTCCGGGTGCATACACAAACACACACTGGCTGCTAAATGGGGGCAATAAAAAGTGCTAGGAAAAATAAACAGTTAACGAAGAACTTTAGAAATCAAGCAGTGAAAGGATGTGGCATCTGCATCCCTCCGAGTGAACTGAAGCACTTGAGAAACTTTTTGCCATATTCATATATAAACTAGACCCGGTCTGCTACGTCTTCTCCTTGTCCTTCCTTTTGGAGGTAGCTCAAACAGATTCATTAGATAAAATAATAAGCACTTGAGGCTGGGAAGTTGAGGTAGAAGCGTTCGAGTCAACGTGGCGTATGAGCGATTTTTTGTTGTTGTTGCAAATGCCGGCAAAAGTTTTTCTATTTCTGTGAGTGTCTCTGTGTCTGTGTGCCTGTGTGTGCCTGTGTGTGCCTGTGTGTGCCTCATCCTGCTTTCAATTTTAGCCCGGCAGGCACTCGAAGCGCAAACTTCAACACTTTGGCTGAAAAGCGAGCAGAAAAAAACGGAAAATAAAGTAAAACAAGGCGAGAGTAAAAACTTTACTACTTAAAAGCGCAAAACGCAACGCAATGCTCGAGTGGTGCCAGCTGTGGGGGTATGGGACTGTTGTGGCAGGATTTTCAGGGGGCTCCTGGTGGTGATAATGCTGGAGAGTCGTCGTCTGAGCGAGCACAAGTAACTGCGAACAAACCAATTAAGTTTATTACTTTTGCGTTTTTCAAGTGATTCTCTCTCCCTGTCTATATGCCTTTTTCCCCACCAGGCATTTTATGTGTGTGTGTGTGTGTGTGTGTGTGTGTGTGTGTGTGTAGGTGTGTAACTGGGCATTTAGCAAGTTGCTGCGACTTTGCCCCGTGGTGTGCCACAAAGTTGTTGCAAAAGTTTGACAAAGTGCTTCAAAACAAAACCAGGACATGGGAGGCGGCGGGACAGGTGGGCGGGGTGGGTGGCAGGAGCGACACGACGAGAACGCCAATCAACGCAACAGATTTGTCAAAGAAATTAATAAATACCACGTCATGCTGCGTAGCCTGTCTTTTTTCCACCTCTCACCCTCACCCACTTCCACCCCACGAATTTCTTTGTAGGAAGGACAATGGCAGCGAACATGCAATACTCTTTCTGTAATTTTGTTTTCCTCTTTTCATGCTGTACACACGGATTAACCGTGAGATTTTCTGCAAATTTATACAGTCGAAGAAAGAAGTTCGATTCCAGATACAAAGAAATCCAGTATTTACCTGATATTCGATAATTTTCTTTTCCCGGATAACTAAAAACAAAAAACTATTTATTTTAAAAGATTTTAAAAATATATACATTTGTATGTATATTATATATTATTATACATATATATTAACTTGGATCGCAACACTTTTTATATTTGTTTATATTTTTTGTTCTAAATCGGACGACGATATACACAACATTATACAATGAACTAGAGATTTTCAAATCAATTAAAATCCGAGGCAGACGCGATAGATAGTAGTATAAATAAGACATATACCAAATTTCAAAGGAATCGATTCAGTAGAACTTTCAATATTATATATCCTATCAAGCACCTCAAAAAAAGTACTTTCGAGAAAAACGCGTTTGAGTTTAGTCTATCCCCTAAAATATTTCGAATATTGAAAAATCATTTAAGGAATATATTTTAAAAAGTCTTAACATTCAATATATGCTAAAGAAAAAATAGATTTTTTTCAAATTTCTAGACCAGAATATCATCGAACTACAATTTTGGAGAAGGGACCATGGATACCAGATATCAGTCTCTGCAGTCTAATTTAATTGCTTATTTGGTCATATTTGGCTTTTATTTTCTCCTCCCTGATTTCGGTGGCCTGGACAATTCTGAGTTATAGGCTCAAGGGCAATGGACATTTAGTGCTTTGAAAAAATACTCCCGTACACCATTGGTATCTCATATTTTCGGTGTTGCGAATTTGCCGGCAATTAAAGCAAATTACCAAAGGCGACATTCATTATTATTATGGATAGCATTCCTAAGAGCTTCTTCTTTCCCCAACTGCTGTCCATCTCCATCTATTTGCCATCTTCTATTCCCGTATTCCCCCTGTCAGATCCTACTATCGTCCATGGTCCTTGTTCTTCTGGTCCGGGGCCTTTTGTCAAGGTGATTTATCACCTCTAAGCGCCTGGCACTCATTAATTTTTGATTGGGCCAAAAAAGGCAAACGGCAAAAAGATGTTTTGGGACTGCCGTGTTTGTTGTCGCTGGTTTTATTAAAACTTCATCAAATTCAGGCAGCAGGAGCGGCAACAGCAGTTCGGGACTTAATGATGGACTTTGACTGGGGGCAGAGTCTGTTTTCATTACTTAGCGTACGAAATGAAATGAAACTCGCTGCTTTTCATCGGGGTTCATTCAGGGTAATTGACTTCTCTAGAGGGAAGCGCACAGAGCACTTTAATGGAGTTTATTAGCTGATATTATGGTGCTTATACGGGCACATGAAATATTATTCAAAATTTGGTGCGACTTTCTGTGTTGGCTAGTCACAGTTGACCGCAAAAGTTGGGCAATTAATTATGATGACGCCGCCGAGAACAAAATGGGAAAAAATTTGCCTGCCAAATGGCAGCGACAACAATGACAACGGCTACATCGTTTATGTTGGGATGGTGGCAGCCCTGGTCCTTTCAAAGTCGCGTTGCACTTTGTGCGGCACACCGGATTCCGATTCAGATTTTTCCGGACAGGAACGCTGAACCATGGACATGGTCACGGCCTTCCTGTTTGTGGGGTTCCACCCATTCCCTTTTTTGTTCTTTCCCCACTCCTCTTCCAAACGATTTCCTTCTCACGGCCTCACATTCGATTCCATTCCATTTTGTTCCGTTACGGGGTCCGAAAAACTATGGGCGCCGGTTCCGTTGACAGTTATTTTGATTTATGCGAAATTGTAGCTGGTGTTTTGCGCCCCAAAAAGCGGGTAAAAGGGATCGAGGGGCGGTAAGAGGGCGTGGTTTATGCGTGCGGAGGGGTCTGCCGAAAAACGGCAATAAATAGCGCACGAAAAACGGGCCACAAAAGAAATTCTAGTTGGCGGTCCCCAGAAAAGCACTCAAAGCTCTAAAACAAATTGGTCGCCCCGATGAGGGTGTGCGTGAGTGTCTGGGTGTACGAGAGCGTGTGGAAATAAAAAGGTGTTGGATAACAAAGTCCTTAGGATAACTTGCAAAGACCCTTACTCCTAATATCTAGCTAGCACACACATTCGTGTATCTCGGGACATTGCGGCGTTATTGATTTCTGGTGGGCTTTCTAAGGAAAATACCAAAATTTTCTTTCATTTGGTCAGGCTTCATTGACAACACTTTCATCAACATTTGGTTCTTCCAGCTTGCCTACTTTGAGCCCCTTTAAATTAAATTTTATAGTCATCCTCAAAGCTTTGGCTTCCCCGTAAGCCAAACACCAATCCATAGGGAATTGGCCAGTATTCTTGGACATTTTCTTATAGTTTAATGAAAGGGAATCCCACTTCTGCGCTGTAAACTCGGTTAACCCACAGCCATATCGCTTTGACTTTTCATCTGGCATATATATATTTATATTATATTTTCCCCTCACCCATGCAAACAACGCTTCCAAACCCAGCTGCCTCGCAAACTCTTATCTTACTCAACCACTTAACAAACTACCAAAAACAAGAACGGCAACTAACAGATCTCAGTCTAATAACTCTAATGGCAGCAATAAAATATCCATATACATTTAAAATTAGCACTCGATTGTGAGTTGGGAAAGGCCGAGGGATTGGATTCAGAGTGGGGATGTGGCTGGGACAGGGGCCAGGCCACAGGGTGACCCAAACCCATATTGCCTGGCCAAATGTGACCGCAAACTACATAAACTATAATGACAAATGTGTGTGAGTGTGTGTGTTTGTGGATCCAAATTGAATGAGAATGCTGCAAAAAGGTTCACTCCCAACTAAAATAAAAAGCGGGAAGTCCAGGAAAGCAAGGGGGAGATGACCAAACAACCGCATCGACTGTGGGTGCCAGCCATGGGTCAGCAGAGGCAACAAGAACAAGAACAACAACAACCCAATAAAGACCACTAAGTGTCCCAGTGTGTGTGTGTGTGTGTGTGTGAATGTGATTCTATTTGAAATAAACCAAATAGTCGCACATAAATGCGGGTGTTGCTGGCCCGAACTCCGAACTCCGGACTACGGACCCCAATCCCCATGCCGGCCAACTTGCATACATCATAAATTGTGGACAGTCTGCTGGCCCAGGTCCTAGCTGTAAATGGCCTAACCACAGGACGAAACAGGCGAAGCTCCAATCCCCGATCCGCCCCACTTGTCCAGCTCCACAAATCCGTTGCAGCGGCGTCCTAACCCGCCAGCTAAACATCCGGCCAGACTCTGCTCTGTTCTGTTCTGGTTTTGGTTCTGGTTCTGGCTCTGGTTTTGGTCTGGGGCCGCTGATAAAAAAGTTGGCAAACAGGCAGTTAAGTAAGGCACAAAGTTTGCCTTTGAAAATGTCTATTTGAAAAGTTTCCTGAACGGGACTCTGGATCCTAGGCAGGATCCTGGTCAACAATGGCGGCCATAGTTTGTCGCTTCCGCCTCTCGCTAAACGAAAGTCATTTATTTCGGCCGTTTTTTCGTTGCGCTTCATTGCCATAGAGCGTTTTTAATCAACTCGCTGCCGAATAGTTGGCCCTGAATGCATTTGCCGCTCAAGTGCCAAGGGCAAGGTCCGGTGCCTGAAAGGCTTCTGCAATTATTCCCCCAGCAAGTTTCAAGTGCAGTCAGACTTTGATTAGCGCGTTGTGTGCAAGCAGCCAAAGCAATTGAGACCGAACTGTTGAGACTGGAGCATTCAATCGACGGTGGAAGCGATCCTTTATCTAAGCCAGATTGAATGGAGTCGCTGAGTGGAGACCGTGGGAACTTTGTGTGATTAACCACCTGGCCCCTCACACAATAATTAGCCGTCCCAAACTGATGGTTTTGGCGTAACAAAATGACTTTTAAAGTTTTTAAATGATGCTATTTTAAAGTTATTAAATACATTTGTTTCTGATTTCCCCCTTCAAGTTCAATTCTTAAAACTCACTCTGTTGCAAATCTTTCTCAAACTCATTTATGATTTACGGTTTTTCCAGCTTTCAGTCACTTACCACACCGAACGGCGTTCAAGTCTATATCACACATTCGATTAGCCGGACGATGGCAGTTCTATCTATATCTATCTGCGGGCGGAGTGCATAGACATCTATTCCAGGACATGCATATTTAAAACTTATTCAGGCATCAAATAAATGTTTACACGGCGGCGCAGGGCGTGGAAATCCATGCTTAGGCCAAACAATTCAGTCGGATGCAATTTTCAGACTCTGATTCGATATTATTGTGCGATTTCTGCTGGATCTGCTACCCAAAACTATGCAAATAATTCATTTGACAGACAGACGGGCAAACAAACAAAAGAGGCGGGCTCTGGGAGAATGGCGGGGATAGGGGGGATAGGGGGTTTGAGGCAGCAGGATGGAAGTGACGATAAAGTGTGAAAATATGTAGCAGGCAAATGGCAAAAGAAATTAAAACGAGCAAATCGTGGCAGTGCTGGAAAAAATGTTGACTATGCCTGTGTTTCTGTCGGAGGAGTCTGTCTGTTCTTTTTGTATGAGTGGTGGAGGGTAGACTATAAAGATTCGGGGATGATCTAGAGGATTTGAGGAAGGAGCGGGTGTGCTGATACATTCCCATGCGTTTCGCTCGGTTCACAGTGTAGGCCAAAAGTCAGGAGTTGGCTTCTGTTGGTTTATCTTTCATGCGATGCTTGGCATTCATGTGATGTCTGGCCCACCGCCTCCCATCCAAATGGCTTTCTCACTTTCGACTAATTCTCACTCCCAGATCTTTTCCTTTGTGGGATGTGCAAATTTAAACTGTTTTGGCATTTTTGTCCCTTCACACCTACAATTTAAGTTCCTGATAAAAACCCTTTAGACACATTACGGTTATTTCATTCTTGCTTTTCGTGTATTGAAACCAAATACCGTTCCCGTGATCAACGGTGCTCTAAAGTATGCTTTAAAATATTTTCCAGCAGCCGGATGAAAAAATATTTGGCAAAAGTCCGCATTAAAAATTCAACATGTTGTGTCGCATGCAGGAAACCCAAAAAGAGAAGGCAAGTGGGTGTAGAAAAGGAGTGAGGATGTAACTAGAGATAGGAAAGAGAGAACCCCTCTTCAGTCGTGGCATTTTAAATATTTCATGACTTCTACATTATTTGGCAATTGCCGCCAGCCGGAGAATGGTAGAAAGCAAGTGAAAGAGTCCATGGGAGACAGGGACAGCTTATCTATTTGTTGTGGCCAGCAGTGATAAAGAAAGAGAGAGAGAAGAGTGATTTCCTAATCCCACTCCATTCACTAATATTCAACGGTCTTCGACATCTGTCAAAGCATGAAGATACCGATTTTCCATGCACATTTCCCTGACATTTCCGCAGCATATGTGAAGCAACAGAATCGGGCAGAAAAAAAGTTTTGGAAAAATGATGAACTGCCCGGCATCAAACAAAGGCACAACCAGTAACCAAAAAGGGGGACATAGCGGGGCTGGAGACATACTCATCGCAGATTCATCGATGCGGAAATGCGTTGTCAACTCAAATTGGTGGATGGGTGTGGGTGGGCATCATACCCTCCCCAGAAATTTCCTTGACGCCAGCAAAAAAAAGACCTTCTAAGCCGTGGAATCTTTTGTCGAGTGCGTGAGCTGCCGTCTCCGGCTGCTTTGGGCTGACTTCTGCTGCTGTCACGCTCCGATATATCCTGCCATCCATGTGCGACATATCCGTGGCAGCTCCCTCCTCTCGAAGCTTCCTTGAACCCAATCCCACTCTGCTCGTACCCAAGTGACACTGCAATCGCAGCTGGCAGCCCCTTTGTCTTTCATCTCCGCCTTCCCATTTGTGCAGCAATTGTTGCCACTTTTTGTGCCTCCTCCGCAGCAGCAGAAGCGATTCAATTAAATGTGACACCAGTCAACTATCTGTGGAGGTTGGAGCACTGTAACGAAAACCTCTTACAGGAGACCAAATGTGGAAGAACATATTGGTTATTGAAACTGTAAGAAGGCAGTTGACTCTATACAAAGTAAAAACACATACCACTTACATATGCTTGTGGCATTGGGTAATTTCAATGTGTATTACATTTGCTATGAAGCACTTGACATACATTATTAAGTTCCAAGATGAGTCAAAGCCAAAGTTCTTTTGACCAAAAAGTGGTCAGTGGGTGACATGTGTACATATATGTATTATATGTATTTAATAAGTTGTTCAAAAATACTTTGAAAATAAACACAATAATTTTCACTCACAAAGATTATCCAATTCACACATATCGGAATCGACTAAAGGATTTTATCAACTTCAAGTAAAGTAAAAGTTCTAAAAAAAAAATGGTTATAAATTTACCCACGTTTACTTTTTTTTATTTACAAAAAAATTATTAGTGTATTCTACATAGTTATGTTTCAATTTTTTAAAATTTTTTTAATTGAAGTGATTGTTTTGTTTGAAAATATATACTTACCATATTCTGTGTTTTTTTAAAGATTCGACAGACTATAAATATAATACTATTGGCCAAATTCATTCTGTAAATAAACCATACATACAATAAACTCCATATAAGTCTTATCTAAGTTAACGGAATCAACAGTATGGAATTATTCGAAGAGAAGTTTACAGAAGACGAGGCCAACTAGTGGTTGATTAAACGACAGTTAGTCAGAAAACTTGGATAAATGACCGAAGCTACCGTCCTGGTAGTTAGAGTTTCTAAGCACGAGTCCGTACGATAGGGACGACCACTTTTACAGGTGGTCGGAGCTTCAACGACATCTAATGAATTTTATAGCCAGGAAATTATTATGGCATCGATGGGCCCAGACACTTACACACACAGGCACATTAAGGGGTTGTCCCCGCACACACAACGACACAAGTACACACACAAGCACCGGGACTGCGAAAAGTTTTTCCTGGTGGAAGGAGTTGAAATTGGCAATTAACAAACCATTGAATCCAATAAACAGGATTTTAACATTTTGAGCAAACAGAGAGCAAGCGAGAGGGAGAACCGGAGAAAAGGTAGCAAAAAGCGGCGCCAGAGGGCACAAGGGCGGAAGGGGAGGGAAAAGGGGAGGGGGTTGAACGACGAAGGACGAAGGACGAAGGGCTGGAGGGACGAAACTGGCGATTGCTGCTTTCGTTCGTTGTCGCTCTCGTGTTTGTTTATATGCCGTTTTTTGATTATTTTTGTGCTGGTGTGTGCGTGTGTATTTCCATGTGTCTGCGTGTGTATTTGTGCTTGTGCCACACGATGTGGCAACCGAACGTCCCGTGCCCCTCCCCCTCTCCCTCCCGGTTGCCAAGTTGTTGTTGAAATTGAAACCTTTGAAGTGTTGCTAAAACATTGTTAGTTCGAAATTGGAATGAAAGCGGGAAATTCATTTAAATTATTTGCCTGCCGAAGCCCTAAAACCCAAATCAAAGGAATGTAAGGCATTAAGTGAGGCCAAAATGAGATAGCCGAAGTAATTTTAATTGCATACCCATCGAAGTGATTAGGAAATAATGAATGTAAATGGTAGGGTGTGAGAGTGCAAACTAAAACAGGTGGTTTTGCACTGAAGTTCATTAAATTCTCACCGTTCATTTTTCTACCAGAACAACGAAAGCTTTCATGCCCTCGTGTGGTTTTGTTGTGACTTACTTTAAATTAAGAAAACCTTTAAGCCAACTGAGCCACTTGAGCCTCCAACTTAATTTGCCTTCATTACGGCATAAATTTATACCTTAATGGACAGCCACCCAACCTTAACTTCTGGCCATAATCCTTGCACATTTTTTAATGAGCAGCCCAACGGGCGAACAAAGAGCGATTCTCCTACAATGGAGCCGTATTTCGCTACACAATAGATCACGTTTGGAGTTGGAGTTGGATTCGGAGTCGGCTTCAGCTTCGGATTCGGACTACTCGCCGCAATAGCACGAACCACTTAGACGTACTTAGTGCCCACAGAGGGAAAACATATGCAAGGGATGTATGTATTATTAAATCAAATTAAATTAAATTAATGCTGCTGATTAAAACTCACTGCGCGACGAGGACATAAACAAAAGACGGCATTTAACAGGCAGCGAATACAACAAAAGCCGACCGAAAATTCAGCTGAGGGAAGGATCTAAAGAACGCGGAAGCGGATGGAAGGGAAACCGAGCCTAGCGCGATGGGTAAACATCATAATCGGGGGCATTACGGCCCAGACCCAACGAGAGAAGGCTAACAGCACGCACGCGGGTCCCCGTTAATTCTCTGACAAAGGAGCGAACAGCCGCCCGGAAATGTGGAAATTCGCAATCAGCATAAAAATTACATTAACATACAACTCAGACCCGAGGCGAACTTTATGTGTGGATATTTAAATGAAATTATTTTCGCACGAAGCACAGAATAAAAAAGGAACTCAAAGACAAGCCAAAGACAGGACACTCCAAGGAGCAAGCCCAAGTGGTGAAGGCAGTGGTCGGCAGTTGGGGCAGTCACACTTCAGCGACACAGAACGGAAAGTGATTAAAATCGCGTTTTATGCGCAACCGACTTGTTTGTCCCTTTTAAAGGGGGTGGAGATGAGCAGTTGGGGTCGTTCCATGAATTCAGGGGCGAAGTGGGGGTGGTGTGTGTTTAGACTGTGGCTTTTGTTTGGACTGGGTGGTAAGCGTTGTGGGTGGTTTCGCCTTGGGAACTGGGGACCTTTGTCAAGCATGACGCTAATCA
Source organism: Drosophila gunungcola (assembly GCF_025200985.1). NCBI lineage: Eukaryota > Metazoa > Arthropoda > Insecta > Diptera > Drosophilidae > Drosophila > Drosophila gunungcola. The sequence goes on along the minus strand of NW_026453170.1, from coordinate 1,829,428 downwards.
ACGGGAAATCGACTGTCAAAAAGTGTGCAGAGTTTTTTGTGAGGCTAATAAAGATGCGATTTTCTAATAGTCTAAAATGATTTCACAGCCTTACATCACCTGGTTATGAAAGTCCGACTGACCGCTTTAGTAATTGATATCACATTACTAAATGTTTCGTTTTCATCTTAAATAATGTGGGCTAGACCTTTAAAGATTCATGATGTTAATTATTATATTTGTCTAACGATACATCCTCTTGCTCTTGACATTAAAATATATAAAAATCTCTATAACAAAAGTAAATGTTGATTAATGTATATTGCACACCAATAAGAGTGTAATTCTTAGCCCAAAAATCAAGTAAATTTAAATATGAATTTACGCTTATTAGTAGATTTTCTCTCAGTATACTGGCTACATTTTTATTTTCCTATTCCCAAGAGCTATCTCCCACAAAAAAAAAAAGATATGGGAAGAAATCCCCTCGTTACGTGTGCATAACGTAAGAAAAACACGAAAATCCTTTTAATCAACAAACTGTTGTAACGAAAACTAAGTTCCTTGGAAATATCGGTTCAGCTGTTGAGGATCACCTGAAACCAAATCCCTTATCCATACCTTCATCTACCTGCGTCACAGGACAACCTGCGGTGACGACACTCACTCAAACTCACACTCAGACCCGAACCCTATTTATCTACCAGATCGGACTGTGAATAATGCAAACGAAATTGTTTGTTTGACAAATAGAATTTTCACAGAGCGCTAAAACTCGATCCCATATCCGAAACCGAAACACGCTAAAAGATTAGATGTGCTGTAAGCGGAGATTGCATTTGCTCAGTAAACATCCCAGTAACAATAAAACTCAGAAATGAACCATTCTAGGATCCGACGGATCATTAACGACAGCTGCTCAACCGAGGAACAGACGGAACCGATGCAGGTTGAACTACCTGATCGGGACCCTCTGGTGAGCAACCTTTTTCCATCCTGGTCCTTAGCGGACTAATCATCGGGTGGGACCAACCACTTGAACCTCTCGAAGCAGGCGGCTCATTACGGCTGCTTCTGTTTAATGTTTCCACGTTGAGGCCCCCTCGGTCGCATTTCTGGTTTTTGCACCTTGCACTTTCCTGTTTCCCTACCTCTTTCTTTCTCTTCAGCCGTATTTGTCTCTGTCTCTACCCCTCCATCCGAAAATTCCCGTTCTCTGACAGCTGTTTCTCGGGGCAGTGTCTCGACCTGCTTTTGTTTTGGTTTTGGCAATCATCTGTTTGAATGTTTGCTTCGAAAGACGGGACAACTCTTTTAGGACTCAGGCCAGAAACATCGTTATGTGCACAGTTATTTAAATTTGTCTTGCGGTCTCCGGCCGAATTGTCAATCATCTGTTGCTGCCCCTAAAATGCCATTTAAATGGTCCTTCGAGATCCTTGCCTGGGGATGTGTGGTTGAGCAGATCTCTGTGAATCGCATCCAAGACTGTGCTTTGTTCGGAAGAAGCTGCCTAATTGGAGAGCATTGTGTGAGGGAAATCAGTTGGAAGCGATCGCAGCCTGTTCTTTGGGAACATTTGTAAGACACTTGAGAAAATTGAACACTCGAACGCCCAGAGGGAGTAACCATTTTAACGAATCCACGCTTTGTGCATTTAACAGTGCCGCAGTATTTCATTAAGCAATTACAGAAGTAGTCAAAATCTTTGGGATCTGATGTTCTTCCCTCATAAATAATAGGAATTTCTTTATATGTATACATATATATGTATGTATGTATATACATCAAAATCTTCAAAATAAAGATACCCATAAGCTTTTGGAGAGCTACAATTGTTGTTTAGATAATTTTAACATAAAGCGTTTGATAGTTCTAAAACATTTCTTTTATGAGTTTAGTTTCTCCTTGACTCGTATTACTGGCCCTATGTTGGGCGCCAAATATTCTGTATGTCACCTAATCCCCTTACATCATCCCTTGGTTCCCTTTGCACACAGCCGCTTTTCGTCACACTAAAAATCAATTTCATTTTAAAATGCCTCTTCTCCGTCTTTTCCAGCTTTCAAGGGGAGCGAGGGGTAGGGACTTTTCTCTTGTTGGCTTTGCCTCACGTTTGTAAACAAATCGCCCCGCCCACAGCCTCACGCTTTCCCTCTCTCTTTAAGTTCACCGCACGCCGAGAACGGAAGACGGTGCGATGAGGGGCAGGGGTGGGGAGTCGGCGCCCCTTCTGAAATGCCAAACGAATTTGACTAAACACTTGTAAAAAATACATAACACCCCCGACCACACGAGCGACGGCATGAAAGGAGCTTACCCAAAGAGCGGGGAGCAGAAGAACGGGAGAGCGAGAAGAGCTCAACCCAAAAAATAAAAAAAAACTCAGTAGGGAAGAAGAAGAGAAGAGCTATACATATTTACCCAGCCAGTGAAGTGCACTTCACCAACAGTGCTGTGGGAAGGGGAGTCGACGAGAGGGACGGGGGCACATCCCAGTATTTTGTGGTCTTCGCTCTTGGCACAAGCGCATGTGCAGAGCTGAGAGAATGAGAGAGAGGGAGAGAGCGGTTAGAGCAACGCGGAAGTGTTGGGAATACTGGGAAATTTCATAAGCAGTCTATTTCACAGCTGTTGGTGTGTGCGTATGTGTATGTGTGTGAGTGTGTGTGCGAAAGCGATGGGGTAGCTCTTCCCACCAGGGTGTGTTCCACTCTTGAACTGAAAAAATATCCTGCATGAAAATGTTCTCACGCTGCCCGGCCATGTCCTACCGCTCTTGCCCCGCCCCTCCCCTGGGCTTACCATCCCACCGCCGCCTTTTAAAGTTTGCCTGGCAAACGTCGAGCTGCGCTTCCAATTCCTCAGCTTGCAGGACTCGCAGTCCTTGCCGGCCCAACTTCCTTTTTCTCAGGCGTCCTCCGCCTGCTGCGCGCGCATCCTTCGCTTGCTTGGGTCTTAGCTTTGAAGCTTCAGCTTCTAGAGGAACCTCGGGGTCCCGCAAACGGGCCCCCCGAATGTCCCGCCACCGAGTCCTTCCATCTGTCTGTGTGTATCACGGTTTTTACTTAGCGCCAGATGTCGCTCCTGCTGCCTGTCTTCTTCCGCAAAATCAAGTTTCCAAGTTCACACAGGCGTTGGGCGAGCAGCAGACAGGCAGCCTGCCCCGAGGACACACGACAATTATCACGGACACACACACACACACACACACACACACTACGTTCTGCGATTATCCTTTGCCTTATTTTTTAGTCGAGTTAATTTTCATAAAAATTATTTTAATGCCTCGCCCATAAAAGCCAGAATGGAGGTTGTGTCCTCGTTGCTCACGCATTGTTAGCTCGGCGCTAATCCGTTTTTGTGTCATTTAATTGTCTGCCCTGCGAGTCGTGCAGTGCGATTGAGGCAGGACCTGCTACCTCCTTCGAGATCCTTGTGTGCCCACGCAGGCGACTAGGCTGCTAATGAGCAACTCAAGCTGCTAGCTGAGATTTTCACTGGCGCGGCTAATCCCACTCCCGGTCCTAAATAGCTGACTGTTGGTGAAGCCCAAGATGCGACCAAAGAGGTAGTGGGTTTTTATGGCCCAGCTTGGGCTGGGATGAGGATCAGCGGTGCGTCCAGGCGGGATTAACTTCAGCGTGGAACACCCGTGGCTGAATCCACGGGCCAGATGAGATAAAACTCATTACGTTGACATTACTTCTAATTAAAATCTCTGCACCGGCTGCCTTGAATATAATTTGCCCCTAAGCCCGACTGTCAGGCACGGGACAAAACAGGCCTAGGTGGGTTTTCCCTGGTCCGTGTACGATGTCTTTAGTGCCATTCTTTCTTTTTTCTTGTTAAACCAGTAGCACATGAAACGTTGGTGTCAAACACGGCGTTAAACTAAATTAGCCCCAGGTTTCTTATTCTGAGTCTGTACTTTAAGGCAGACTAGTGCGTCTATAATCCCCCATTTACAGAAAATGTTTCGATTAAATTGCTGTAAGCCCCCTTGTACTTTAATATGGCATTTCTCCTTTAAGCCTTTACCGACAGGCCTTTTATGGCGGGACTATAAAAAACCCAGCCTGCATATTTCAATATTTCCTCTTGCTACTTGCTTTTTTTCGTTCCTGTTGTACTTTGCAAACCAACAAATAATTTCATAAACGCACCGCGTGTCCTTTCATCCTGTTTTTTGCCGTACGGTGCCTACTCGTCGAATCCGGCTTTATTATTCGTGCAGCCTGACCCGATCCGAACTGAGCCGATCCAATCCGACCGACCCGAGCCGAGCCGACAGGACAGGACAGGACAGGACAGCAGCTGCCTGCTGTTGTTGGGGTCGAGTCGGCTTGGGTGTGTGCATGGGTATTTGTGGATGTGCTGCTATCTGTGTCTGCAGCTGAATCCCTGTGTATTCGTGTGTATTATCCTTTTTATTGCGTGTACGCTGGCTGAAACAGGCAGCGAGTGCAAAATGTCAAGTTCAGTTCAATAACACCGAATGCCAGGAGATGGGGTACAAAGGAGTCGGCCCAAAACTCCCCTACAAAATCCTGACTGAATCTAAAATGATTCACTAAATTAGATCGATTTCTTTTCTAAGATTAAACGCTTCCTTAAATTTAAGCGTTTCCAAAGAAGATACAGCCCATGCCACACTGGTTCCTTGTAACTTTTGACAAACATAGATATCTCACGCATATTTCTTACCTTTCCTGTCTCCTGCAAAATCTCTCACGTAGCGATGGCTATAAATATAAACACAAGTAATTGCTGGCGAAGTGGATTATTGCATTCGCTTTGGGACAACTTGCTCGTCTTTGGCCCGACGCTTATCTGCCCTGGCTAATTTGACAAATGTAGCGCATTCGTTACACCCCCGCATCGCATGCCCTTGCGTCCCCTTTTCGTCCCCCAACGAATCGAAACTGAAACCGAAATTGCTTGGCATTACAATTTCGAAAATCAAATACAAAAGAGTGAAAATGGTTGCCATTACACACGATGAGCCAACCGACAAACAGACATTCAAATCGGGAAACGAGGGGTGTGATTTGGGGGGCATGTTTTTTTTTTTTTTGTGGTGTGGGGATGAGCCCCTCACTTCCGCCTGTGAGCTGGCAACAAATGAGTTATGAAGTGCGCTTTATGCTGGGGATTTTGTGGCATTTTGCCGCCGGTGTTTTATTGCCCTGTCGTCTTGAGCACCTGGACTTAAGGATTTCTTTGTGCCAGAGCATTATCACTGCTCCTTGCGAGTGTTGTCGTGGGTATATTTATCGCAGGCTTTCGGTGATACCGAACTAAAACAAAGAATAAGGGAACAACTCGAAATCTTCTGGGTCAACGGGTCGACATTACTTTCCGAAAATCCTGCAAAGGCACCCCAAACACCGTGTGAGGAACCCCTGAACTTGGCAAATTAGATTATATCGGCAGCAGCATTCATTGCGAACTTCATTGGACAATGGCATAATTATGCAATGAGCAACAGCAACAGCAACAGCAACCCTCGCTGCTCAATCGCAATACAGCCGCAGATGTTATCGCAAAATCGTTTACCGTTCTGCAACCCCCACCCCACACCACCCCACACCACCCCAATCGGCAGTCAACGTTCGAAGCCCTGAATTATGATGAAACACGCGACTCACTCGGTTCTTTGTTCTTCGTTCCCATTGAGATTTGCTGCCCCTATGGGCAGAGTGGACAGAGTGGACAGTGGCCGAGAACCCCCGAGAACAAGTTCCGAGCAAACAGGTTTTTTTTTTTGGTTTTGGGTTCCGTGCGAGTGCCGTGAGGCAACCCCCCGGCAAGTCAAAGGCTTACACATCTCATTGATGTTGTTGATGCATGCATCCGAGGCTGCCAGGTAGGCAGGGAGTCCGAGTCCGAGTCCGAATCCGAATCCAAGTCCTCTGGCCGCGTGACACTTTTTAAATTAAACACACAGCAGCCAACAGCAGCAACAGCAGCCAACAGCAACAACTTAAGGATGAGGAAGTCCTCGACGAGACTGCTGCATGCATTGCATTTGATTAAAGGCTCAGGGGTGGCATCACGGCACGAGCTATCCAGCCGGTTCTCAGGAAAAGGGTTCTCTGGATACAGGAAAACGAAGCACTCTCATCTGACCAAAAGGTGGTTTGTTGCGACTACTTCAGTTTGTTTGCCAAAGGTTGGCATTCAATTGAACCTATTCCAATATCGAAGCAATGCAATGAAGTAATCTATTTACTGGATCAAGGTCCCCATTCCCAGTTTGCTGTTTATTTAATCAATTGTTAGGTTTTACCTTTACCAAATCCAACTGGACTTTAATCAAGTCAAGCTAAACGTTTTTCCCCGACAATCTTCTTAGTTGGCTAGCCCGAAATCGCAATCTTGGATAGGACATGAATGCATAATTTCATTGCATAGCTGAGAGGAAAAAGTTAGGGATTCATTGCTTTGCTTTCTTCCATTATTTTCTGAGTTGTGTGTCGTGCATCTCCACCGAGAAAAACACGGACCTTAATTTGACTAACCCCTGACTCGCCCCTGAAACGTTGTTACCCCCGTGTTAAAGGGGGTGCAGAGCTGGGAAATCTGGTTTATAGTCGCGCTTATGAAATATAACAACAGCGGGCAACGGGGACGAACTCCCCACGATGCCATAAGGTTCGGTTCGTTTCGGTACGGAACAGTTCTGGCCAGCAGCGGTGGTTTGACAGGACGGCTGGCGCTGCCGCTTCGCTAATATCTACATAAATACATGCAACACGCTGCTTCCGGTGTTGAAAGTTCCATTTCACAAAAGTCCATGACTTGATGTTGATATGATGATGGCAGCGGGCACCGGCGGGTGATTGGGCTCTCCGAAGGGTGTGGTGTTCGGGCGTGTGTAGAAAGGGATCGATCGAAAAAAAACTGGCAGCGATTTGCTTACAGTGGAACTCAGAGGGATGAGATTGTAAGAAAATTTATAACGAAGAGAGATTGGATTTCAAATGCTAATCTTAATACCCTTTTTCAATCAATTGTAAGATTAATAGTATACACTATAGTGTTGTCTTACAGTTAGGCATTAAATGTGAAATAAGCAAGCAAAAATGTACATAGCTGTTCAGCTCTTCTACGGTCTATATAAATACAACCTGCCATAATCTTCTAAAACAATAAAATTTAAAAATTAAATTGCACTCACTCCACCTATCAGATATTATAAGATACAGTAACTTAGAATAACAACATATGTGCTCTATCTAGAATACAATTTGTATAGATATTTTTAAAGGAGAAGTGATAAGCTTTTAATTATAATATTTCTGCTTTGAAGCTTTGTTTGTTAATTTTTAGTTAAGGTTATCTATATCCATATGCTTTTCCAAAATTGTGTTGTAGTAAGAAATTTTGTAATATTTTTCGACCTTTTGATTTTATGTATTCATAACAATCGTAGTGGATTGCTATAATTCCTTTTTATAGTTAATTTGGCAACAGTATCCCATATAGTTTTGCCTCATCTAAGTAAAAATATGCATATGCATATTTTTTTTGCAACCAAATAAAACAGAGTTTTCTCCTATGTATTTTCCCATATCCAGTTGTGTGTTGTGCTTAGCCCACAGTGGACTCAATTCGAGCCCACTGGCCCCGCGGCGGAAATCGGTTTCGGTCTCCGGCTCACGTTTAGTCTCACATTAGCGTTTGGTCCGACCGACTCCTTCCGAGTCCGTTCGAGTGGTAAACGACGACGAGGAGTACGGAGTTCGGTTGCGGTGGGTGGCGCTGTACTGCCAGCCAGTTTCGGGCTGGGTATACGGTGGTTAGGGCGCATGGATGGGTGGTGATGGCGGTGGTGGGAGATTACCATCTCCCCTCGGCGTCTGACTGAATGTTTTCCTTGCTGTTCCTGTGTGCGGTTCTGGGTTGCCCGTACTGAGGTTTGGGGGTGAATGGGGTTGGGAACGGAGATTCTGGCGGCATTTGTGTTTGTTTGCCCGCTTGTTTGCCTGAAATTCGCTGGCTTCGACGCCGAGCTCGGCAGGATTCTACCACGGTTGAACGCATATTGACGCTTATTAATATTTACATTTTTATTTGTGCGCCGTTTTTCGCTTATTTTGCTGCCAAATTCGGCACATTCAGATCCCTGTTGATTAAGAGCCGGCTACAGTGTAATACATCTATATATATACGGATCGCACTGGCTGTCCAAATTTTGATTGCTCCCTTTTTAATTGTCAAACAATTTGAGTCTGTGTTTTTGTTGTCCATTCGAACCCAAAATGGTTTTTATGTCCAGCGCTTCCTGCAATTTGATGGCTTATAAAAAGTTGGGAACACGGATTTATGAATCCTAATTGGCCCGCTTTGGCCCGGGCACACATGTACAGCGCATTAAAGTAATCACACAAATTGTATGTTTTAATGCGAGAGATTTAATTAAAAACGTTGGTATTCTCCTCTTCTCATTGCAGGTAAATTGTACCAGCTGGTCTATCGCCCTCCAATCCATCCATCCATCCGTTTCTGGCCTCGCTCTAATTTCGGGATTAGGAACTGCACGTGTCCCCGAACTCACCAACCGAACCACTTGAATTGTTTGCCCAAATTGTTTTGAGTTACAGTGCACGCGGCTCGGCTGTCGGCTCATTTCCACGGACTCTTCTTACACCCGGAAAGGACCTGAACCACCACCGATGGCAGCACCACCAATAGAAGCCACCACGTGGAACAACTGCTCTCGTTGGCCTTGGACACAAATGTTGCATTTACTGCACACAGCATGTGGCACATTTCATGCGTGTACTTGGAAAGGATTATCAGTTTCCGTTCCTTGGAATATCCCTGCGCAGCATTCATGGGTGGTGGCTTTTAGAGCCATTAGAGCCGATCCCAATCGCCTTTTGGGTTGTCAAGGCGGGCGGCATAATGGCTGGATCAAACAAATGTTATTTATGAATCACAATTCAATAAGGCACTGCCGGATAAGTGCGGGCCAGTGATCAATGGTTGGAAATTTTGCTTAAGGGGAATATCTACTTAGAGATATAAAAGACATTCAGTTCTAAAGGTAATCTCTGTATCGAATATTAATTGAAACAGAGAACGTCTGTCTTGAATTGTGAGCAAGTCTGCTTTTATAACAGAATTAGGTGTGCTGATTACGCATCTGGTCACAAAAATGTACCTTAAATTTGGAAAAATACAGATTTTGATCATTTAAAACTAATTTATAGATTTCCCAACAAAAGCTTAAGTTAACCAGAAAGTTCTTGAAAACACTTAATTTTAATTTCGGGTTTCGGAAAACGATATCATATAGCTTCCACAGGAACTATCGAATAATTAAGCTTCATAGCTTCAATGTTTTTAAACATATACGCAATGACATCATAATTTTAATGTTTTCAAGAATATTTATTTGTGCCATAGCTGCAAGGGTAAAGTATTTGAACTTAGGCTTGCCGAAGCTTGCATCCTTTCTTGTTTCTAAACACATCAGTAAAAAAAATTAATTGAATTGAATAGATTTTGGAAATGATAAACTTGAAATCCAGAAAAAACTAGACACTTTTTAAGAAAGCCAACATTTTTCTTCGTTTTCGTAAACCTAGTTCGTTCCGATCATTCACGGCTCATTTTTAGGCACTTCAATATTGAATCAGCATTTTCCGTGCCTGTTCCCCAAGCCGTATCTGTTTGTATAAATAAAAATTAGTACTGACATTAAAACTCTACAATATTCATAGAATGCTATTGGGCATGCTCAGGTGCATTGGATTTCATGTCACATATGCATGCCACATATCGCGGCATATTTGCTCCTTAAACTCCTTCGGCATTTCGAAAAAATATTTTTTGAAAATCCAGAATTCCCGATTTTTGCAATTTTAAAATTTTCCCGCTGATAACCTTCAAAACCAACCAGATTTGACAGGAAAAAAAGTGGAATTGTCAGCCCTGCAAGAAACAGTTTCAAGTCCGACTACAGCCTTTCTATACGCTTTTGCTTACACTCAAAAAGTTATTCTTGTTACTGAACTAAAAATATGAATTTCTAGGAATCATAAAATTAGTTTATTAGTAACTGACAAATACGTATAAGGAGCTGTGAAAAGATACCACTTGATATATAATATTTACCATGGCAACTTGTCTCTTTCACAAGGAATCGTAGAGTCTTGGGGGAAATTAAGGAGCTCCTTATGAAGACATTTATATTCATTAACCTACATATTTGTCCATATATTTATGGAGCCAAGACTGTGACAGTTGACAAGGTAATGGCCAAAATAGCGACAAATGGCCATTAACATAATTTATACAAACACGTACAAGAGCACACAAATAGTATATACCTATACAGCAAGGAGACAGATTTTGATTAAGGTCAGGAGCGAGTTCGAAGCCGAAGCCCAAGCCCAAGCATGAAATTGTAATTGCCAGTCAGGCGGGGAAGCGCCAGCCCAAACCGTGAAAACACCAACCACAGGGTTGGATCAAGAGGCCTAACCAGGACATGTGAAGTACACGTCGGAAAATTACGTGGAGCGGGGGAATGATTTGGTCACGTGCAGCGAAATCGAAGCTAGGCACAAGGGTCCCGGTTCCGTCTAGCTGCTGGTTCACTAATATTTCCATTTGATCTGGGGCGAGGAGGAGGTCGCCAGCTTATCTGCCGCAAGTCGTCAAGTGAAATGAAAGCCATTTGTTAGTTGGTACAACGTCGCGAGTGGATAAGCCAGGAAAATAGATTTGGCTCTCTTTGTGGGTCTGTTGGCATTCGAGGGGGTTGTCCGGGCAACTGCCAGAGGCACGATAAACATCAGGAATTGAATTGAAATGCAATTTTTTGCCACTCCTTAGTCAGGACAATTAGTGGAAAAAAGCTTCCATGGCCAGATAACACAGAGCCAAAGCGCTGGGGGCAGAAATATTGTGGGTATAGCTGCAATACCAGGTATTGAGGTATAGGTGTCAAGTCCTATCTATTGACACTTGGAACTGACAAAACTCAATATCTGGATGCCCAGCGCTAATGAGGAGTTGTGTCTGGCGGACTTTTAACGGGAAAACGGGACAGGTAATGATATACAATTGCGGTCAGTCTCGATTACAAAATGCCGGCAACGCACGGTTGGCGACCCAAAGCCAGACAGACCGTACCCGGGCCAAATTCGATCCGGGGATTCGTTTAATAACAATAATAATACACACACACGAGGGTAGTTCCTAGCCATATCTCGAAACGCTTTTCTTGGCTTTTCCTTTTTTCTATATCGCACATAATGAGCAAAAAGGCCAGACCAACAAAGACCAGACAGCAAACATAAAGGAGGAGGGCCGGAGGGTCAGGACTCCACATCGCATGCAGCTCACGTATGTGCTTAATTTTTTGTTTATAACACCCAACCACTTCCGCCCCTTTCATCAGCCCAATGCGAGTGTCACTTGGGACCCTGATATTTTTGCGTTCGCGTTGTGGAATATTTTTTATTTAATTTTTTTCCCATACGTTTTTACTTTTTTTTTAAATCAAATGTGAAAGCCCAAATGTCTGATGGCTTAGTTGCCATGGCCAGAACCAGAAACAGGAACCGATCCGTATGTGTCCTGGACCAGAGGCCTTTGTCTATATTTTTTACCCAGAGCTATGGCCATGGGCTGCCTGCTCTCTGGAGAGCAGGAATTATATCCGATTACAACACCGCAGTTTGCCAGCCGAAGATTGGGTGGTTGAACGTCCAATGGAAAATTCAGGGCTCTGACTAAGTAATATGTATTTTTTAGGGTGTCTGTGCTTGTGCTCTTCACGGGTTGCGTAATGGATCTAATGTAAACAGTCAAGTTAAGTGAGTTTTTAATTCCATTACAGAAATTTAAACTAAATTTTATAATGGAAAAGGGAACACAAATTGAACATGGGTCAGAAGGGAATTCAATGTTGATTGGGGTCGGACCGGACCCTAGATATAATTTCCTTTAAATCTCTTTCCACCAACAATCTTCAATCTCACCATCAGTTTAGATTTCAGAATATTTATTTACTGGATCATTGATTTAATCAACTGAATATATCCACCAAGCTTCTGCATTTCAGTTGCCCAAGTTTGAGATATAAAAACTTTTTAACAGTCTGTTTACTTATAATCCTTGCTAAGTTTGCTTTTTCTCCATGTTTTGCTTTTACTTTCCGAGGCTTTTCCAACAAAACAAAAAGTTATGGATTCCCCTTTCTTCACAAGTTTCATGTATGGCCGAAGAAATGCAGAAAACTGTAATTACAGAACAGCCGAAAAACCACAAGGCAGCAGACGGTGACGACGACGGTATTGTCGATGATTATGGTTTCCATGATGCTGATTACGACGTTGATGGGATTGATGGTGACGGGGACATGCAGGGGATCGGGGAACCAACTACCGGCTGACGAGTCAGGCACAAGAGCGAAGAAATTAATATTTTAATTACAACACATTTAACATGCGATTATGCGCTTCAATGAACTTCTTGTGGCCAAAACACAAAGGGGTTGCTCGTACATCCGTGTACACACTACACTACACTACTCACATACACTTTACTCTTACACTCGGGGCAAAACGGCCCACGCACAGTGGGCGCTAAAAGTGTCATAACTTATTACAGTACAACCAAAAGCGACACATCCGTTAAGCGCCAACGGAAGTCAACGGTGGGAATTGGAGGAGGAGGAGCGGGGAGGGCGAGACCTAACAAAGTGCCAGTCGATGCCACACGAACTAAGCCAAAAGCACGAAGTGCACTTTAATTACCACCAGGCGACATTTACACCGTTAAAAACGCCGGACGAAATGTGAACAAAAACTTTTCACAGAATTCTCTTTTATTTGAATTAGTAGTTTTAAATTTGGCAACATCCACAATTAAATATAGGTGCTCAGTAAATTTATTTAACTCTGTTACACCCCAAACATTTTCCATAAGTACAAATAATTTTGATAGAGAAATCGAACCTAGATCGTTACACCCAATAAGGATCAAAATAAATAAATAAAATAGACTTTGGATCTTTAAATAGAACCAAATAATTTTTATAGAGAAATCGAACCTAGATCGATTTGTGTTCATCGGTGCACCCAATAAGGATCTAAATAAAATAAACTTTGGATCTTTGAATTTTTTTTTTTTTAATGTTACAAAATTCTTTATTGTAAAGAGAGTGCAAGACTAGTTACTTATGATGCTTAATATTTTCATGCTCGATTAAAATGGCGATTGACTACAATTTAATCGCAGTGTATGTCCCGACTTCACAAAGCTGGACTCGGAGTCCGATCCGGAATCCCGACAAGCCAAAGGCAAGGGCAAATGACTGTCGAGCGCCGCCTTAACAGTGCCTAAGCTGGCGCGGGTGTAATTGACAGCTGTTATTTAACAGACAGCGGCTAAGAGGCGTCTGCTGGGGCAGTGGGTGGTGTGGGGGGTAAGGGGTGTGGGGCGATGGTTCGGTGGGTGGTTGAGCTGTCGTCGTCCTTGTCAACGGCCGCCAGCAGCTTGCGGATGTGTGGAGTGTTAATCAAAGCGTAGTTAATTGCTCCGCCAAAGGAGAGGCCAGAAAAGAAGCAGCTCTGATTGGGATTTATTTTAGAAGGGGGCGGGGGATGGATGGGTAGCAGTGGATCACTTCTATGGGGGGTCCTTCGGATCCCTGTGTATGCGTGCCTTTTGATTAACTTAACCCTTGTTGCCGCTGTCATTACTGTTACATGTCTAATTTGGCAAGTGCTAAGTGCCAGGCAGGGTCGTGTCCGATTTTCGTGCTACTGAGGGAGGGGCAAAGTCCGCAGCGCCATGATGTCTGTAAAAACAATAAATACTAATTAAAAAGTATTTAAATAGAAATAGTCAACAAAAGGCCCACACACACACAAGTATTTTTGTGTACATGGTCATTGTACCTTCCAGTTTTCTACTCAATTTGCCCTCTAACCCTTTTTATTGCCTTCGCCCTGCTTCTAAAAAGAAAGTCAAAGTATTTCGCCCGCATATGTGTGTGTATGTATGTGTTTGTGTGTGCACTTGTTTTCGTGCTCGTTGTTTACTTGCCTGCTCACAAGCGCCACCTAGCGGAAATGCTTCATAAAAACTTAATTGTCCGTGTAACACTTTTTTATAGTTTTACCCCCAAAGTCTTGTTCAACTTTAAGTGGCATGCAACGCACATGGACACATTCTGATTGAAAGACTTTAATTTCGTTAGGAGAGAGTTATGCCAAGAGGGAATGTTTTGTGGTGAGTGGAAAAAGGGGAGTAGCAAATGTATATGGGGAAGAGATTCTGCCAAGACAGCAATGGGGGTATTAAATTGGACTGAGAAGTGCAAAAGTCTCTGAAATGGAAATAAGTGGAGTAATTGGCTGTGGCGAATATGTAAACGTTTGGATATCTCATGGGAATTGCTAAAATAATGTAAAAAACAAAATAAAAGCATATTGTTAAAACTTCAATTATATATATGACGTGATTTAATTAGACACCTAAGTTAATTATCTTGCCTGAAAGTGCAATTTAACTTTATGGTATTCCTAGGCTTTAATGCTAGCCAATCTAAGTTGAACAAGCTGTTCTTTAATGATTGGTTTGGCCTTTCTTGTGTGTATCTTTTTTGCTTGTAAGCAAAATTTAGTACTTCCAGAGTCCGTTTTGAGCAAGAGAAAGCCTGTTATGCTGATTATTATCCATAAACACGTGTCGTATTTCCCTCAACTCAACGCCATAAAAGCAATATGTGGCACCATTGTAATCAGCAAATAGTGAGGTGGACTTCCGTGCTCTTCTCTGCATTTGCTTTCGTTTCCACTACAGAGACCTTAAAAAAAAGTGCCGGCAACTTCGGCGACATCATCCATTCTCATCCGTCGCACTCGCAGCCCGTGACAAAAAGATTGCGACTGACAAAGGGAAATAGATTGAATTGCGTGCGAAATGCGTTTGCCATGCGTCGGCTGCATCAATGGAACGTTTGTTCCTCTCCTCGCACCCTTCGCACCCGAAAAAGGAAAAGAAAAGAAGGAGCAGGAGCAACCTGGCCACATTGTCTGCCCCTGTTTCCGCCGAATCCTAAACACTGTACGTGTAAGGCATTTAAAGTAATGAAGCGACCGACGGCGGATGGGCACTGGAGGCAGTTCAGGTTATGGGGGTGGCTCTCGATATTAGTAACATTTGGGCGCTGACATGATTTGGCCAGGACAGTCATTCAAGTCGGGCTGCCAATACATCAATATGTCGTCCAGTCAGTCACCCAAACGATCCGCCCAATGAGGCGGCAAACGAATACAGGACCTGGTTCGGTTCTGGACCACAATCAGGATGAAAGGCTGCACCAGGAGCGGAGATGACACGGGTATGAGTTGGTGGCCATAGTTGACTGCCTGCCGACATATGTGAGACATAGGCGAGCAGTGCGTTAATTTATGTGCGGAATTTAAATGGATCACCATCCGGCTGCAGACACGCCTCCACCGACCGGACACCCGCAAATTGCTAGAGCAAACATTTCCAGGCGGGGCAATAGACATCAGCCGGAGAGTATCTGGAGGAGAAGGCCTTTGCCACTGTTGGTCCTTGATAAATGTTTGGCTCGACAGCCATGTTTCTGTTGGTTTAGCAACACCCTCCCACCCACGAGAGATGTTTCCTCCAAGACGAGCTCGCTTCGCAGGCGATTATGAGCAAAGTTTTGGTTATTTATCAATTTAATGACTGGGGACTTGCCGTCGGCTGGCGCAATTTAAAGCTTTTAGATTGGATGTATATGGCGAAATTAAGTTTAACTGGAAATAAAAATGATATTAATTTCCTTAATGGCTTATGAAAAGTTTTAGAGCCTCGACAGCCAGTTGGGTAGTTTAGCCCCACTTTAAATCATTCAACCAGATTGAACTCTCTTCCGACTGCGATTCGAAACGCTTTGACACTTGGCTCCATCTCCATTTCCATCTCCGGCTTATTGATTTGTTTCACTCATCCACTTGCGAATGTCGCTGTCAGCTCGTTATTGATGGCGCCATCAGCAGCTTCAGTCCTCTCACCTGGCACCTGTTGGGTTTTGGCAACACTCTCTGAATCTGACGCAGAGGAAACCCCTTGACACCTTGGCACCTTGACACCTTGGCGGCTTAAGCTCCCACCCACTGAAGCCCTAAGCCACCTCCCTGAACGCTTCGCTGCACTTTTCCTCTCCGGCTGTTGTTTGGATTGGTTTCTGTTATTTGCCTGACAACATCCTTCTGTCCCTTCCCCGTCCCTCCTTCCGGATGCCGTACAAATGTCAGCATCATAAACCAATTTTTATAAAATTTTCCAATTTGTTTAGATGAATTTAAGCAGCATCGGCTTGGGGTGGCAGCAAAAAATCCTGGCAAAGTAAACACTGATGCGCCGGGGGTTGGGCCTCAAGTAAGAAAGAAGTCGGAGACGGAGACGGACGCGTGCTGTCATTTCTTTTGCTGGCTCATGACATGAGCACCCAATCCCATTCAATCTCACATGCCACCCTGTCCTTCAGTTGTTTGCCTTCTGCTCGCTAGGCGCTTGATAAATTGTTCAATCAACTTGTTTCGCAACTGATTTGGGCTGGGCCAATTTCCGAAAGTTCTGCGCAAGTTTTCTCCGGCGAGCGAGCGAGTGGATGGCAGTCATATAAAGTTTATTAAATAGTCCCAGTGACCTGGCCGCCCAACTTTTCTGCTCTTCAGCTCTTCAGCTCTCAGACTTGAAATGATTCTTCTGTTTAACTTTGTTCCTGTTCAAAGGACTTCCCGGCTAAGGAGGGACAGGTTGTCCGGGTTGAGTGGCAGCTCTCCTCTATTCATCCTCTGGGCTTGCCATTAACGCATCTTGTGTAATGCATTTTGCACACCCTTTAACCCCGTCCACACCAAGGCTGCTTAATTTCAAATTAGGGTGGCGATTTCGTGCCATGTGCCGGGGGTTAAGGGTTCGAGTTCGGGTTCGGATGCGGATTTGGATTCGGGTGGAGGGACGGTGTTTGTGATTTTCATTAATGGCATTTGGCACAATTGCAACCCGATCAACCCTTCAGCACACAAACTGCAATTACAGGGCCTGACTTTGACTTCACCTGAGGGTGCAGCTGAAAACCAGTCCCGGGAAGTTATCAAAAATCAACATAGAGCCAGCCTGCTTTTCACTCCGATCTGCATCCGCATCTTTGTCGGCTATCCCCACTTCAAGTCAATCTTCAGTATTTGCAATCAATTTAATTTCAATGACGGAACATTTGCATGGTGAATGGAGAATGGAGAGATGAACGGACTGCACCCGACGATAGGCTGATTCTGTGTAAATATGCAAATCGAAAATGCAAATTAGTTGAATTTTGATTTTGTCTCGAGTGAGATGAATGAATGAGAACAGGAGCGGCTTCTTGCCTCATCTTCTATTTTAGAGCCAGTGATGTGGAAGTGAAGTTCAAAGAGTGGAGGGAATCCGTTGAGTGGGAAGGGTAGTAGGCTGGAATAGGATTAGGCTGCCACATGCGTAAGCTCTTGAAGGGGATTCCTCAAACAAATCACTTTTGTTATTCTAGCTTTAAAGTACCAGAAAGCTCAAGCAGAAACTTGATTACGGCCCGTGCTGATTACTGTGATATCTACCTGATATATCAGCTGTCTCACACGTGCACAAATAGGGTCTCCGATAAGGGTATCTCTCTAATATTAAATTTCATTCAGACTTTACCTATTCGAAATGTCCCAACCCCCTTCTAAAACATCTACACCAGAGGACAAGATAATAGCACCTAAGGTAAACGTATCTTTGAACCAGTTTTTTTAACAGTCTCTGCAATTTACTTGTATGTTAATCAATACTATTAAAGACAGAACATAACTTATTATTTCTTCAAAAACCATGTGCAATATTTTTTAATTTTTAACTGTTCCATTTTAAAGACCTTGAAACCTTGCTAATATATGGTCCCAGCTGAACATCCTTGAGTTCTCGGCCTCCGTTCTCAGGCTTTATTCCCACCCCTTTGCGAGGCACTCGACATTCCGCACACACTCACGCGAATAGATCATTGCCATTTCGTGACAGGAACCTTTCCTTTGTTGTGCCTCAAAGAGCAGCTCTAAGCATCCATCGAAAAAACAACAAATGATTAAACCCGAACTCGACCAAATGCATTCCTCAAATAACTCAAATATTTTTAAAAACTAAACAAAACACACTCTCAACTTGAAGCGAAGTTGAGGGCTCGGCAACCCTTGGCCGCGACATCCTAGCAACCCTGAAAGGAACCCTGGGCTTTTGCCTGGACATTTGGTACACTATTATTATCATAATGCTCGCTCTTACTCGCTCTTATTATGATGATTACGCTGGCCTCGTTGGCTTTTCAGTTGCGGGGTGTGCGACTCACGTGGCAGGGAAATCGGAGAGAACGGGAGGGGGACAGGGATTGAGAAGGGGCACGAACGAATAGTCAGTACCCCTGCTACACAAATCAGTTTGGCAACCATGAAAAGCGAAGCCAGGCGATGGATCGAATGTATGTAAATGGATCTACAGCCAACGAGCTCCGAAACTAAACGAAATACAATGACTCGAATTGTAAAGTATATTTTAGGCGTCGCTTTGCACGGTCCACTTTTGTTGAAACCATTACAAATCAGGAAAGGAAAATAAGTTATACTTCCCTGGAGACCTTGACTAAAAAGATTTATGAGAATCCCACTATGTAAAAAGATGAGGTGGGACTCAAAAAGGAATGATTACAATTTGCGTAAAATACAATTAAGACAATGATAATGTGGTAAAAGGTCACACTTTAGAGGGCCAGAGGAAAGATAAACTGAAAAGTGCAAACTTCATTTTTTCAAGATAATTCTTGGCTCCTAAGCTAAATGTATTTACGTGAAATGATTATGATCTGGAATAATAATAATGTAAGAAGAAATCCAGTCGAAAAAAATTTTTTGTATTGAAAAAAGATCCTTCAGACGGAGAAAAGCGGCAACAGTGCGTTTTTACCGCTGCGTGAGGGGAACGCCTGGGAAATGGTCATGAAATGGAACGCCAAGCAGTAAATTAAGTGCCCGCTGGGAATTTTCTTTATCGAATTGTGCGAATGTGTGCGTGCCTGTCTGCTCTGTCCCTGTCTTCCCAGCTCACTCTCTCTTTCTATCTCTCCCTCTGTTTGTCTGCCCGTCTACGATTCGTGGGCACTGAAAGAAAACTTAGAGGTCATGCAACTAGTCAGATAAACGTATTACAGTTGACCTTTTATTGTAATATTATTTACGGTACATATTATAGAATTAGCTTAATGATATGAGACAATTGCCTCTAAATATTTATTTTGAAAAAACGAATAATGAACCCAAATTGCCAAAACGTAACTTTGATGCATTACTATATGTTTTTCTAACCAATTTGGTATATGTATTTATAATAAAACGAGAAGATTATTTTGTACGAATTTAAATTGTTTTAAGCTTCATTGTTTTAGTTTACTGGTAGACGCGTTTCCGTCTCCTTCATTATATATAATACGATCTTAGAAATCACGTAAGGTACAGGGCTCACATAACCGTGAGAGTACACTTATAGTAAATCTTTTTTAAGGATGTAATAATACACTAATGCTCATTATCAGAATGATTTTTCTGTGTGCAGAATACAGGAGATGAAGCCAGACCGCTTTCCTGGTTGGGCCGACGGGCTTTTAGGTCTATCCTGGGTTGGGTGCTTCAGCACTCTTTGCCCTTACCTTCGAAACCAGACCCCTGCTCTGATCGCATCGCATGCCCATTGCCTGGGCCAACCCTTTCATTATGGGCCCAGTCGAATCGAAGTCTTAGCTTTAAGTTCTTGCCATGCGAATTCATCTCGATATTCGTGTATTCTCTTATTTCTGAACAGCCAGTACACATTGCCTGTCTTTCTTTCTCCTTTTGTAGTTGCTGTTGTTGCCTCAGCGCACAGTATTGTTATGTTAATTTTTGATTATACGCAAACCCATTGTTGTTGTTGTTGTTGTTGTTGTTGTTGTCGGGAATGCGAGTGACTGGGTGAGTGAATGGCACGAGCCCAGTCTTTCATATCTGCTGCTCACTAATTTGTGCGCGTGCCGACGGCTCAGGGTGCCTTCCCCACCTCCCCACCTTAATTTCGACTACCCCCGGTTCATCATAGCCTGAAAATCGCATTTAAATAGTGCGGAATACCCAGTCTTGTGCCCGTTTTTTGGCTGTCTGTCTTTTGTGTCTGCTTTCCGAGGGCGTCATGTTCTTCTCACGACCACGTGCCGGGCATCAGTTTCAAGTTCGCCCCCAACTAACCCACAAAGGGTTTAAACATCCCCATCGTACTGTGAAATTAAAAGTGTTTCGCTTAAGTGTTTTGTTGTGTTTGTTAGTTGTTTGCTGTTTGTTGTTGCTCTTGCCGCAGGCTTTAACTAATGTGTAAGACAAAAACGAAGCTTGTCCACCAGACTGTCCTAGTCTCAATCTCTGGGTTGAATTGAGGGTTTTTGGAAGGATGCAGGGGGGGTGGACGACGACAATTACAATAGTCAATCAAGTTTCACTTGGGGCTGGCACTATGCCTTTCGAAATGCCCAAAAGCTTAATGAACGAGAACATTTTGCGGTGACTCAAAGAGCTACGGCATCCGGCTGAAGGATAAGCTAGAGATGGGTTTGGATGGGTGAAAATGTGTATCTGCCACGGCGCACAGTTAAAGCGATTGACTCCGGATAAGGTAGCTCCCTTTGGAGGTTAATTAAACCCTCGCTTGGCGGCCACGTGTTCCAGGCTCGGCGGTGGGGCAGTGATGCGGGGGTCGTGATGGGCATTAATGAATGTGTATTATGAGCGTTGAGGTGCTAATGGACACGACACGCCACACAATTTGGGCGCAGGGCAGTGGCGGGCAACAAAAGCGTTGCAGCCGCAAATTGCATTAGAAATGCAAACAAGTGGGTTGCAGGAGCTCCACCCCAAATCCCAAAACCCAAAACCCAAAAGCACCCAATGCAGCCAATGCAGCCGGCGCAGAGCCCCAACTAACGGAAGTGTTCGACATGGAAGCGGGCGCTAATTGAATATACAAAATGCCCAAGCAGGACCTGGATCAGGAGAACCCCCAATCTGAACCCCTGGCACGAACGTGGAAGTGGATGTGCAGATGGATGTGGACCACGTGCTAACCCTTCAGATGTTGCTATTGTTGCAAACCAATCGACCGCCGTTCGTTCGCCGGGGTTAGCCTCTGTTTCACTCACTCAAGGGGTTGCAGATTCGGACATCGTGGGAGTTTTGACAGTTGGCGTGGTGCTCCCGCCTCCTTTTTATTGCATTTGCCACTTCCGCCCTTCCGCTCATTGGATATGCAAGTTTGGTTGCCCTTCCTCGAAGGGTGCTTTCAACTTTTCTACCAACTTTGAAACAAATAAATATTTAAGAACATATTTTTTCAGCACTCTTTCACATTAAATTAAAGTTTACTCCAAACTTTAATCCAAATTAACTTTATATTAAAATTAACACATTTTGTTAAACGATAGACGTTTTAACTCCAGTTGCTTCTATAATTAAAGCCTCAGACATGTAGAAGGGTATTAAAAACGTTGCCGTTGCTTTTTCGTTTTAATTTTATTTAATACGCCCCGGCTGTTGTGTGTCGGTTTTGTAAACTTTAATCCCATCTATATGCTTATTTGAACTGGCTGTCCGCTATTGGATTTCCCATCGCATAGCGTACCCTCAAGATGACTTTCTGACTGGCCTCTACCCTTTAAACTTCCTGCTGCCGATTGCCCTTTTTTATGTCCATGGTTAATGGGTTCAATTCCTTATGCGCTGTGAAATTAACTTTTCATTAAAGGCTAACAATCAGTTTCTTACTATAACAAATATTAATCATTCATATATGTAGATCCTATTATTTAAAAAGAGAGCTTTACATACATTTACTTCCGAATATTGACAATTTTACCTTAAAACAGTTTTGAATTGCGCCTGTTCTAAAAGTAAAAATAAACCTTTAAAAAATAAAGTCAAAGGCGATTAAATAATTTAAAGCATATAATACAGGAGAAAATCATTTGATATTGTAATTTTAATGACAGAGAAATGTTTTTATCTTAGGTTTATTATTTAGTTTTATCTCCATTTCTGCTGGGACGGCAAACTGAGGGGTATAATTTTTTATGAAAGTGAAAACCAATTCGGAAATCCTTTTGCTACAATTAAAGATCTTTTGCTTCCCTTTGGTAGCCACATTTAGTCGGGTCTTTTGTGACCGTTCCTGTTTCTCTGGATTTTACTGTAACTGGCAGCGTTTATGGCATCGTTACTGTCGGTATATCTGCGGCTCCTGCCACGTTGATATCTGCAGTTCTTATCTGGACTCCTTTTGGGCTGCAACTTTCATTGCGGTTCGGCTTGGCTGGATTTGGAATTGGGTTTGTATTTGTATTTGGGTTTGGGTTCGGTTCGGCTTGGTTAATCGTTAGGGCTTGCGTGGGATTAACCAGTTTCTGGGATTGAAGGCGGGTGGGAATCGAGCTGAATGGTTTGGAGACTGGCTGTAGGTTGTTCTATTGTTCTTGTTTTGATTGCAACGTGCAGATGTCTGGTCTGTTTACGGCGGAAAAGTTAATTTAAGGGAGTGCTTTCCATCATTTGGGAACCCTCTCTACGTTAGTCTTGTAATACAAATAATTATTGAATCGCACAAGTTTCAGAAATCAACTAATCTTCATATTTTCTTTTCTTTTTCAGGTAGGTGAAGTCGTCACTTGTAAATGGTCTGATAATCTGGGCTGCCAACTTGATAAGTATAAGCTTCAAACATATTTTCCCCTTACGATTAGGATAAACACCCCCAGAGTTCTTATCGAAATCGAAGCAAAAGTTTTGTGGCCGAGAAAAGAAAGGAAAAACAATAATTTCCGGTTTATGTCTGGAGCCCTCGTATTATGACAGCCAAACGATGAAAGCGAAAGCAATCGACTTGGCTGCCCCCATATGTTTTCCGCAGGGGCGGAGGCAAAGGGGGCCTTTGTTTTCGTGGCTCCTATTCAGTATTTGGCATATGCAGACAGCCATCATGTTGTTGTTATTATTGGCCCAGCTCAATGAGGCCTTTGAATGAAATGTTTATTAGCCTGATTATTGTTCATAGACCAGCCGCCCATCTCCCAGTCCCCCCTTCCATCCTTCCCGCCCCCTGTTCAATTGATGTTCCCATAGACTGCAAGTCAGTCGAGTCACGCACTTCCTGGACCACGCCTCCAAATGCAGTTGGCGGCAGGGCGGGTCCCACAGCTAAATTAGCAATTGTCACATTGCGACGAATGCATCGACACACCGAAGAGGGGGAAAATTGAGTAAAGGCACGGGGGTGGAGGAGAACAAATAATTTTCCACTACTCATCCCAGCATCCCCAGCTGCTCCTCTTGACTTGGACAAACTGTGGATAGCCACTGAATGTACCCCTTTTCCCACATCCCACATCAAGGGGGTTGAAAATCGTAACAATTAGCACTCAAGATAGATGTGCTTGAAACTGCGAGAAAGGGAATGAAAATAGGAAAAATTATATGACTTTGTTCTCCGAACAGACCGTTTTTAAATTGTCCTTAAAAACACAACAATAAGTTGGTTATCCAATTGATAGTATTTCAATAGTTTAATGCTATCAAAGCAACTTTAATCTCTTAGCTAATGAGCCATGTCGCAGGTCTGATGTCCAACATCTTTCGCTCGAAAATCGAAGACCCTCGCCCGCCCGCATGCTCCATTAGCGTCACACAATTTGTACCTACCGAAAAAAGAAATCCATCAGAAGGGGCTCCACAATAAAAACCAATTCCAATGAAATTTTTCATCCCACCAAATTGAAAAAGCGAAAAGAACGAGAAGGGCAGGCAAGAAACAACAAGAAGACAGCACAACGGACGACGGGCAAACAAATAGCCACGGACCCGGCTCCGAATCTCACTGCCTCTGATGGAACACAATAACCTGGGGAGCAGTACGGCGGCGGGGAGGCGGCGGCGGGCCGAGGGGAAAGAATCTCGAGAAGCCCTTTTTATGGTGCAACAAATCTCGGGCTGAATGAAAAAAAGCGGCGGCGAGTAGACCAACGCAAAGTGGGAAACCGAACAAACAAGCAAGACCTCCACCTTCTTTTCTGAATGGGGGTGGAGATGACTTCGCCATGACGACGACGATGACGACGACGACGACGACGATGACGTTGTGGCTATGCCTGTGCCATATTATTAAGTGTAGCCAGAAGCAATTAGGTGTAGATAAGCAAACAATAATGGTCCCAGTCACGTACCGTCGCGTCTCTGTACTCTAGGCATTTAACGGACTTCAGAGATGGCACTGGACGGTCAAATGCTTCAATCACTGAAGTGTATTGACCAAAGGACACACAGCCGCCATCAACTTTGCAATAGTCCTATTACTTTTTAGACATTTGTAGTTTTTATTAGCCAGCTCGCATTATTTCTTTAGATGTTTACCTAAATCTAAACAAATAAGAGGGTTGTACTTCCGTCTTAGACGAACTTGTTTCGAACTTGTGCCTGGGGCAACCGGAGGATTTGAACGTCAGAAGACGATCCCCCTGTATTCAATTTATTCCTCCGAAATATTTTGTCAGCCACATGAAACAACTGTCAATGCTCCAATAAGTTTCGCACCACCTACAGCCCGAACATCTTAAAACGAGTTCAGAGGAACATCCACTGAATCCGCATGACGCAGATCCCCAGAAGAGGGACCATCGTCCAGGGCTGGACAGGAGGGGCGCCCTTGTTCAAGCATTGACAGTGTTCCATGCAGTCACCGCATCTACTGACAGGTAGCTTCTCGTAATGGAAGATACGTGGGTTGAGGGCCAACTGGCAGCCAACCTTGGGTGAATATAGACAGCAGAACGTCTCTATGTAAGCTGCGAAGGAGACGGGTTAAGAGGGCTTTAGGCTCCGTGTAAGGGCCTGAGTAACGAACGTATTTGAAAGGGATAGGGCGTACACCGGGCGTAAGGGGTATCATTGCTCCTTGTGGTCCTTAGGTATGTATAATTTGAAGTCACTTTTTGGTGTATTTGGGCACCAGGAGCACAGTAGTAGCCCGTATAGTTGGTCCTGCAATGGAACTTCCAGTGAGCGTTACAATCGACGCACTGGCCAAGAATGCCTGCGGGATTATCAGAATCAAAAGGTAGATGAAATCAAATGAGGGATCACTTACCTGGAATCAAGAGCAGGACAATTGCAAAGATATTTATTGCGCCAAGTGACATATCATCCAAAAAATTAACAAACATTTTCTTTTTTTGTGTAAATGTCAAACACGTATGGTTTTTTGAAAAACTAATCAATAAAACCCAGTGTCCTAGGCGAACCGAATATTCCCAGCTAAGATTCCATAAGTTAAGTCCATAATTAACAGCATCCGAATGACGTTTGCATATTTCAAAGGCAGCCACAAACTGATTCAGCTGATCTTTAGTGAATTCTTCCTCAGCTGGCGAAATTCCCCTGAAATCTGTGCTCATTATGCTACGTGGGCTGGCATCGGTCGAAGGTTCCTGGAAATCGCATCTGAAGAGCGTTATTCAGAATGCAGAGGAAACGAAGAGCCGACATTATTAACGATTCACAATTTGCTTGTGACGCCATGGACACCGAAAATGCATTTTCAATATGTTCGTAGCACTCTTATTCTATGGGATTTTCCAGTCGTACTTCTTGTATTACTTGGGCAGATCTGAGAAATTCAAAAAATATGTTAGCCAGTGTAGGATATTTTTTCGTCCTTTCGGTAAAATAAAAGTAGTTTTCAAACAGCATTATCCCAAATGTTTAAAACCCACTTTTTGATTACCAATAGGAAATAGAAAATAGGAAGTTCTTTACGTTTCCGGTTTTTTACCTATGAGAATTTAATTTCGCTTAATGGAGAAGTTATTGATTATTGTTGCATTTTCGCTTAGATTTGAGAAAAATATGTTGCTTGGTTCAGTTGATTAGATTATTGAGTACCCTATCTCAACGGGGACAATAGAGATGTCAGTCTGCGTATGCAGTTCAAATTAGCCCCCGCATTTGATCTAATTGCAGCACTTGTTCTAGGAGGTATGAGTCTCTGGAGACATGGCAGTCGTTTGAATTTGAATTGCAGAATCTGCCAGCCTGACTTGGCATCTGCATTGTTATTCAAATGCTGCCATTAATACTTCACTAGCAATTGAAAGTGCCCGACGACGACGACAAATGCTGGAGTGCATGTGAGTCATCCGTGGGTGAGTGGTGTCTATGGCCACACATCATGTGTGAGTGCTCCTCGGAGGTACATCCGATCTCCCAGTTCACTTTGGTTCCTTGCCAGGCATTCATATGTAAATTCCTGTGACTTCTCCAGTGTAGCCGGAAAGTGGAGTGCCTGGGTGACCGGTTTTGGCATGGCTTTTCTATTTTACTTTTCTACTCCTTTATCGTCCTGTGCACTCTTGTGCTCAAAATACAGAAAAATGAGTTGCAAGTGTTTTGAATTTATTAACTTTCGTTCAAAGCAGCCCAGTGGGAGGCCATCAGCTCCTCCCTTCACAGTCAAGTCTGCCCACTACTCCGCCTCTATTCTGTGGCATTAATGGAAAATTGTAACACAAAAGTTTTCCCGCTCTCTCGTCAAATACTTCTCGATTGTATCTTCCGCGTGGAGGGGTGCGTTGTTATAGTTGGTGGCAAACAAAAAGGGAAAAAATTGAAATCAAAATCATTTGTAAGTCTGCGATGGCCCGAGGGGAAACCCCGCATGCCAGCAGCAGTAACAAAGCGGCAACAGCAACAATGACACCAGGCAACATCAATAATGGGAACACCAACAGCAATAACTATCACAATCGGGCACACATCGCCATCGTCATCCCCCAAAAACGGTATTGAATTTCAGTTGCCATTGCCTACCCCACACTGGTCCTCAGGCCGTCTCAGTTTTTTCTGGGCTCTTATTCCCGAAACATTTAATGAATTTATCAGCTGGTCCCCATCGCCAGCTCTGCTCTTCGACTGGTTCCATTTCCCAATTCGAAGAACGACGGTTGAAGATCGAGGAATCTTTGGACCTCTCTGCCGTTTATTAACATTTAATGTTAATGGAATCGTCTGCGAACGCAGCATGTCGGGGTCACCACTCGAATAAAGTGCGGAATGCGCATAAAGCCTCAATCAAATTGCTTTGGATTTTCTGCCCCACTGACTAATCCCAAACTGGAGTGGCACACGCACTCACTTCGAACTCCAAAGATTCTCCACTTCCCGGCAAGCTTTAATTAACCCAAGAGAAGCGGGTGCTGGGACAATAAAACTAGAAGTAAACACAATAATTGTGTGTGGATATGGCCCTGAACCGCAAGCACCGAAAACCGGGCTCAGACTCGATCCAGAGCACCTGTCGACTGCCTTCGGGGCCTACATTTAGTTTCACTTGCATCAGGATTAAAGACACTAACAGTGTGTGGCATGTTGCACGTTGCATGTTGCCAAGAACATAGTCAAAAAGCAGAATGCGCTGTTACAGTCAGAAAAAATTTCGAACACCCTATATGTTATAATCTCCGGATTTACATACAACTAGAAAATATTTTATAATTAATATACTTAAGTTAATGAAAATGATTTGGAAAGTCTTCTCTCAAGGCAGGTTTTCTCGTTTTTATGGTAAGCTAAATTTAAAGATGAGCAATTTGATACGTCCTACCATAAGAAGGAAAAATAAGGAAACAGAAGTCGAAAATATTGGCAGCATTTACGGAAAACGCAATTTTGATCATTTTTCTGAGTGCCAAAGAGCTCTAGACAAATATTTCCACAAGCAATAAGGCAGCAAATAAAAGCAGGTAGACTGAGAGAAGTTGAGACAGGCAGAATGAGAGTTTTGGAGTTTTTGGCTGAGATAAAGACAGAAACAGACTAACTAAAACCAGCAACAGGACAATTTAATTATGCAAGATTTTCAGTGCCTCGCAAGCTCTTTTATACCGTCCGAAAAACATTACTCCAACTGCGCCCGCTTTTGTGAATTCGTCTGTAAAAGAATTTGGCCAAGATTTTGCGTAAATTGATTTTGAATAAATTAAAACTTAAACATTGACATTGTGCCCAACCGAAGTGCAACTTCTGTCAGGAGTTTCGCTGGCATCTCATATTCAAGGGGGGGCTTCAGGTAAAGCAAAGATAATTATATAAGCTTTTTGTTTAGCAAAATGGTTTATTTACTCACATTAACTCCTAATTTATTGTGGGTTTCAACTGTGCTAATCTCTCTGTATAACTTTCATTACAAGAAAATGTGAATAACACTTTTCATTTAAGCCAAAAAAAATGGTCGAGAAAATGACAACTATGTGATTAATAAGGAAATAACCACATACAATTTATTTTACCCAAAACATATAAAATTTAAATAGTTTTTAACAAATAAAATCACAACGATTATGACCTTTTAAGGGAGACTAATATTTCAGATGTTATTGTATTCTTATGCCTAATAAATAAATCCAAATACCCGGTTAGAGCATTCCTACATGCTTTTCTTGCCTGTGCTCGCGTAGCTAATTTTTCCGATCCCCTCTGGCAATCCAATTTGTAAGTCGTCCACCAGTTCGTTCGTTCTGCCTCCCCCTGTAATGATAAATCATCTTTTGTGTTCCCGCTTTGTTTTCTCCGATTTGGTAACCGTTTTCTCAGCCCTTTCCACGGATGCCGATGCCTCTTGTGGGATTCGGTTTCAAGTTGGGGCTTCTTCACCTTGACTGGGCATTCGAAAATTTCAATGTAATTTCATGATTGTTGCGAGCGAGCGCACGCATTTTGATTGATACTTTAGCACTACTTAAAGGCCATCGGCCTGCTCCCTCCCTTCCGAGTCTCGGAGTTCCAGCGAAAAACAATTGTCGGGCGAAATGCATTTCTGTGGATTCATCAATCTTTATCGTTCCTCACCTCGCAGCGGTGTAGTCACCCGAAAAAAGTTTATTTCCTGCTGCGTTTCGAAATTCCCAATTCCTGTGGCGCTCATTACTCGACAGGCAGGATAGGTTCACGAGGCAGGTGGGACGGGGGGCGGTTCGACAGGGGCAGGGGAGGCGTGGCCAATGTCCGGATCGCCACTTGTCGCGGACTCCACTTTGACTTCGGTTTGAGTTCGAGTTTGAGTTTGAATTTGAGTTTGAATTCGAGTTCGGATTTCTGCTCATTTCGTATGCCGTTAGGCGGCCCAATGTAATTATTCAATACATTTTACGTGCCTAGCAAGCCAAACATCTCGCCAGTGCCACGCCCAGTGACAAGCCACGCCCCCGCACCTGTCCCTCCCTCAGCCCTCAGCCCTCGTTTTCTGCCCGAAAAACGTATATGTGTGAGCCACAGTTGGGCTTTCCCACTTGCGCTTCATTAGAATATGTTTGTATCTACGATATGTCATTGACTTGTTTCGCCTGACCAGCGCCATCTGTGTGCCCTGACTCCTGGCCATGAATTTTCTCCCCTACTGACATCCGCTGCCTTTCCGCCACTTTCTGCGCACTTTTGCAATTTATTAAACATTTTATTGCGCCCCAAGGCGTACTTGCCCGCAAGTAAACGGCTCCACACAAAAGAGCCAGAAGTTGAGATGGAAAGTTGGGGGTGGCCAGACCGCATTTCTAAGGAGCAGGACAATTAAAGGTAGGTCGCCATGCAAAACGATTCTGACACAGGTGGCCACACGTACCCCACCTTTCAAAGGCCCTCACGGCCCTCAAACCCAACCCAACCAAAAATTCGATTTGCGGCTGATGGCCGGGAGAACAGAAGGATTGAGGCAGGATTTGCCAAGGGAGGAAATTTGCAATTCATGAGATTTCTTATAGTGGACGCACTTGGGGATTTTATGGAGTAGTTACTTAAACAACATTTTACTTCTTCACTTGAACCACGTCTTGAACTTCTGTAGTCATTAGCCGCATATTTGCAAAGTCTTGGAGCTAGGAAAAGTCTTTTAAAAGTTTGTACACGTCTTATTTTAAACGGCCATACGTATAATTATCTTTTTACCATTATTGACACTTTATATATAAAATTGTTTTGTTATAACTTATGAAAATTACTAAGCTTAAGTTTCTTATTTCAATTATTTAGTCAATCAAGGCAGTTTAAACCAAGACGGAAAGATATAGTCGAGTGCCTCGAACACTATTGCAGGTAGCATACAGTCGGATCAGGCCTACTATATCATATAGCCAATGCTGGGAAAGGTACTAGTTTTTTGGATCTAAGTAAGGTATTTGAGAAAATAAGTACCTAGGTAAGGTAATATCTTTTACAAGTGGTGGAAATAACTTTTCTGCAAATTGCAGTGAAATTTTATTAACTTTAATTAGCATATTTGAAAAAAAAAATTACAAAATTCAATTTAGTAGTATCCAGCTTTTAAGCAAAAGAACAATATTGCAGTACCTTAATACCTAACATAGCAAATTTGTATGATAAAAAAGCTTTAAATAGGTAAGGTAAAATATTTACCTAGGTAAGGTATAAGGTATACAAAAATTGAACATAGGTACGTACCTAGGATCGTACAAGTATCTAGGTACACCCCAACACTACGTATAGCTCTCATATGAAAAATCGGGATAATAAGTGCAAAAATGTTAGCTAGACACCAAGTTTTCAGTGTATGCAATTTACTTTGCGCTATTTTTCTGATAGAAATAGTGATGGTTAAGAATTTAAAAAATTAATTTAATTAAAATCGTTCTTTGAATTATAAATTTTATAGTAGGTACAAGACTATAGATTTATTTAGTTTATTTCTTCTCTTCTTTTATAATGTTATATGACATGTCGGCATGAAATGCAATTCTTAGCATACAATGATTTTTAAGGACTTAAAGAACAAACGAAATCAATAAACCATTGTTTTGATATCCTGTGGTCACCTCAAACCGAAGAATTTTCGAAAAGTGTCGCTGACGGAGCTTATTTTCGTCGCTTTTCCAAACTAATTTCAAACTTTGCACTTGATGCAGAGTGGTAAAAAGCGCAGCGAGTGCAAGAGCAAACACAAGCGCTGGCAAACACTGAGCACACATACCTACAAAAAAAAACTGATTGTCAGATTGACGGAGCAAGCGAGACAGCTGATGGCAAAGAACTGCCAGCAATGTCAAAACAAATGCTGCAGCGGCGTGTGCAAGTAGAAAGGGATAAGTGAAGAGGGGAGAGTGATGCCAGCGGGCGGCGCGTTTTTATGTTGACGCTGCAGTCGACGTTGGCTGCGCTGCCCGCAGCTGTGATTTGGTGTTGTTGCACTTCTATTTGTTCCCGCCAAACGAAGCGGCCTCTCTCTGTTCCTCTCTTTCCCTCCATCCCTTTCCCCTAGCCATCCCACTTTCTCTCTCGCACATGTTTGCCAAAGGCATTCAGATATACATATGTACATACATAAATACATATGTGTCGCATACTGTCCATGTACTTTGGAAGATTCCCG
Organism: Drosophila gunungcola; assembly: GCF_025200985.1. NCBI lineage: Eukaryota > Metazoa > Arthropoda > Insecta > Diptera > Drosophilidae > Drosophila > Drosophila gunungcola. The sequence goes on along the minus strand of NW_026453170.1, from coordinate 1,797,895 downwards.
AGTTTTTAATGGAATATATTCCAAATTGACATAATGTCGATGCAAAGGCAACAACGAACATCAACTATCCAACAACTTTCAAGTGTTTGGGCAACTAAAACGACATTTGCTGTATCGGATGCCTCCGGGCGATAATTAATAACCTGCAGGTTAATAAGGGTGGGGAGACATTTCGTTTGGAACCTACATACATATGTTACTGGAACTGGTGTCGAACACTATCAAGATTTTCCAGATAACGGGAACTCTAATTTCCATGCATTGTAAAGAGAAATATGTACGACGATCTTATAGCTAAAAACTCGAAGGTTTTGGGTTAAAATTAAATATTCTGTAGCACACTTTTTTAATCCACATTTCAGTATTTAACTCTGTCTACGCCAATGGGGTTAAAAATAATTACAAAGAGCGTTCTGAAGACTAATCCCCGACTGTATACAGTTTAAATAGATATGGTAATATGTAATGGAATACATTCTAAGCTTTACAACCTAAAAAAAGCGATCCAGCGATTAACTCGTTTAAAATAAGAAGACATTTTTTTAAACTTAATCAAAGTTAGAAGTAATTTTTTAAAGTTTCCATGGATTTGATTTGCTTAGCTTTATACCAAATAAAAATCGCTAATATTTTTAACATAGAATTAAGGTTTCAGCAATCCTATAACGTTTAAATGACTAAACAGATTATATGTTCACCGCATTTATACTGTTTTTTTTGTTTGCCCTAGAACCCCCAACAGATCCTGTACAGCCGATTTTTTATTGTGGCAGATGGTGGTTTGAGTTGTTCCTATTCGACTAGGAACCAACAACCGTTAATTTACGAGCGGACACAGTAGTCATTTATTTCGTTAGGTATTGTTGAGGGTTCTTGGGTACTTTTTGAAAGTACCCCTCCGGGGTAAATCAGCCGACAGGGTATCAATTATTCGGCTCTTACGGTCCTTTTGCCTTATTTGTTCTGGTCCGTTCCGTTCCGTTCCGTGCTGTGGCTGTCTATTGCTGCTGGTGATAATCCCTGGACCCCGTTTCAATCTCGTCCACACCTCAGGGCCAGGCTCAGGTCCTGCTTCCTGGGTCTTTGGAATGAAAGGAAAGAGGCAGCAAAGCCAAAGCCAAATTGCGTGTGCAAACAGAGCTGAGCTGCAGCTTCATTAGCGAGGGTTGCTCAGGACAAACACATGCACACAGTCTAGTATGTACGACAAACATGTGTGTGCACTGGCGTTTTATTATTATTTTCTTTATTGTTTAGCGCGTTATAATTGGGGTGCCTTGAGGGGGGTCCAGTCAGGCAGGATATTCTAATGCTCGTATATGCGTGAAGGTACATACATACAAACATACAACTAAGTATACAGTGAATGCACTCTCCCGGAAGACCTATATTCTGTTTACTCAGCTTTACCCAGTGCAGTGTAGTCATATACGGCTAAGAGGTTGTGTTTGCTGAGTGGCATAAACAAAGCGTCAAGTTAGTCGTTGCCTCATAATAGTCTTTAAAAAACTATAAATAAAAAGGGAGTTTTTTAGCAGATCTCCAAATAATTGTACTTACCAAATTGTTTCCTTTGCTTTAGCTTAGATGGGTTATAATAAAAAAGTTCAACAACAGAAAACTAATTGTAAAATGTTCAAGGCTTTTGTTCATGGCAATTAAGTCGTCAAAATCCGTTTATTCAAATTCAATTGATTAAATGATTTGACGATGTTATTGAAACAATTCAAATTCATTTAGTCGTTAAATATCAATATCAATATCAATGCGCTTTTCATGAATTTTAGTTTGTACCAACGTTTTTCACCTAACAAATGCACTTAGAAAAACCAACGTCCATCTATTTCTATCACGTTTCTCTGCTTGTTTGTCACTTTGAACGTCAATACAGATTGATAAGGGTATGTTCAATACGACAGATTGTCCAACTTGTTATCTTCGTTCGACTTTGGGAATGATTTCGAAGGGATGTGCGTGTGCGGACACCCTGTGTGCTAATTAAATAAAATGTAATTTCAGCTATCAGGACTAATGAATAACGGCGGCTGCTTTGCAAAATAGTTTAGGCAGAAGGACAAAATTAGCATACAACAAGCGAACCCATCTCAAATGTAAAGTAATAGACACAGGTACTAGCCATAACTCATACACATGCCACACACACGCTCCACATTCAACCACTTCCCCTGGCCCCAAAATTTGTGTTGCAAACCCATCTCGGCTGTCAAAAACAGTTTATAACGCCTGGAATTATGCCACACATAAATCAAAATTGACGCGTAAACAAATATGGTGACATGTGGGGCATAGGCGGAACTACGAGCTCCCCTTCTTCGGATCTTATTTCTAGCATATTGGCTTGCTAAAAATGTGTAAAATTTATGCAGATTACCAAAATTGCTGGAACCGATGCCAATGTGGAAGCTGGAGTTGAAAACGAAGACGTTGTTTTTAGTGGGAGAAGGAAGGAGATTACAAAAATAAAAACATTCTGCCAGCGACGAAGGATTGGGCCTATTATTTGTGACAGACTTTCGCACTCTGACTAAAGTCAAGGCAATTTACTTAAGTATTTTAGAACTGATATCAGCATTCCCCTTGATGATTTATGTTTTTGAATTCTTTGGCAAATTCAACAGAGCCCAAAAACAATATATTTAATTGTTGTAATTATCATAACTTATAATGCAAGGACATTTTATACGTATGAAAGACGAGTTCTCGGAAGCTGTTTAAAATGAAGGTAGGTCAAGAACTGATAAAATACCTTCGACAACATGGAAGAAATGATTTTCCTGTTTTGTGGCTATTAAAAAGGTATAATAATGATATATTATTATATTTTACACCCTGTTTGAGAGGACTAAAAGAAAACCAAACTTGAATGTTTGTCCCGAACTCGTCGTCTTCGCTTGTTCAAAATAACTTTCGGACATTCTTAATCCTGATTTGGTTCGACGGCACAGATGTTACTCAATAAATTAACGACCTAAAGCCAAGTACTCAGATCGATGTGCAGTTTCGCCTTCGGAAAACCATATAGCCAAAGTTCTCAGAGTTCACCGGATTCGTGGGATTCGGTCTTACTGTCAATCAGCTGGACTTGTTGACAAACAGAAAAGAATTCAAATTTTTCCCCCAAACTTGCAAATATTATATTATTATAATTAATATTCATAATTTAAAATTATGAATTGAATAACCACGAATAATGTAGCCGGTTATCAAATGAATTTAGCAGAATTTATTTGGATGACACTGAGTCTGCACCAACAAATGCTTTGATAGCTTCACTAAAACGATATGACAAAAAGAGCTCTCCAATATCAGTGACGAAATCTGGCTTACATACTTCATTATTTTGCATTTCAAAATATATGTCTTTACTAAGGGCTATACCAGCATGACTTTTTCAAAAAACCCTATTTTTTCTTTGGCTTATTTGATTATCTAGTTTCTACTTTCAAAAATATCCTACAAAAGCGGCAAGGTCAAATCTTTAAAAGTTGTTTAATGAATGACAGCATACTTAAGATCGACCGTCCAAATGAATAAAACGCTGAATGAGTTTACTAGACTTTTTGATTTAAAAATTGTCATTTGGCATTAAAAATTACCATTTTAATTCCAAAAATTAAAACAGCGCCATTTTGTTAATTTTCGATATTTTTCAAAGATTGTAAGTAATTGCATGCGAAAGAAAGACTTTTTTCCTAATCGCTTGGCCAGAATCATGTCAGCAGTTGGGGAAGTTTTTTTTGGCACCTCCGAAGACAGCACAAAACTTCGTTTTTTCAATATTTTTTGTAAATAAAAAACAAAAAAATATAGCTAAATATATACCTTAACATTTTCAAAAAACTTTCAAACATTCTAATGAGAAGTTAACACTGGTAGGGGTTACACTATGAGAGCCCCTTAACGTATGAATGTATTGTGTTTCGCTAGATTTCACCGTAGGAGTCTTACATTAATTTTTTTATTCACAAGTCGCCTATTAACTGGACAAAATAGCCGCAAGCTTGGCGAGCCGTCTGTACAGGTCGGTGACAAATTTGAAAGACACATTTTCCAGAGATTTATGCGGCAAATTAAATATTTTTTCTCACCAGGCCAGTTGTGGGGTTGGCGGGAAGATGTCTAAATAATTAGATAAACATTTAAGCTCGAAGAGGCAGCCAGCGAAAAGGAAAAGAAAGTAAAACGAGGCGAAGTGACAAGGAGACGGACGGAGACACATAATGGTGTGAGAGAAGGATGTTTTGGGGGGAGGAGAACGTGACCATAACATGAACTGCTGCCACCGACCTCTGCCCCGCCCACAGCCCTCATCCCACATCCCACAGCCCTCGCTCTCGTTTTGCGGGCTCAAAGCGGAGAGACGACGACAAACAGGAAATATTTAACGTGCCAACAACAAAAGTGAAATATAAATAAAAATAATAATAATGGGCAGGAACGTAGGGAACGCAGTGAGAAAGAAGGGCGCTCTTCTGTTTTTTCTCTTTCTCTTTCTCTCTCTCTCGAAAAAATTCCCTTTTCACATAATATACGGGGAACATCTCGCAGGGAGAGCGCTCTCTCTTGAAAATTCTCGGCTGGTTTTCCCGTTGTTCCTTACGAAGAAGCCAGGTTTTTAGGCCATTTTCTCTCCAACTTTCGACCGCGACGGACGCGCCTGCAGATAGCGGACTGCAGAATCGAATCAAAGATACAGATACGGTTCGGCTTCGGTGTGTTGGTGGGAATTTCTTCTGCGGCCGCCTCTTTTTTGGATATATGGATATTTATGCTTCGCGTGCCCGCCCGTAAACGCCAGCGTGTGTGTGTGTGTGTCTGCGCGTGTGTTTGTGTGGATAATTAAAGCAACAACGTCGAGTCGGATACGAATACGAAATGCTTTAAGACCGAGATTAAAGTTGAAGGTCGGTCGGTGTTTGTATGCGGAAAAGCGGACAGGAAAACGGATCGCCTGCCTGGGAACACGGATAGCGATAGCGTTAGCGTTCAACGTTAGTATACCGACGAAAGGCTGGAGTCGTTAAGCCAAAGAATACGAATATGCCAGCAAAATAAAAGAAATCGTGCATTGCTCCCTCTCTGGTGCTGCGCATGTTTCTCTGCCTGCATTTTTAGTTTCGCTTGACTATTACAGCATGCTTTACATTCCGTTTACATCACGTGTTAAATAACTGCTGGCTGTCACTGTTCGCGACTTTGTGTGTGTGTAATTGTGGGTATTTGTTGTTGTTTGCCCAAGCAAATATGCAATGATTTTTGCGCCCCTCCTCTACCCATGGCCTTCTTCATTCATGCCTTGTGTGAGTGCGGGTGGCGTTGGATACACACACCCACACCCCCTACACACACACACACGACAAAGCCAACTTCTGGCGGAAGTGGAAGTTGCTTTCGGTGTGTGCGTGTGTATCTAATGGGATTTTCTAATAAAATTTAAATTGTTGCCGCTTTTGCCGTGTGGCGTTCTATAAATTTAATATGACCCCAGTGTGTGTGTGAATAGGGGCCATAAAGCTTTACTTATGGCTGGAAAATTAAATAGAGTGCATAATTTAGGCATCAACTTTGCGTTGTATGCATAATAAACTGCTGCAATTGAAAGGCGCCATCTACCAAAGGACTAGTGCATAAATATCGGATAACTTTCACCCAGGCTCAGTGGCATAGAAGACTGAATTTTAAACGGGCAATGGGAAACAATTTCTATCCTGCAGACGTAAAGCGCAAGGGCCGTCGGCAAACAAAAAGTTTTTGTTAAAATATTTCAAGTAGAAAACAAATTGAATTATAAGTCTGAAAGCAAAGTGAGTTTTAGCAAAAATTATCCCGAAAGTTAAAAGTGATCGCACCAAAACAATCTATAAATATTTTTAAAAGCCCTTTAATTAGAACAGAACCAATTTATATTACACTTTCGGAAATACGCTTTTTCGGAAAGAACAAACTGAAAAACAGGCAATTTAAATAGTATAAATCATCTTAGATCGTTTAATCTTAAAGTGAAACCGATTATAACCAACTCTACTTTCAAAATATGCGAATAAATGTGGTATTTTAATTAATTAAAGGGTCTAACTTGTGTAGTATTAGAAACGAAAACATAAATTAATAAAATCAAATCTTAACTAAGAACACACTACCGTTTAAAAATTGAGTAAGTTATACAGTCATAAATACAACCATAGTTCATTGGACTTTTTGTTTAATTTACAGTTTAAAAAAATTTTTAATTTTACTTGGAATTTTTACACTCTTTTTTTTTAGCTAGTCTTTTTATGTCATTGGAAATCGTAAGACTCGTTGGAATGTTAGAATCACGATTTTCACAATATCTTATATTGTTTATAGATAGTATCACAGAAAGTGATTGGGTTTTCTCTAATTGATAGTCGAGCTCTGTTTCACATGCGTAAAACTTGTATACAAAAAACTATACATTACAACTGATTATAATTTTCAATATCATTACACATGAACGGGCATAAATCTAACTTTCTTAAATTTAACTCGAGATGATTTTTAATATCGTTTAGCTACGAATAAAAATAGAACACAATATTATTAAAACACCCTTACTCGCACCAAAACAAACAACTTTCATATTTTCTTTTCCCCCAAAATCCTATTAGTCAATTTTTCTAAAAGCCAAGTTTAAATTAAAAATTTTCTTTTAATAATACGAAAGCGTAGAATTTTAAATAAAAAAAAGTGCTAGGTTCGTTTACCTCATTTCAAAAACAACAAAAATTCAGAAAAAATATGGGCGCAGAGAACATCAATCCGTCGTAATAGGCTTATCACAAAAGCAGCAGCGTGGTCGTCGTAATCTGTGGGATCTCCGGGGGTAGACAAACATAAAATATAAAGTGTTTCCATTTTATGTGTTTTATTCTCTTTTATATTCAGAATTCATGTGTTGAAGGTATGAAAATTCAGTAGGTACTGATAGGTAGAAATATTCTTCTTAAACTTCTGACCGAGAAAACCCAAGAACGATTTTTGGTCTGGAACCCAAGCTTAAAACATTAACTCCGCATTTAACGATTCGTTTAACAAGCGGGGGCAGGTGGAAAACAACTCCCACTCCCATGTTTTTCACCGGAATGATCATAAAATATTTTACAAATTCTTAGCAATCAGGTTTACTCCATGTCTTGTCACTTAAGATATTAAGATTAAGATTATTATTAGTATATGGGCATACCCTATTTAAAAACCCTGGTTCGCTAAAGTCCCACCGCTTTACAATTATTTTTTTAAAATTAAAAAAATGTGATTTTTATCCAACAAGAGTGTTTTAAAACTTAAATTTGATGTTGTTATATTTCGAAGAAGTATAAACGTATATTAATTACCAATATGGGTGCAAACGTATGTACATTTTATCATAATCAATTTTTTATTCATTGTAAAAACTCTCCAACTCGAATTCCAAAATACCCTTTTTCTGTAACCATAGGATATTTTTGTATACGTGCAGTCCGTTCATCCCGTTTCGTTTCATTTCTTCCCTCTCCTATTCTCCCTGTGTTATGTACGTGTGGGTATACAAAACCGCACAAACACACACGCGACTTGGGCTACCTGAAACTGAAATTTTCCCGCATTAGATTGCGGCCCTTGCCTTCCATTCCTCTTATTCCCACCGTTGTTGTTGTTGCTGCTGCTGCTGTTATGTTGCACGCGGACAGACAGTCGTAAGGAAAGATAGAGAGAGAGGGAGGAAAGAAGGAATGTGGAATGAAAGAGGAGAGGAGAGGGAGTTTGCCTTTATTTTCTTCCTTTTCGGGCTAGCTCTTTTGTTGGCTCTTTCTTGCCTGTTGTATTCTCATGCTTTTTTTGTTTACTTTATGCTTTCGTTTATCGACCCGTTTTGTGTGAGTGTGCTACATATGCGGAGTGCGCTCTCTTTCTCTGTTTTCCTCTCTCATTAGTTCTCGCGCAACATAATTTTCTGATTTCTCGCATTGAATAACTGACCCTTCTTTTGATTTCACACACATTTTTATTAGTCAAGTCGGGATGGACAAGTAAATTCTTGCGCGAATAATAAATTAAAAATTACTTTATTTTATTGTACTTTGCGCCTTGCACTTAAATTCTAGTTTCGTATCTGCCTGCTATGATTGTTTTGGGAACAAGTATCAGCTGTTAGACATGCTGTTAGCGCTTACAGAGTGCACACCGATAGTTCCGCGCGCTCTCCAACCCTGTCAGACAAAAAAAACAACCAAAGATAAAATGAGACGTTCCCCAACACTGCCAAGCAAATAAACAATCAAAGAAAAAAGAGAGAAAAAGCGTGTAAAAAAAGACTAAAGCATAAACACAAACAAATTAAAGGTGCAAAACAATGTAATTGTTTAGTTGGTGAATTAAAATTGGCAGACGATCGTTTCCCATTAGAGATGCAATCCCCTTTCCTTGGCCCGCGTCCAAAAGGTGTGGCTGCAACCAAGAGCAGCTGTAGCCACAGTGGGGCCAGTGAAATCCCCCCGAATATCAATAGTAACCCCAGCAAAAGATAACACACGTACTTATCAAGTCCCCCTCCTTCTGTTTGCAGCGGCGTTGCCACCTCACTGAGCTGCGCGGACTCCAGCACGGGCTCCAGTGAGGATGCGTCCGATCCCGGCTCCCCGTACAGTGCGCACTCGCAACTGAGCGACCCGCCCGACCCGCTGACCAAGATGCCGCCCCAGATCCTCGGAAGCGCCAGCGGCAGCAGCTCCACAGCGGCCGCCTCTCCGCCCTCCGGCAACGCCCCCCAGGTGCCATCATCGCCAGCCATCCACCACAGTCATCTCAGCCAGCACGGCGGCGTATCCAGCAGCGCCATGTCCAAGCCGACGACGCCCCAGCGCCACAATAACCCGAGCCTCGTGCCCACGCTCCAGTGGCCATGGAACACCAGCCTGGGCAGCACCTCGACCGCCGTGCCCGCCGCCACGGCCAACAAGAACAAACGAACCGCGGCCGGGGCGGTATCGGGAATGGGAATGGGCACCGCGGGCGGAGACGCCGCCTGTCTAGCCGGCGGAGGAGCGGCGGCCGCCAAGAAGGCGCGTAGCGAACTGCCCAGCTCCTTTGACGCAAGCAAAAGACTGAAGGTGGCCGCCATGGAGGAGTCGCAGACCAAAATTACCGGCTTCTTCAAGTCCCAAATGAAGCCGTCGCCCGGCGGCGGAAAGCTGTCGCCACAGCCCGGCCAGCAGAGTAATCCGGCCAACACGCTGACCATGAGCACGCCCGCCACCACCGCCTCGCTGAACAAGTACTTTAACATCCTGTCGCAGCTCAAGGAGCAGAAGGCCCAGCAGCAGCAGCAGCAACAGCAACAACAACAACAGCAGCAGCAGCAGGCGGCCAAGGCATCACCCACACCCGCTCCAGTGGCTCCGGCTGCTCCTGCGGCACCCGCCCCACCTGTTGTCACTCCTAGTCCCAGTTTGCCAGTGCCAGCTCTGAAGAAAATCGAGCGCAGCACCAAGCAGCCGGCCAAGATTGCACAGGTAGCGCCCAATCTGCGCAAGACGCCGAGCAGTGGGTCCTCGAACAGCTCTTCATCGTCCTCGTGTAGCTCCTCAAACGGCTCCAGTACGGGCAAGTCTCCGGCCAAGAAGCACGTGGCGATTGCTCCCCGGACGCCGGAGATGAAACAGCAGCAGCAGGGCAAGGCGGCCATGGTCTACCGACCGCCGGGAACCAGCCCCACACTGAAACAGAAGCCGATCTCACCACCCGCCCCCGTGGCGGCCACCGTACCCGCCCCCGCACCAGCTCTCAATCCTTCGCCCGCTCCCGCCAATCCCACGCTTTACCAGCTGCCCGTGCAATTGCCCAATCTAGTCCAGCTTCCGCCCCAGCTGGCGGCCGCCGCCAACATCATGCAGCTGAATAACGTGGCTAAGGCGGCGGTGGCCGCGGCGGCCAACAACAATGCGGCCGCTCAAGCAGCACAGGCGGCACAGGCTGCTGCCGCCCAGTATTTCCTCAACGGCACGGTCTTCAAGCTGCAGCAGGTAACGACGGCCACGACGACGACGGCCACTACGGCCACGTCGGCGGCCGCATCGGCTGCCAATCCCTTCGGACTGCTCAATTTGGCCACGGCGGGCAATCCATTCGGCCTGCCCAACGCCAGCGGTCAGTTTCCCATGGAGGCTATTCCGGGAACTGGGAGCTACCTCCATCATCAGCTGCTTCTCGCCCGGCAGAACAACATGAGTTTAAACGGTGAATATTATACACATTTTTAGATAGATTATTTTCAACAAGTCTTTACTTATGTAAGAAAGCAAGCAATCGATGCTTTAAAAAAGAAATGTATTTTTTGTTTAATTATGATTTAAGTAGAGAAAAGAGACATAAACTAACAACGCCAGAACACTAGGAATTATAAGGAACGCTGATTTACATAGAATTTGTCATAGGAAAGAACGATAGCTTTTAGTTATAAATATAACGCCACGGCTTAAATGCATATAAACTAGAAGTTGCTGATGTTGCGGAGAGACTATCCAAGAGATGTTTGTTGTGAGTCCGGATAAAAACCGAAAACTGTTGGACTATCTTGAGTAGGTTCCATGCTAGATTGGTGGTGCCTATCACCGAAACAAAAATTTTCTTCAAGTGCCCCAAAAAAGGGACTAGAGAGCGATAAAACCTACAACGTCAAACAGACGCAATGGCAAATCATTTAAGAATAACTACAAAAAAACCAAAGTTTTCCCAAAAAACTAACTATTCAATTTGTGCTTTTTATATTACAGAAAACATGGCTTCCAATTCTTGCGGCAACATGAACTTTGTTAATCCACTCAGCAATCAGCAGGTTGGTCTCAAGGATAACAAACTATATATAGTGAACTCGGCGGAGTACCTAGGATACTTAATGAGCTTGCAAATAGCTCTGAACAACCAACAGCATCAGCAACAGCAAATCATCTCTGCCACACAGCCGCCACCGTTGGCGGCCACGAACAACAATACCAACAACAATACGAACACTGCCACTCAGCCGCCACCCTTGGCAGCCACGAACAACAGCAATTCGAACACTGCCAACAACTCGACTGCCAGTAACAGCAACAACAACAACAACAACCACAATGCCTCGAATAATTTAAGCAACATCAACAACACTGCCATACAGCCTCAGCGGGCGATTGTGAAGCCGCCGATGCACAGTTCCACGCAACCGCCGCCGCTGGTGACGATTTCCTCGATGCCCTCGTGCTCCCCGGCTGCCGCCTCTTCGCCAGCGGCCAAGCGGGCACTACCGGCAGCCAAGCCATACCAGAAGCGGCTGACCACCAAGGGCAGGGTGGGTGCGACTCCGATCATAGCCACGCCCACCACGCCGCCGCCTCTGGTGCCCACGTCGGCCACCAAGGAGCTGGGTCAGTTGCGCAAAAGCACGGCAACCACTGGGACCGCAACAGCCACGCCCACGAGCATGTCCACTTCCACGCCCGCACCCACACCGACGCCACCGCTGGTGAGCATTGCGCCCTCGAAGCTGACGCCCACGCTGAGTGTGGCCAAGGCAGGAGCCGCGATGAAGCTGGCCAACAGTGCGCCCGATCTCTTTGACCTGGTCAAGAACTCCAAGGTGGCGGCCAAGGCGTCGCAGCCGCTTACGCCGCTGCCCTTCAGCTCGCCGAGCAGCAGCAGCAGCAACGGCAGCCACTGCCTGCGATCCTCGCCAGCGCTGTCCAGCTCGAACTCTTGCACCCTGTCGGCCTTCAGCAAGATCAAGGCGGAGACCACGGAGCTGGCCTCGCAGACCGGCTCCCTGGCCTCGCTCTCAATGCCATCGGTATCGCCCAAGCCCCAGAGCTTTGCCGGTCAGCTGCCCAAGAGAGATCGCGATCCGGAATCGGTGGTGGAGACGCTGAAGCACGACCTGCTGCCCGACTGCACCAACGGCAACTCGAACTCCAATTCGTGCAGCAGCAGCAGCTACTCGCACTCGGTCAGCTCGGCAGCAGATCTCTCGCTAGAGGCCTCTACGCCCGCCCCGTCTCCCTCGCCATCAGCCTCGCCCTCCGGCCTGGGATCCCCCTCGCCGGCCGCCAGCAACATGAGCGGCAGCAGCCGGCGAGCGGCCAGCCAGACGGACATGCTCAGCGAGATGGTCACCTCGTCGTGCATCTCCAGCGGCGGCGATGACTGCTCGCAGGCCACGGACTCGCCTCCACCGCAGACACTTCCCCTGCAGCTGGGCAAGGGCGAAGACACGAACACTCCTCCGACGCCCACGGCCAGCGGCGTGAGCAGCAGCGGGAGTAGCAACTACGATGAGGAGGACGACAAGTCGGTGGCCTCGCTGGAGACCCATCAGACGCACAAGCGGCTAAGGGACCTGCCCACGCCGGAGTCTGGCATCGGTGGAAGCCTGAGCAACAGTGAGAGCAGCAACTCAATAGTGGATGCGATGTGAGTAGAGTTTAGAAGTGTAAGGTTTCAGTATGGCTGCCAAAATTATAAAATAAATCATATGGTCATATAGCGCCAACTAATTTCCATTTACATTGGAACCTTGTTGGCTTAAACAGATAATTCAAAATCATTGGCAACCGTTCACTGAGCTGTAAGCTTTCCAAATGTCATTGACTAATCCAAAACGATTCCCCTAACAGATCCTCGAAATCAGCCTCTGTGGGTCCACCCACCACTGCAGCGAGCAGCGTCTCCTCCTCCTCCTCCGCCGCCTCTGACAGCAACTCGCTGGCCAGCAATGCACCTTCTCCCGCCTCACCGGATGATTGCTCTGCTGCACCGTCGCCCGCCAGTACCGTCAGTACCGCCAGTTCCGCCTCCGCTGCCGCCGCCTTTCCGCCCAGCACTGTGGTGGACATTGCGATGGTCGAGGCCACGAGCAAGAGTCTACCGAAGAGCGCCATCTCGCCGATCCTGTCGCAGCCAAAGACCATTCGCTTCCCGGCTGGAGCGGGGGCCGGCGGCAAGGGGGGGAAGCGCCACGACGGCGTCTGCTACTGGGACAAGTGCAACAAGAAGCACGAGAGCAACTCCAAGCTGCTGGACCACATGCAGACGCATCACGTCAACACGCAGACAGGCCCCTTCGCCTGCCTCTGGGTGGGCTGCAAGGTGTACAACAAGGAGTCATGCTCACGCCGCTGGCTCGAGCGCCATGTGCTCTCCCACGGTGGCTCCAAGCAGTTCAAATGCATCGTCGAGGGCTGCGGCCTGCGCTTCGGCTCACAGGTGGGTCGATGTCGCTTACGTTTTCGATTCAGCCCCTATAACTTTCGATTTACTCTCTCTCCCATCCTTCAGCTGGCGCTGCAAAAGCATGTGAACAACCACTTCAATGCCACAGACAACGCCAAGGAGAGCACGAGCAAGCGCACCTCTGATCCGCCCGTGCCAAAACAACTGCGGAAGAATGGCAAGAAGCTCCGATACCGCCGTCAACCCTTCTCAGGTAAGTTATAAGTTATAAGGGTATGCACAGCTATCGACAGTCTTGAAACCTTTTTAATTGTTGAAAAAATGAACGAGTTCACATCTTCATTTGCTTATGTGGCGGCTATGGAATACAGTTCTTACATTTCTTTCCCGTTTTAATACATTTCTAAAAATGTTATGGAATTAGGATTGATAGATTCTAGAAGAAAGTAGAGAAATAGGTCCAATGAAATAGCCAAAATTAAAATGATTTGTTGACAAAATTGACCCTACCACCATAATAAGCTTACAAGGTGATTAATCGATTTGTTCACTAACAGCTCGCATGTTCGACTTCTTTGACACTGGCATCATGGAGGGACTGCAGCACCGCCTGCGCCAGATAAGCACACTCACCAACGGAGCCCAGGCCATCGAGTTCCAGGGTCAGTGCATGATGCGACGGCGCAACAGCCAGGGCGGCTACGAGTGCTTCGTGCGCTGGTCCCCGCGCGAGATGTAAGCTAATCTCAAGCCCAGTCATTTGCCTAACAACTCTTTCTAACAACTCTTTCTCCCTCCAATAGCATTTCCGATGAATGGCTGCCGGAGTGCACGAACCGAACGCGCCAGCACACCAAGGTGCTGCACATCAAGCAGATGCGGCCGGCTGAAAAAACAAGAGTGGACAGCTTGCTGAGCACGGCCTTCCGGCTGCGTTATGACTCCCACCTTTTCGCCGATGATTATAATGTCAATGAGCAGCAGGTGGGCGAGCTGAGCGCCAGCGACTGCGAGGAGGATGGTGGCGATCAGGAAGATGAGGACGAAGATGAAGACGAGGAAGAGGAAGAGGAGGAAGACGGCGGCAGTAGTTCGCGCAGTGCGAGCTGCGAGACGGTGTCCAGCTATCAGCAGGTGCTCAGCATCGCCAAGCTGCAGATGCAGCAGCGCCGCAAGCACCCGCGCAAGCCACCCAAGATGGTGTCGTCGGCGAGGGAGCAGCTGGTCCCGACGGATGCCCTGGTGCCCATCTAGGGCACTGCCAGAATTATAGTATTCTCTAAGTAATTAAACCGAAAAACGACAAACGAGTAAACAGTGACAAGTAGACTAGTTAGCGTATGGCCTAAATAAGTTACCACCTACGCATATATCCCCTTATGTATAGAATCTATAAGTACGACGCTTTGTTCAGTTTTGTTTTGTTTGATCCGCGTAAGCAGCCGTTTAGTTTATTGTTCCCATCCAACTGTCGTCCATCGATCCTTGTACATATTTGCGGATGGACAGGTAAGAGTCAGGAGCATTTAGTAGCCACCTTATAGCAACCCACCCGCGCGTTCTAGCAAGTGCTGTTATGAACAAACGTCCTAGTTTCTAGAGTTGTAGTTCTAATTTAGTACTAAAAGTGTACATTTAGTAAAGATTCATGTGGAAATGACCGACTGGACAAGACTTGTTTCAAAAGAAAATTTTATGTTGTCTATCTATCTATTTAAAATTTAAAGTAAAATTTCGTTTTCTTTTTGTTGCTTTGTTGCCCCGCGTCGTTTTGTAATGTACACCTAGAAACTGGCCAAACTTACACTGAAAGCGAAAAAACAACGCACACAACTGAGCAGTTAATGTATAAGTAGAGTAAAGTGACGTGGAAGAACACAAGACTTGAAGCATTTACCGCTACAAAATACGAGAAATATTTGTAAAACATTTTGTACTCAACTCGAACAGCAATGCAAACAGTTATAAGCCTAAGTTAGACCCGAGCCCAAGACGATTATCCATTAATTTAGTGCAAATCGAATGCCACTTTCGCCAATTCATCACCATCAGCGTCTCTAGTTCGTTTTGTGAAAATCCAAGGAGACAGAAAAAGAAAAGCATAATGCAATGTACATAATAGAATATAACATTAACTAGTTTCGCTTTTAAACTTACATTTAAACTATTCATTTAGAACTTAGCCAAGGCAAATCCCAAGTAAACTATGCTAAATAAAGTTATCGAAAAGAAAATCAATCTAAAAGCAAAATGCAACAAAATAACTCTTATGTTTCAATTTCTTATGATTTAACGGACAAACAGAAAAAGATTTTGAAGCTAAAAAATTCGATGATCTTTTACTTACTACCTACTTTTCTATTAGGTGTACATATCCGAATGGCAAGCCCAACACTTTAAGCATATGAGCTAAACGCTAACACTAAGTTATAGTTTTCTATGCCAATGAATTTATACGTGATTAAAGTAAGTAAAATTCGAATCAAGAGCAAGAGCCGCAAAAATAAGAAAAACAAGAGTACTCATCACTGCCAAAATGTAATTGAACAACAACAAGAGCCCAGTTGTTATTAACGACTGATTAATTTAGTGTGCGAGACGAGCAGAGCCAGAAGCAATTACAATTATTAACTGCTATACCCCATACCCCTAATTCCAGCTCGAGCACTTTCCCTATGTTGCACAATAACAATAACAGTAACAGTAACAATATCAAATATATCTGTGTGTTGTCTTAAGTAGATGTAGTAGATGCGTCGCTGTGCCCCTCAACTAGTTTAAGCTTATAAGAAAGAATCAAATATGTATTAATGTACGTGTACTCGTATATCCCCACGCCCCCTATGTCTGGAGAGGAGGCAGGGTCATGCAGGGTCAATCGATCACAGCCTGTATACATGATTTAAAGCAATACTCTAACGATAATCGCAGATCAAGCTTAGTTGACTCTTCCATTCGGTTAGTCTTTCGATGCCTTTCGCCCGAGTTGTTCAACGCTTTGTACTGCACAAGGATAGTCTAAAGATAATGGCATCAAGTATCAAGTAACATGAATCCATGAAAAGTAAAGGAAAATAATGGAAAAGAAAATAATGGAAAAGAAAAGAATAGAAATTCAAATAAAATAAAACTACCTCAAATTTTTGCAAGCATAAAACACACAAAAGAATTTTTCGAGACAAGTTTTCTAAAGCGAAAAGAGTATATAGGTGCAGGCGTTATATACATATGTTGTCGGATGGGCGAGACAGATATCTAGATCCGAACAGGGCAGAGCCGAGAAACAAGGGAAAGTATACACGAGTAGTACACACACAAAAACAAACAAGGGGAACCGTAGGCTAATTCCATATTTTGCTAATATTGCATACAGTCTTTAGGATAAGCAACCAACCATGCAGTTGAACTACATTTACCTTCGCTTTTCCTTTTCATTTTCATTTTCCTCGGCGGATTTTGGTCGCCTCGGCGGATCAGCCAAGTGTATGCATTTGCCTTTAGCCCTGAGCTCAGTTTGGGTTTGTACATAGATTAGTTTACCCAAATACGAGATATAAGTATATTCAAAATCATAACCATCATTTTAGTATTACAACCGCTTTAATGAATTGCAGAGAGACATTTATTAAGCATTCATAATTATGGTAACTAGCAGGCGTACATATACATATACACACGTATACAGGAGAAGTATTTCTTAACTCACGATTATTTCGAGGTACATATGTCCCAGTTGATTCAGTTGGATTCAGTTCTGGCCAAATCAAAGGCAGCAACCACAACAGCAGCGATCTTGCTTCGATTGTAACTAATGTAATCAAAAGAATTATATACATATATATATATATATATATATTATTGAACTCTATATACACAACATAGTATGTACAAGTGGACTCAAACAGATTCTGAAACCGAAGAACATGTAACGCGCTGAGAAATGAAAAATATATGAAAAACAAGTATTATGCCAGCTTGGCCGTTTTATTTCGGTTTTAGCCAAGGGATTCTATTATAAGGTATTAGCTTTTATCCTCTAACAGATCCCGCTAAGGCCAAGTCTCTGCCCTGGATGCTGAAATTTCGCCTTGGAAAAGAAAACTGCTTAAGCCCGTAGTGACCAGAACTACAAAATAATATTCAAGATTTTAGATCGTTCCAAAAGACACTGGGAGCACGCTTACCTCCTTAAATGCAGCAAACACTCTTCTGCTCATCATGAAATGAAGCAATAACATATAAAATATACCTTTACACCTTTATCGACGAAAAAAAAACAACTTTTATATAACCCTTGCAGGTTTAAAAAAACACTAAATTTAGATTTTTATGCGTATAAGCTTAAAAACAGTGATGCTAAGCCAGTTCTCTGCCGAATTATTTGATCATATGTAGGAACGATTGTCTAGACCCAACATAGTCGGGTTGACTCTCCAGTGAGTGAAATCATTAAAAACGTGTTATAGAAGTATTTTAACCAACGCTAAACATGACCTTTGAGGTCAAGAAAAAACTCCGATTAATGTATTCATTTACTGGTCGTTAAAAATCCAATATAAAATTAATACCGTGGTTCTGAAATATTAAACTATTACTACATACCTTTTAAGTGAGAACTTATAAGACGACTTTAAAAGTTCGCTCACTTCAAGTTGAAAAAAGTCAATTTGGAATTTAAGTCATACATCACTCTACTTAAAACGAGTATTTCTGAGCTCCAATTACATGGAATTCGTAAACTCTATGAGTAATATTTATAGCTTCTGGAGTTCAAAAGGGAAAGTTGTCCTTATCTGCGTAAAATTTTAAATTCCGTAATGGCTTCCTCGAAAAACGTAAACTAAAATTTGGCTGCAGATCACTATGGTCGGCAGTACATGTAGTGACGGTAAGCACAGGAAAGTGTTCGCAAGGAGACTTCTAACTGATATAGGCATCAAAAGGTATCAGTTTAACAAGAGTATGTGCATTCTTAGAGTTTTATAAAGTAATTTGGTTCCGGAGTAATGGGGGTGAAAGTGCAATACAATTTTTTTCTTATACTCGAGCTGTTGGGGCAGGTGGAGCAAACACTCTCACTTTTAATTAATAAATTAATTAATATAAATATGGGTCCAACGACACAACAATTATTGCAATCCGATACTCCATTTAAATGATATTCAATAGATAAGAATAAAACAGCATTTATGAAATGAGAACGTTTTTACCGTTTTTGGGGTGTATTTGCGTATCAAAAGCGATGTTTTAGGGTCCTGAAACCAATTTTACTGTATTAAGCAGCTCGTGAAAAATTATTATACCCCTGCAGACGGTATTATAATTTCAGTCAGAAGTTTGCAACGCAGTGAAGGAGACATTTCCGACCCGATAAAGTATATATATTCTTGATCAGCATCACCAGGCTTCGATTAGCCATGTCCGTCCGTTTCTACGCAAACTAGTCTCACAGTTTTAAAGCTATCGGCGTGAAACTTTTCCAAAATTTCTTTCTATTGCAGGTCGGAACGAGCCGGATCGGACGACTATAGCATATGGCTCCCATAGGAACAATCGGAAAAAATAAATGAAAAAATATTATAATTTTGCTGTTTAAATATTTCAGAATTTCATCAAAATCGGACACTATAACATAAAGCTCCCATGGAAACAAAAAAAAAATTAACTCTTTTTTTGGGATTTTTTAATTTTTTTTGACTTTTTAATAATTTGACAGTTTAGAGTTATGCTTTTAATTTTATTAAAATCGGAAAACGATATTATATAGCTGCCATTGGAACTATCGAATAATTGAGCTGCAAATAATCATAGCTTCAATGTTTTTAAACGTATACGCAAGTAATTCATAATTTTAATGTTTTCAATAATATTTATTTTTTTCAATAGCTGCAAATATACATATATAAAATTCGGCTTGCCGAAGTTTTCTTCCTTTCTTGTTTTTTTTTAATTAAATTAACTTTATAGTTTTTGAAATTTCGATTTTGGTTTTATTTGTTTATGGTTTTAATTTTTGTATTTAATTTTGTTGTATGTTGTTTACATATTTAGTAGCACAAGTTTTCTGTAGACTTTCTTTGAGTTGGACAAAAGTACAAGCAAATATTTACCCTTTTTTGGGAGTGCTTTAACAACTCTGCTATCGATGCCGTCAAAACCTTCAGCCTTGCTGGGCTGGAGCTTCCTTATTTGAAGACAAACTCCTTGTGGGCTCACTTGTCTTTTTGGCTCGATTTCTGGAGAGACAACATTAAGGAACGCCAAAAGCCAGCGAAATTTAGAAGACAGATCTGCACCAAGTGTTGTCAGCACGTTTGATTGGGGATTATGCGAGGGGGCTGTCGTTTTATCGTCCTGGCTGCTTTCCAGAGGTTGAATCCATATGTCTTTGTTGGATCAGCATTGTAAAGTTTTCGTTGTTGGTTCTGTGGACCGATTTCTTGACAGGATCTCGCGACCGAATAAATCTGCGACGAAGCGATCTTTTCAACCTCACCAGATCCAAGACCTCAGGTTTTAAAAGGATATGATGTGGATCTGATGAGTTGATTGAAATTTGGATGTTTTGGACAAACGGTTCTGTAGCGTCATCAATATCATCAGGAGAACTCAGAACCATGTTAAGATTAACAAAATGATTGATGGCTGCTTGAAACCTGGGAATAATTAGTGTCCTACGGGGGAGCTTGTGAGCAACAGGTCTTAGTTCAATCACCAAGGGGATATGGTCAGAAATAAGTTCCAAGCCTTCTGAAATGGTAAGAATCTCAGAACGGACCCTCCAGTTGCAAGAACCTGTATATTTCAGCTAAGTATGCAATCAGCCAGAGTTCTTCCCCTATCTAAATAGTTTCGAGAGCCCCATAGTCGATGGTGAGCATTCCAGTCTCCGGCGATCAGAAAATGTGGTCCTAATTCCTGAAAATAGCTATTAAAGTCATCAGTGGAGCACTGCGAGTTTTGGGCAATAAACGGACGCAATAGCTACTTCGCCCTGGTCAGTTTTAACTTTAACTCCCATGCATTGAACATACTGATGTTCTATTGTAAGGAATTTGTAGTGACTGAGACAGGATTTAATTATGATTGCAGAGTCCTCTCGATGACGATTGGCTGAATGATTAGACCGGTGAATGACGAATTTACTCTCGTTTTGAAATATATTTTATTGAATCTCTTTTAAGGGGTTATGCATTTAAGAGGTCGAAAAAAACGAATTTTGCTGATTTATTTTCCGAAAAAACTTTTAAATTTATTGATATTATTATTGGTATCTTTTAACTGTATTTTAAAGACTTAGTATTAGTACAAATATTTTTTGAAAAGGGCTACAGCTGATCTCCCGGAGTTCCTTTAAAAAAAAAAATGTTTTTTTGAACTGGATCCTCCGAAATAAAAGGACCACACAGATTTCGTTTAAGTAATGTTTAATCTAATAATTAATCAAAGAAGTAAACTATATAAAGTTCAAAAAAGGAAGTCTTAAATTGTTTATAATATATTGGATTAATTAAAATAAAAAATTTAACTTTAAAATTTTACTTGTACTTTATAGCACTGTGATCTGATTTTAAAATTTGCGTGTAACTTCAAAAATATTCACCTAAACGATATGTAATTTTCTGTGTGTATTGTTATTTATATGTACACTAAGAAAATATAATTAAAAATATCAATATTTTTAAATTCTAACTGTATACAGCCCCTTAAATTTTAGTACTCCCCAAATATACATCCTCCATAAATTTTTGGCGTTTTAAAAACTTAACAGTTTTCCAGTCCACCATCTGAAATGAACGTTCCAAGCCGCAAGACTCCAGTTTTTTCGTGCAAACATTAGTTTTAAAGCGGGAAACAAATTTAACAAAACCAAAGATCCGTGTGACTTGGGAATTAGGTTCTGGGTAGTTTTTTGGTCTTTATCTGATCCATAGCTTGAAGAAAGAACTTCATAGTGCCCACATAGTCCCTTGTCGTTGAATTGGTATCCGTGACAATTAAGCTTATTAAATAGAATCCTTGGGGAAACGGCGGAAGAAGACTGGATTCCAGATACCCGTCACGGGCGGTTAGCTGACCCTGCAGTTGGAAAACTAATGGCATTTACTGAACCACAACCAGAAACTGCAGAAATACCGAAAAAGGGCAAGAGTGGTTGACATTTGTGAAACGCTTGAACAGCTTCCAGATAATGACGCCATAAGGTATAAAGTTCCTTCTCTCTATCACCTCGCACATTTTGATAGAGACGTCAACCAAAAATGGCTTGTACTGATTACTGTAGTCCTTCATAAAAACTTGGATTCGAATCTGAAAATTAAAATCTATCACTGCTGGTCATATCATGAATTTGAACGTAGTCTTACGATTGGGTTTATCAAGGGCATAATCATGAAGCAATCCATTTTTACCACCGCCATATTCCAATTAATTGCCTTGACATGGCAAGAAACGTTTGTCACCCGAGTCTGATTTACCTGGCACTCCATTTTGTTAAGCTTATACACCAACTGAGTATCCGTCTAGCGTAAGAAAAAAAAGCTATTTGGTTTAATCTTAAACTGGTCTTAATATCTCACTGTTTGCCAAATAAAGCAACTGCTCAGAAGCACCAGCCACGCAGATAACATTTTTACAACTGACTCGGTTTTAATAAATTAGGTATTGTAAAAATATTTAAATCGATTTATAATTTGTTTTTAATGGTTTACCAGAAATCCATCTTTTATATTAATTAAACAGTTTTTTAATAATTATGCTTATCAAATGACCAGAGAGGAAGATTTGTTCGACAAGGCTACAACTAGCCTTGTATTTGCACGACATTTATGAAATATTAATTAACATAATAAAAGTAAATGCCCTCAAAAACGACGACTTATTAATATGCCTAACACTTGTTTTTGCCAGTTGTTGGTCTTACTAATCTGTTTTATCGGTCGGATCCAAATCGTCTTTCTACATAAAAATAAAAAAATTATCTTCTTTTTCTAAATTTGTCAAAACTTGACACCATAGTAGAATATAGAAAGCTGTTATATTTACATTCTGGGAAAGTATTTCTTCTTGTATAGCTTTAATTAATAAGCACAACTAAAAATATGTATTTAATAGCACCACCCATAAATAATAAATAAAAACAAACTTTTTTTTTTGGAAATTAGAAATTACAATTTATTTCATACAATGTCTGTTGTTGTTGATGGTTGTTTACTTGCTTTATATGTTGTTTCGAATACACAGTTACAGTTTCTAAAACCTCGCCATCGATTACATGTACAGGTAGGTTGCTGATGTCGGTGCATGCAATTTAAGCAAATAACAATACGAATTCGTGACACAATAAGGATTCTCCTTACAGGTTCTTAAACACGTGGGCTGTGGGTTCCTTGAATTAACAATCGAATCACTCAGACTCTCCCCAGCCGGTCGTCGATGAGAACGCAACACGGGCGCTGCTGCATCGCGGTGGCGGATGGAGCGAGTCTGGGATTGATTGGATTCGATTGGCAAAGTCACATACTTATATACAAATGTGAATAACGTGCATTTCTGTTGTGGTCGCATTCTTGTGTGGGTCGGGAGGCGGCCGCAGGCGGAGCGACCCCAACTCCGGGAAGATGGCACCACCGCACGGGTTGAGCTCCTCCGCATTCTCAGCATCATGAATGCATCGGCGTCCAACGGGCGATGGAATGGGCTAGCTTCTCGGGCCGGGATCGTTCTGCTTGACGGGCCTCCCTTACAAATTGATGTTGTTATTTGTCTAATGCCAGTGTACATGTCGATCTGGTGTTGTTGGGTTCGGTTTTGATGTTGCTGCTTATAACTTCTAATTTGTTGGGATTTTACAATTTTTTTGTTGGATTTTTATCGTAGATTTCGTGTTGCTAATGCTGTTGTTGGTATGAGTTTCATTTGCAACATTCATCTACGCTTTTTCTGGGTTCTGCTTGCACGACTTTTGTTGTTGGTATTCTTGTTTGTTGGTTTATAATTTTGCTACTACAATTTCTTGTTAATATTTTATACATAATATATATTTTATATATATAATTTTTCTTTACTATACAATAACAGCGGAAAAATTGTGTGTTGTGGTTGTTGTTTTGCAGTATTTCGTTTTTTTCAGCTTGTCGCATTACATTCATACACTTGATTTGTATTGTTTCGTACGTTTTATAACAACTTTCTCATGTTAATATGTATAATTGTTTATGATTTCTTGATCTCGTTTTAATATATATATTTTGTATATATTATGTATATCAATACCGTAATTGTTTGTATTACCATCTTTTTCTTATCACAAAAAATCATAATTATATATATAATTTATTATTATTAATTTTTAATATATTATTCTTAGAATTGAACAATAATTAAAAATAAACATAGGACTTAGTTACATTTGTATGTGTGTGTGTGTGTTGGTTTTGTGTGTGTGTGTGTTTTTGAATGATTGCATGTAGTTGGTTTTCGCAGTTGACGTTAAAGTATTGCCATGCGTCTGCTTCCCGCCCAACGTCCAGCAACAACTCTCCAGCGGCCGCTGTTGTAAGCTTCCATCCCGCCCTCCGATCTTGGGGGCGGAGTGCGCCCAAACAGCGGACAGCAGACGAGAGCAGTACGTTTTTGCGCCAGATGGTCGCGGGCGGAAGCAATTATGATGTTGTTGCTGCTTGTTTGTTTTTTGTTGGTTTGGCCCTTTCGCTAAATTTGTTGATCTGATTTTGTTGCAGCCGCGTCAGGCTCAATGCAAATGTACAAAGTTTCTTCTGACAATTGTTGGTTGTTGATTTCTTTACAATTTTTTTCTTTTTGTTTAACGAACTTTACATATACACTAAACATTATTTAATAATAATAATGGAAAAAACAAATAACAAAGAGCACACAAATTTGTGGAGCGCAAAAATAATAAGTAAAAGAGAAGGATTTCTTGATATAGCAAAAATCATAATTATTACAACTTTATGAACTTAACGGCGAATTGTTTTCCTCGTGTTTAAGACTGATTTTGAACGGAAAATAACTAAGCTAAACCACGCGCCAGCAAGTCGAGGTTAACTGAGCAACAGGTGCAATTGGCGGCCAGCAAAGGGCAGTGCATGGCGGAAATTCTGCAGCCAGGAAGGACTGGTTTTGGTTGTTCTTGCTATGTACAAACGGCCCCGCATGTGTTGCCCCGCACACACACTGCTGTGGTCAATGTTGCATGTTGGAAGTTGCAATATTGCGTGTTGGTCGCTGGTTGGACACAATTTTACCTGCTTCTGTTGAAGCTGCTGCTCTTGATGTTGATGTTGTTGTTGATTGCTGGGCGCCGTTTGTCTATTTGTTGTTGTGTGTTTGCATTGATTGATTTATTTCGTGTACAGGTAAATGGCAACAATCAAGCCGTAGAGACCCAACACTTCGGCGAAGATGAGAATCAGGATCATGCCGACGAACAGTCTGGGTTGCTGTGCTGTGCCACGGACACCAGCGTCTCCCACTATGCCGATCGCAAAACCGGCTGCCAGGCCAGAGAAGCCCACCGCCAAACCGGCTCCCAAGTGAATGAAGCCCCTGCAGATCAACACTGTTAGTAAGTTCTATTGATTGGCGAATAGAGCTGATATCTACCTGTATAATGGGTACTTTGAGGGCTCTTCCAGGGCGCCGGCAATGAGCACAGCCACCACCAGGCCGTAAATGGCAATGATACCCGCCATGACCACAGGAATGATGGATTTCATGATCAGTTCAGGACGCATCACTGACATGGCAGCAATACCGGTACCAGACTTAGCAGTGCCATAAGCAGCGCCCAGAGCTACAAGAGAGATTTGAATAGATCATAACAATTTTAACATTTTAGTCAGTTACTTTCAAGTTAGCCATACTTTTTTTTGTTTTGAACATATTTGTGCGGCAAGTGGTTTCTAAAAATCAAACTAATACTTTCAAAGATATAACTTTAAAAAGTAAAGCCTAGTGCAGATATAACGATATTTAAGTCTGAAACCAGTAAACAAAATTCTAGTGGAGTTGTCGGCAAAGGGTTATTATCAGAGTATAAGTCTAAGGCATGATATGCCAAATTTTTTTTGAATTGAAAAAAAAAATATATTTACAACAATAAAAACTTAATTTTAAAGATTATCAAAATTTAAAGCTTATTAAACTCATTACAATTCAATACGCCCATGGCGATTAAGACGTGATCAAAATTAAAATCACACTTAATCTCCTTGGGGTTTATATGGTAATGTATATGTACTCAAGATTTTTCGAGATCAATACCAGTTAGATTTTTGCGTATGTATATGCAGATGAGGTGAAAATTCTTACTTCTTTATAACTTTTTTTTTTATTTTCCTGTTGAAAACAGATGCATTTATATTGTAAGGGCATAGGTAAATAATTCTATGTATCCTAAGTTGGTATTTTTTTTAACTCGAAGTTTCCATGCTAAAATTATACGAGTTGACTCTAGTTATGTGAAAATATTCAACTGGCTTTCCATAACATTATGTAACTTACTAATTGGCTAAGCATGTTAGCGATCCCAGCCGAATAAGTTTGGCTATCAATTGCTCCAACTCTGGCCGCGGGCGTAACAGTTAGCAGTCACATGATCGCCCATAACCGACGCTATTTGATGGAAAAAACCCCCCGTGAGTCCCCACCCGCAAAAGTGCCACTCATCGCTCAGAGTTGAGTTTCTGCTGGAGAGCAATACAAACTTGCTCCGCTCACATTGCGACATTCCGCTCTCCCTCAAATCGGCGAGTTTTAGTACTCGTTCTCTCAAAAAGTCAGGCAAATTTTGATAAGGCCAAGCTAAAGTTTACACAACAGGTAACGAACGAGGGGGGCAGGTGGATCAGATCGGTGTCAGTAGTAGTAGTGGGCTTACCCCAGTGGTGAGAGATTCTACATATTGTGTGTATTGATGGGGCATTAATTGAAGTACAAAACCAGTTTCAAATGACGGTCAACGGTTTGTTTGTTTGTGTGTGTGTACGTGAGAGGGCTGATAAATCGAATTAAATCGCACGCTCACACTCAAACATATGGGTGTATACAGAGTTGACGGAGCGGGAGAGCAAATATCCCCCATCATGTGATTTCATGTTAATTACTTATTTTCCGCCCCAAACCAAGATATGACTGATATTTAATCTACAGGAAGGGACGTAACTTTTGGATCGTATTTAAACCGCCCTGAATCTTCATAAATCAACATAACTTTGCTCAATGATTTCTGTCTACGTCACAGAATAGGAAAAGTGTTGGGAAATGGTATTGAAAAAAACCAGAACGAACTTGAATAAGCAATTTCTTATAGTCACAAAAGATATCCACGCGTCTAGCACGAACACAACGAAATCTATGAGGTCGAGGCTGTCGTCACAAACGCACACACACATTTCCACAAAAAATCGAACTCTCCGAGCCGCAAATACAGAAATAATGTAGTGCGTTTGTAGCCCGCATTTCTTGAAATGGCATTAGAAGAGCCGAAATTCATTGAGAAAAAAAAGAAAACGAGAGACTTACATAGGCTATTGACCTAGTACTTTTTCCCCTGGTTACAGCATGTGACAGAGAAGAACTTGAGTACAGACAATGTATGAACAACCAAGGGTTTGGTTACCAGCGGAGATACCCTTTTATGCCCTTTTATATGAACAAATGTAGAATATGAATCATTTTATATGATTATTGTGGTACTTTATTTTGTTATTAAACTGCTTCTTTCTTTTGTTTGGGCGAAAATCATGTGTGCAGCTGACAGGTGTGCCAGTGAGTACACACCGCGACTCTATCTGTATTTTTCTCTGGCATTGACTCTTTTTTCAGGTGTATTGGCGACGCATTCAAACTCACAAATATTAACTGAAAAAGCTCTAATGACATTGACTTGTTTCGCATTTCAAATGCTCCTGCTGTACATTTCAAGTATTGAAAAAAAAAAACCCAAAAATCGAGTATATGGCATTTATCAAGCGACAGACGGCATCGTAGACAAATCTGTGGGCGTGAACATAACAAGAAAAAAACAGGGAACCAAAATAAGAGGAAGACGCGGCAACAATATAAGAATAAGAGTCAACAACAACTGCCAGCACATTCGAAGATAATTATAAAATGGGGGAGATAGCGAGAGCTGACAAAACACAGCATCAAGTGAAACAAAAAATATTTCAACAAAACAAAAACAAATTGAAGGCGTCACAATTGAATGAGCAGAAAACGGAAAGAACAGAGGGAGAGAGATCTACAAAAATAGGGGCGCATTTTGATTAAAACAAGTAAGTCGGAAAGAAATGCAATATTGAAAATTTACCACTGCAGGTGTCTGTTTGTTTTGTTTAATTGTTCTTGCAAGGGAGAGGTATTCGGACGGAAAGCAGATATATGTATGTATAGATAAGATAAGATAAACCCTCCAGTCGATTCCAAGCTGTACCTTCGATACAGGGTGCCTAATGTTAAGGTCTGGCCGTTCATTGATTAAAATTCAATGCAACGGAATGGCATGCGCTTACAGACACACAGCATCCGAATTAGTTTGTATGCGATTGTGCCAAAGTCGGTATTACAACAGAGCGATTCGTGTGGGACTTTCAAAGTGATGTAAAATCGTCGTTAGGCTGCAAATTATGCTTTAACAATACCATTTTTACATAATTTACTAGGCTACTACTATTCTCTGTATATCTACTACTATTCTTGCTACTGCGATTGCGCAGGCAAACGTAAGAGTGTGTGTTTGAGTATGCTGGAGCTGGCTGTCCTTGTGTGATGGATTCCGTGGCAATTGGATATTTTTAGCCCACTGCGAGACGAGGATGTAGGCCAGGCCAGCATTCCAAGTGGCAAGTGCAGATAAACCGCAGCTCAAAGCAACGCCCATTGTTCGCAGTGCAGTGAGTCAGAGTGCTCGTCAGCGAAAAAAAAAATAACTGCAGTTGCCAGCCGAAAGAGTGTGGAAAAGCGGGAGCGAAACTCTCATTCTCTAGCACTCATGTGATCGTAAAACCGGCGTTGCCAGATCAGAGTCTCTGTTACTGTTGATAAAAATAAAATAAAAAGCTGAAAATTGATTTATGTTGTTGACTCAAATTGCATAAGCAGTTTTGAGTCAGATAACTTTATGTAGTTGATGATAATGGGCCAAGTAAACACAGCAGGAAAGCTGTGTTCTTGACTATCAAAACAGAGGGGGATGAGGGGTCAGGCGCAAATCACAAGACAAGTTACAGGGCATGACATAAGGATTGCGTCACAAGAAGGTTCAAATTAGTGAAAAGCGGTGTGGGCAGGCAGCCCAAAGTTGGCTCTCCTAAAGGGGAGCGCGTGCTGTTTTCTCATTAATGCCTTAAGTTCGTCTTGCGACACTCGCTTGGGTTCTTGCTATCTTATCTCAACCAAGTCAATTGGTAAATAAGCCACTTATCAGTAGGGTAACTGCTAATTTGTGGCCATGATAAGCAACTGGAAAAGATCGTCAGCCAGCCATGTGATGAGGACTGGAACTTTATTGATCATGCAGTTTACTAATTGGGCATGTGATTACCCGCACCTATGAAAAGATCTTATGTCTTTGGTCATAAGTTGTCAGCTGAGGTTGGAAATGAGTTATTTGGCATGTGGTTACAAACTTCGATTCCCTAGCCAAATCTGTTTAAAAATTGTACGGAAAATAAATGTTTTTATAAATGTCGTAGTTTTAGTTACAAAAGAGGATTTAACATTTTTTTTTTATAAGGTTTCTTGCATATTCTCCCATGCTTTAGCCAATAAGATAAGGAAAAAAAAACTTTAATATGGCAACACTTCCCCTCGGTCTTGTGACCGTTGTGAGAAAGGGAAAGCGCGTTTCATAAACTTCACCAAAAACAGTTACTGTTCTCGCACTCACACACAGGCACTCAATGCCATCAAGTGCGAGAGTGCGCAGCGCTCAAGAGAGCGATTGTGCTCTCGCTCTCCTCACAAGTGTGTGTGTGTGTGTGTGTGTATGAGTAATGCCGTTTTTAGCATGCTGAAAAGGCGAAATTTTCTTTTTCCAACTTTGCTACTGCGAAATAAAGGCAATTAAAATTGCAAAGTCTACAAGTTTTAAATAAAGAGGAATATTTTCTGTTTAAATGCCAGCTTACAAGCCCGAAGCCTGCTGAATTTGCTGCTGGTCACGAACACACATATGTATGAGCAACTTGCTCCCTTTGTGTAGGTTGGCCCGTATCCCTACACCATTTGCCTACACTTGCCGCTATTTCGCACTACTACCACCTACAAAGATACCCACACCCACACGGTGGCTCCACGCTCTTCTTCCTCTTCCACCTTTTACGCCACACAAAAATGTTCGATTTTTCACGGCATGGACATGGCATCCTTTATTTTAGAGGTCCGGGTTCCGATTAAAACTTACCCGAGAAGATGATGGCGGAGGCGGCGCCCATAACTCCGAAGAAGGGGCCATAGATGGGGTTGGTGCTGGTCACTTCAGTAGACATTTTGCTTTGTTTGTTGTGTTTTTTGAGCTACAAATGATCGAAAAAATCGAGATTTTAATTCGTTTTGCTGCTGCTGCTATTGCACTGTAGTTTTTGTTCGGCGTTTTGCACGGCTGAATGTTATGCGCGCTCGTTATATGTATGCGTTGCTTCGGTCGAAACAAAGTATTTTTATTATATGTACAATATATGTGCTATATACGTGGGGTGTTTTACGCTGCTCTGCGACCAATGCTGCTGCGACGACGAACGAATTGCGAGTGGCCGCTCACGAAATATACTTAAATATACTTTTAAATCGTGACCGCTCAAAGGGAGCGAGATACCAAAACTGGGAGAGAGCAAGCGAGAGGCGACTACTCGTTGGATTATTGGCTTTGCTTTGGTTGTGTGTGTGCATGTCATGTGCCTATATGCGTGAGAGAGTGAGCGCATGACAGAAGGGGCTCACATGAACGGAAAGTAAGCCCAATCGGCAATGCCAGCGGGCTGGAAAAATACACACGCACACACAATCACATGGAAGTTAATAAAAACTTCATTTTCTTGATTGTTGCAAAAGTAAAACTTTGCGAATTTCGCATGTTCTTAAGCAGCTTTTTAACTGAATCTTCCTTCGCCCTCCTCGCAAAACGAACACACGCAAGCGATCTCATTGCCATTGGCTGCGAGTTGCTTGCCTGTGTGTGTGTGTATGTCGTGGCAGAAAATATTGAACAATTTTTCTTGTCTGATTAAACTGTGTTTAAACTAAAGTTGTCGCAGCAGCATGTTTTATCGTCCAGAAACTTTTCGGCAGCGCGAGCCTCACATGACCGCCTATCTTTTTGATTATTTTTTTCACTCACGTGATTAGAAATCTAATTTAAAGCAATTCGCTGCTCTATGGGCCTTTTCGGGTTACTGCTGGCTTGCTGCTTAAAAGCGCGGATCGGATACTGAACGACAACGAGTTATTCTGCTTTGCTTTTATAAACTTTAGTCACGGGGGCGGATATCTGCGATATTTTGGGAAGCGTTGCCAGGAACCAAAAGTGAAAACTTTCCAAGAGTGTTGCCACTCGAAAAAAATACCAAAAAAAGAAAATACCGCTTTTCCACTCAAGTTTAAAAAGTAAGCATCACTACAACAGCTTTTTTTTTGTCGTTTTTTAACAAACGTTGGTAGTCTCCTCAAAGAACCCGTCACTCAACTTCATTAGCTTATGTTAATTGTCGTCCAAGTTGGCAAACGCCACGAAAATATTATGGATATCCTGCTGACTTATGTTCATGATTTTTAATTCGTTCGCTTGTATGCATAAACGAAAATTCAATAGAAAGCAATCCCAGATAAGCTGTTCATGTCATACACATGTCGGAGTTGCTAAATGCGCCAATGGAATCAGGATATTAGCCTAGGTATTTCAGTTTTGTCGGCAACTTCAATGAATGATGTATGGGCCCCGGTGGTATATATCAATGAATGGTATTTTTATACCGAAACCTGCCAAGTATTTGTTATCGGTAGTACAAGTTTTCTCATTTATTGATCATTGGAATTCGTATATCCATCTAGCTCGCACTTTCGTAAAATCGCAGCCTGGTCAAAAATTGCTCTAATGAAGGCCATTAAGAACCAATAAGAAAATATCAAATTGTTTAAAAATAAATTCTAGTTATTTGATAGTAGGGCCATTTAAGTTTTAAAACTTGAAAAAGTTCTAACGTTCTGACTGAACGTTATGGCATTCATAATTTTTTTTCTAAACCAAATTATTTTGACTAATTTTTTTGGTAACTGATAGAAAATACTATATCATTAATATTTTTCCAGGGCCAAAAAAAACCTTGTGTCTAATGTTACAACTATTTCAAAAGATTTTATTAAACTAATTATACATATTAACATAACATAGTCGGTAGATTTACACTTGGCCCGGCCGTGAATCCTAGTATTTCTCCAGCGCCCGTGAAAGCAGCGAGTTCATGTTGGTCAGAAGCATGCGGGGATCCTCTGCGAGACCAGCGCCCACCATGGCGTTTGCGAAGAGCTGCTTGGCGATCAGTTGGGCAAGATCCTTTTCGGTCTCGCGCAGCTTGTTCAGTTTCTTGATGATGGGGTGCCTGGAAAGGAGTGAAGTTGGGCTTAAAATCAAGCACGCAAGAATAATAGCTCTACTCACTTCGGGTTGATCTCCAGCTCTGGCTGCAGCAGGGCAAATCGGTTCTCTTCGGGCACCTGGTGACTCTGGGTCCGGATAAAATGTCGAGCGGCAGCCATCTCCTCCACAGTGATGACACATGGATGGGTGTCCAGGCGGGAAGTAGCTTTTACCTTTATCACCTGACCCTTTAGCTCCTCCTCGAGCCAGGGAATCAAGCTATCCAGCTCTGAGCGCAGCAGGCTCCCTTCGCCATAGTCGGTGGCCGCCGCCGACTCCTTGGACTCCTCGCGCATTTCCTT
The DNA here is from genome assembly GCF_025200985.1 of Drosophila gunungcola. Lineage (NCBI taxonomy): Eukaryota > Metazoa > Arthropoda > Insecta > Diptera > Drosophilidae > Drosophila > Drosophila gunungcola. The sequence continues at coordinate 1,765,711 of NW_026453170.1, read as the reverse complement.
CTCCACGGAAACGAGCTTCTTGCTCTTGAACTTACCTAGCTGCATGAGTACCAGCTCATCGTAAGGTTCATAGCAGAAGAGCACCAGCTCGTTCCGCTTTTTCAGGCTCTCGTAGTAGGGCGATGATTCGGCCAGAACGCGGTTGGGCGCCGCCAGGTAGTAGATATTTTGCTGGTCAGCGGGTACGCTGTTGTAGTACTCGTCCAAAGACATGCGACCACTGGAGGTTTCCGACTTGGAGGACTCAAATCGTAGAAGCTTTGCAATTTCCTCCTTTTCGCCCGCATCGTTGGAGGTTACGATGCCCTCTTTTAGGAAGAGACCGTAGTCGCGGTAGAAGGACTCGTACTCCTCCGGCTGCTTTTTGGAACGCTCCTGCAGGAAACGGATGACACGGGTGGTTATCACGCTGGACAGTTTGCGGATTAGACTGCTGTTTTGGAGTAGCTCGCGGCTCAGGTTAAGTGGAATGTCCTCCGAGTCGACGACGCCCTTAACGAAGCGCAGCCACTTGGGCAAGAGGTGCTCGGTCTTGGACTGGATCAGAACCTTTCTCGTGTATAACGCAACTCCGGTGTTTCCGTCTCGGGACATTTCGAATAAGCCTGGCTTTCCCTCTGGAAAGTAGAGCAGTGCGTGGATGCTCAAAGGCACGTCGGCATTGTAGTGCAACGTGAAGCGCGGAACATCAAAACTGTTGCTAATGAAGCGGTAGAAGTCGTGGTGCTGCTCCTTGCTGATGCTCTGAGGCTCCAACAGCCACAGAGGCTTGATCTCGTTGGCCTGCTTTCCGTTTAGCAAAATGGGCGAGCCCACAAAGTTGCTGTACTTCTTGATCACAGACTGTATCCGCTCCTCGTCCGCGTACTCTCGGCAGTCGGTCTTTAAGTGCAGCACAATCCGCGTGCCTAGTTCAACATCCGGGACTTCCTCGATCTCATAGGAACCGCTGCCATCCGTTGACCACCGCAAGCCTGGGGCATCCGGCGTGGCCGCTCTGGTGAACACTTCCACCTTGTTGGCCACGATGAAGGACGAGTAAAAGCCCACGCCGAACTGGCCGATGATGTTGGAAGAAGCTTCTGAGGTGGCTGCCTGCTGATTGCCCTTCATCTGCTCCAAGAACTGTTTCGAGCCGCTGCGTGCGATGGTGCCCAGGTTGCTGACCAGCTCCTCCTTGGTCATGCCAATGCCCGTGTCCTGGACGATCAGCTGCATCTGCGGCTTGTCGGTGGTGATGCGAATCTCCAGCGGCCGGTCCTTGCCAGCCAGATTCTCGCCTCCGGCGCTCAGAGAGGTGTACCTGAATTTCTCTAGCGCATCGCTGGCATTGGAGATAAGCTCGCGCACAAAGACTTCGTGATCGGAGTACAGGGATCGGGCCACGATGTCCAGTAGCTGGCGGGTCTCAGCCTGGAACTCGTGCTTGTCCACCACCGACTCAGACGCCTTCTTGGTCTCCGTGGAGAAGCGACGGGGCGCGAGGGCTGCAAATAGATCGATTGATGTTATGTAAACGTTAGATTCCCTACGGATGAACAGCAGGTTCGGTTAAGAGGCTTACCGGCCGGCGATCGCTGAGATCCCATGGCGAGGGCGAGATTAGGAGCTGCTGTGGCGGATCGGTGGCTCTGCCTCAGAGCTTGGGCAAAGCGGCTGAAGCGGCACGCCTGACCCAGCACACCCATTGCTCGGACTGACATCTTGCGGACTCTTGTTACTTTTGTTTTGGCCAACCGAAATGTTATCCAACTACGAAGTTTGTTCCAGCGCACATGTGTGCCTTTGCCAAAAAAAAAATCGATAGCAAGTATTCGATAACGCTTAAAAATAAATTCGCCTAGTGCTACCCTTCCTCTCAAATGAAAAAAATTCGTTGTAAAAATGACTCGAAACAATTTAGATTTTTTAAACATTTTAAACATATAAATAAGATAAATATTATATAAAAAAATATATAAATCCAATCGAAATTCTAATTGGCCTATAGGGTGTTCCTATTTGTAACACGGGAAAAATTTATATTTTTTAAAAATTTTAGACATATAAATAATATAATCACTGATCAGTGATGGATCAGTAACCAGTGATCAAGTTTGTTCTGCAGAACGCTTATGATACATTACGCATTAATTAATTAATTTTTGCTTGTTTTCTTTGTTCTTTATTTTTGTTTTGTTTACATTCTGATTTTTCATCTTATTCTTTTCGATATTTACACCATCGATATAGGCTAGCAGATATGTATCATGCATAAAAAAGGTAGCGTATTATTTTTACGCTCCTTTTTGGCTGAGCATGATGGAAGAATCATACGCGTTCAGAAGAACTATCGATAGAAATCCATCAACCCGCGAAACAGCTGTGTACTTCATTAAACATTTAAATGGGAAACATCGATTGTTTCTAATCTATCGATAGAAGTGCCCACTGTTGACTTGACAACCCTGCTCGCGAATGCAACTCTGCTAAAGCGTCGCGTTGTAATTTTTGTTGAGTTTTTTAAACTAATTTTAATTTGCATTTGCGTGTCTTACTAATTAGAAATGTGTTAAGTGTTCCGTTCCACATCCGCGAAACAAGCCGAATAGATTCGAGAATGAGTGCCTCCACCATCGACAGTGTGCGGGTGTTGCTGCAGTCGCTGCCAGCTGCCGCCGCAAACAGCGGCTCTCAGCCGGGCGATCAGCAGACGCCGGCAAAGATTGCGCCTTTAGGTACGCCACTGCGCGCCAGGAATCCCAGCCAGCTCCAGTTGCTCCCGGAGAAGGTCGAGGAGAAGCCAGTGTCGCCTCCGGAGGAGTTTTGGAGGGATCTGCAGCAGTTTCACGAGCGACGGGGGTAAGTCCTGAAGCTGCCGCCCTGTTATTTGAGCTCCCCTAACCCACTTCCTCCTCCTCTCAAACAGCACTCCACTGACGCAGCCGGCCAGGATCAGCGGCAAACAGGTCGACCTCTACAAGCTGTACAACGAGGTCACCGAACGCGGCGGCTTTAATAAGGTTAACATGCGGGACGAGTGGGACGAGGTGTACAGCGCTATGGAGACGCTGCGTGAGCGCTGTGTGAATGGCACGGCGGGCATCAAGCACATCTACAGACGCTATCTGGACAAGTACGAGCGCCTGAACTTCTTTGGCGAGGATCCGGACAAGATGGAGGCTCTGGAGGCGGCCATCGAGAACGCGGAAATGGGCGGAGGGCGGTCGCGGTCTCGGTTTTTGGCCGGTGCAGGCGGTGGCCTGGGCAGCATATTTGGCTCGGCGCACTCCACGCTGCCGGCGGTGCCGATGGCATACAACCAGCGCCAGCACTCGGTCAACGTGGAGCGGCGACGGCAGTACAAGATGTCCACGCAGCTGCACCGCCACAGCAGCTACGAGAAGCTCCTGTTGTCCCTCCTGTCCCCGCTGCCCAATGAGCAGGACTTTGCCATTAATGTGTGCACCCTGATGGCCAACGAGGTGCGCCACACGCTGCAGCTGTCTGAGTGCCCCAAACTGCTGGACGTGCTGTTGGCCCACCTGGGCGTCTACGCCGACTTTACCATGCGCCAACTGTTCCAGCACAGCTATGCCGAAGTGCGACATCATTCGCAGCTCAGCTTTTGGCGCGACCTACTGCACGACAGGCCACAGATCCTAGAGCTCTACACGGATGAGCAGGCCTGGCTGGATAACGGCCTGATAAGCAAGGAGGACAGGGAGAACTCTGCCGCTCGCAGTGAACTGCTGGCGGCCTGCGACGAGTTGGACTTTCTTAACCTACGCCGCAGCAACGGGACAGATGAGCGCATGGGGCAGCGTGTGCTCCAGATTGTCCAGCTTATGCGAGCACTAAGTTTCCACCAGGAGAACCACGCCCTCCTGGCCTCCAACCGCACGTTGTGGCGATACCTGGTGATGGGCGCGAACGTTCGATGGAGTAAGTACAACGTTTATTTAAACATACCCACGAAAATGTTTTGCTTCATCAGTCTGACCATCGCAACCGAGGACAGACTTTGAAAAAAAAAAAATTGTATTAAGTTAAATCAAAAGGTCAAAATAACAAGCTAAATTTATATATAACAAAATACTGCAAAACAATTTATCTTAAATGTAAAAATTTTGCTAACCTTGCATTCCGAAAATGGATAAGTGAGTTTCCCGATGCAAAAGTATTTGAACGGAAATGTCTTATTCACTGCGTTACAACCCTTCAAATTGAAACAACAGACATTTTTTAAAAGTTTTCTGGAAACTACTGTTAAAAATAAATTATTTATGCAAAAAATCTTTCCTAAACAATGCATGTAATAAAATTATTAAAAAGAATTCGTTGACTAAAATATGTTTCTCTTCACTAGGCAACATCCATATTCAGGCCTTGGAGACGGCCGGCAACCTGGCTCATCAGTTTGAACTGCTCGATCCAACTACTGACGAGCTGTCGCGGAATCTGCTGGCCACCCTCTGCGAGGGTGTTGACTCCAACGACCGGGCCGTGATCATAAGCTGTCTGGAGATCCTTTACAAGCTCTGCGGCCGGGAGGGCAACTCTCAGCACATCAACCGTTGCCTTGGCTTGGATTTTTACCAGCGCGCCATGCTGCTGCTCTCGCTCACGGACGTAATGCTTCTCATCTTTACCCTGGAGGCAGTATACGCGCTTAGTTCGCTGGGCGCACGTCCCTGTTCGATGCTGATGCAAGTGCGGGGCCTAATGGACCAGCTGGTGGCCCTGATCACCGTGGAGGCGCAGACGTATGGCGCGGATGGCTGCATACTCATGCGGGTGGTGGAGGTTGTGCCTGGCAATATGATCGCCTCGCTGGCTCAGAACATGCCCGCCATGCAGGCTCCCGCGGCGGCAGCTTCTATCACGACACTTCCATCGTCCCTTCAGGTGGCCGTGAAGCCGCCAGCAGTTTTGCCCACGCCCACGCCCGCCCAGACACAGGTGCTCCTGCCACAGGGGGAACAGCAGGCCTTGGTAACGGTTCCGATTCCCGGACTACCAGTGCCCAGTCTGCCACAAGTTCATTTACCCGTACCCAGTCTGCCGCAGGTTCAATTGCCACCGATCGCAGCCACCGTGACCCTTCCAACGCTGCCCACCGTCTCACAGAGTTTCACCCACGAAGACGAACAATACGCGCTGGCCTGGTTGGGAGCTACCTACGAGCGGGCGGGAATGAGCAACGACCTACGCGTGGAACAGGCGGAGCTATACAGAATCTACCTCTCTCATTGCCAGAAGGCGGGCAAGCTTTCGGTGGTCAATCACATGCAGTTCCCACGTCTGGTTCGGCTTATATTCAACCAAACGGTGGGGCCGGTGATTGTTCGACAGCTTGATGGCACGGAGCTACCCGGGACGTACTATGTCGGCATTCGGATGCGAGCTCAGCCGCTGGCTATGCAACAGAGGACCGCTCCCAACATTGTTCCTGCCAAAAAGGAGACTCCGATTTTGCCCAAGCCGCCGCCAAGTGATCCCGCACCGTCGGAGGTGGTGGCTGAGGAAAGGGTACCTTCTTCTGTCACACCACCACCCAGCTCCTCGCTGATTAAAAGCCTCCTGGCCAATAAGGTCACTGAGCGCCAGCAGAAGCAAAAGGCCCAGGCTCAGACGCCGCAGCCGCCAGCCCTGGTGGCCACCACTGCGTCGTCCACAAATGCCACGCAACCCATTAAGGTGACTTCGACGGCTATCAGCGCCTTTGTGAATAACCCGCTGATGCAGCACACACCGGTGAAGGTGGGCCAGACCACCATTAAGCCGCTGCACCCCCAGATGGCCATCGAAAAGAAGCCAATCACGGACTCCGCTCCGCCACCCCTCGCCCCGCTGAGTGGGGCAAACGTGGTGACCAAGGACGCCAGCGGGCGCACCCTCATCATCGCAGCGGCCGCTGCCAAACGCAAATTAACCATCGACGAGGAACAAAACAAGCGTCTGGCTTTGGATGCCGCCGCCAGCAGCTCTAGCTCAACTTCATCTTCAGCCGGCAAGGAGGAGGCACAGGTGACGCCCTCGAAGAACGCTGCCAACCTCTATGCGGATCTGGCGGCTTCTATTCTGGAGGATGAGGACATGGACGACGTTCCTCCGCTAGCCAAATCGAGTCAGGAGCAACCCCAGCAGCAGTCCCAGCAACAGCAGCAGCAGCAGCTCCAACTAATTCCGGCCAAAGTGCAGCCCGCCCAGCGACAGCTGGTCTTTCCCGGTAGCGGTATCGTTTCTCCAGCTCCGCCTCCGCAACTCAAACTGGCCACCACTGCCACCATCAAGACGGATCAGGGCCTGCAAACGGTGCCGGTGATACTGCAGCCCAAGAGCACGATGGAGGCAACGCCAGCGCCGCAGACACAGTATGTACTGGCCACCAATCAGCAAGGCCAAACGTATCTGGTGGCCCAGCAAACGCAGCCATCGCTTCCACCGTCCACCCAGTCAGCTCCTCCCACGCTGCTGGTTACGCAAACGCCACAACAACAGACCAAGACCATAATCATCCTGCAGCAGCCAGGAGGTGTCTCCGCCGCCAGTGTGACGGGCACGCAGAAAATGATAATGACGACAGCGCAGGGCCAGCAGGTCTTGGTCACCACCACCACAGCTCCCCAACTGGCCCAGCCACGTACTGCCACGCCCCAGCAGCAAATCTTTATCGCCCCCCAGCGACCGGTGCCGGCGTTGGGCGCTGGTCAAATGTCTCCCTCGTTGCTGTCGCAGCTAAACCAGATCCCGGCCACCATCAAGCTGCACCAGCCGCAACCACAGCCCCAGCTCGTCTCGCCGCAATTGGCACCCCAGCAGCGCCTGGTGGCCACTAAGGCAGGCGCTTCATTGCCCATTCCGCAGCTCCAACAGCACCAGTCCATCATCCAGCAGCACATAATCTCCGGCCCATCCACACCGACTACCGCTGGACCTGGACCTGGAGCTGGCCCGGTCGCGGGCGAAAAGAGGCAGGTGATTCTAGGCGGCATCAAGGAGACCACGCTCATCACCCAGACCCCGGCCACGGCGGCTCCCCTACAGCAAAGCCAGCTCAATTCGCAGACGATCATCACCACACAGCCGCCCAGTAGCACAGCTACCGTCGGTGGCGTGGCCCTTCAGCAGCAGCAGCACATCCGATCCGTGATGGAGCAGCAGCAGCAACATCATCCTTCCATCATTCAACAAAAGATCACCATGCCAGTAAGTTGTCGATAGGCCTGAAGTTCTTAACATTTATTAGTTTTGGAGGGCAGTTTAGTTTTCAATGTTTTATTAGAATCACTTTGGTCAGGATGGAATTTCTCGGCCTTTTACGGTTAAACAAATCTAGGATTTAAGCCAAATATAGGCATGTTTAACTAATTCATTATAAGATCATCATTGTCTGCTCTTGAAACATACTCGCCCAGCTTATTGAATTTACCAACAATATTCAAATATGTATAATGCATTATTATAATTTTGGTTGTCCGTTCGTCTGTCTTTTTTAACACCTGGATCCCTGTTTAAGTAGTGAAAAGTATTATATGTTAATGTAAACTATTAATGTATTATTATTATCTGAAACTTACAATTATTTGCGATAGTTCTATACTAATTCGTATGCTTTTTTTTCAGATTTCCGAAGCGGCAAAGCCGAAAGTTGTGGCCGTTTCTGCATCAGGAACTCCGACGAGCTCAGCACTCCTCGCTAAGAAGCCATTGCAGCCGCAGCCTGCTCAAGCTTCAAGCGGAAAGCCATCGGTTACCCAGGCTGTAGTAGTGACGCCGTCAAGTACCTGTGATTCGGTAGAAGGGGGCAAAGCAATTGTGGCATCCATTAGCGAGTCCAAGCCAGCAGAGCACCCGGTGGCGGCGGCTCAGGCGTCCGTTGCATCAGCTGTGGTAACCACCGCTCCCAGCAGCAGTGGTTTGGTAGTCACCCAAAGCGTTTATGCTGCACCTGCTCCGAATGGCAGTCCAACGCCCTCCGCAGTGCCCGTGGACGCGAACTGGCTATTCATCTGCGACTGGCGCAACTGTCCTCGCAGGAAGTTCAAGTCTCTGAACGAGCTGAAGTACCACGTGTGCAATGTCCACTGTCCGGATCACCTGGACTCGGACGCCGATATCTACTGTCAATGGGGCAGTGGACCCACCTTCTGCGACAACAGAGCGCGGAAGCGTTACTCACTAATGACGCACCTGATCGACCGCCACCTGACCATGGAGAATTTGCGCGCCAGTGTGCAAAGACGCTTGGCAACCGGCATTCACAATGTGGCGCCCACGCAGCCACCCGTCACCATAGTGCGCAACGAGGGCCACGCCCAACGACTGGCGGGCAGCGCTTCTGGTCCATCTGCGGGTCCTGCTCCTGCGGCTCCTGTTGTGGGCAGCGCAGCAATGCAAGCCATGAACCGGCACACGACCGATTACACAAACTCCAAGGAGCTGTTGGACGAAAACGAGGGTCCAGTCACCAAGAGCATCCGACTGACGGCGGCGCTCATCATACGCAACCTGGTCACCTACTCGGCCACAGCCAAGCGAACTTTAAAGCGCTATGAGCCCCACCTGGCTAATGTGGCCTTAAGCAATGTGGAGGCCAGCGGAGTGCTTTCCCACATCATGTATGAGCTTAGCCAGTAGCCAATACAAGCTTCTGCCGCTGCCCATCAAAACTAATTATTAAACTGACCTGTAATAACGACACTATAAAATGTGAAGAAACTAACAATACCTTATTTGTCTAAAAAAAATTTGAACCTTTCCATATGAAAATGAAAAGGGGCAAGATAAGGGAAATGGGTTAAGCGGTTTTAATGGATTTCATTCATACTTGGTCCAAGGTTCAGAAATATGGTAACCAGATTTGTTCCACAATAGTTTAAAAATTTATTGAAGGTTTATTGAGTTATTTTTTGATAGACTTAAATTCCTATTCGACTAACATATAGTTTAAGTAGACGAAGAAACTGGTCATGCAGTAGCTTTTCCGTTTTTCAAAAAGTTGTCATCGTCCACGATCGTATAGCGGTTACTTCTGTACGTATCCAACTCAAAAATGTACTTCTTGCCACAGTCCTTCATCAGCTTGTGGATGACCGGTTTGATGTTTTCGATGCCAGCGATCCTTGCCAGTTCATTGTAGTAAACAAACTAAAAGCACAAAGAATTAGTAAAACAAAAAAGTATGTTCTAGTCGAGTGATCCGACTACTGCAAATCCGGTACTCCATGCCTTTTATAAAATATGTCAACATTTGCCAAAATAAATCCCAAAAAACCCCTCTTAATGTAAGAAAAAGAGTATACTTAAAAAAATATATATCTTAAGACTTAAGGTCTGAGCTAATTTGTTTGAAATAAACCTTCTCAGAAATTAATTCAAAATCTGGGTTACCGCCTGAATTGTTGATGAATTTTGAAAGTTTTCAGAGGTAAGCAGCAAACTCTTTCCGGCATCCGATTTCAAAGTGATATATCTTTTTAAGTCTTGTAGCTTAAGTCTCTAAAACTCTACATTTAAATTTTATTTTAAAATTTTGAGTTATGTTTACGATTTAACTCTTTAATCAATTTCCAAAAAATAGAATTCCGGAAAAGTGACCAAAAACCCACAATGTTAATTCTATAACTTTTCTTTCTTTCTTAAAAGTCTTGTGGCTTAGTTTAAGTCTTGGTTTATAATTTCGGTCCGATTTCCTTAATTTCCGAATTATTTCAGTCAAATTCCAACTGAAAGTCAAACCCCAGGAAACTCTTTCACTCTACAAAATATAGCAAAAACTTCAAGATTCTTAGCAATGATAAGATATCTGGTTGTAGCTAACCGTCAAGAAAAAATGTTGAAATATTTTTTAAAATTTCCGCTAAACTTTTGCATAAATACAAACTAATGGATTACTTGGGGGGAACTAGGTTACAAGCACCGGATATAAAAATATGTGTACAACAACTAAATAATCACCTGTCGTTCGCCCATCTGATGTGCCTTCTTGTGGTTGTGGACGCCGCAGCCCCATCTCTCCCCGATTTCCTGTTCCAGCTCGGCGATCATCTCCTCGCGGGAGGGGAACTCCCGCTGGCCCGTAAAGAACTTCAGCGTGAAGCGCACCTGCATGTCGAAGATGTGGGTGGGGATCACGTTGAATGGCAGCCCAACAAAGGCCATGGTCGGGTGATTGATGTTGATGCAGTGCTTCCAAAGAGGTTGCACGAAGTTGTCTATCACCTGGACACCCACATCAGTGCTCAGGCAGGGGAATGTGTACTTGTAGCCGGTGCAGAACATCACGTGGTCGAAGCTTTCCGCACTGCCGTCCGTGAATACGGCTCCATCCCGGGTGAAACGTTGCACGTCCGGCTTCTGTGTGACATTGCCCATGAAAGCTGTGTTGGGGGTCTGGGGCAGGTGGTGGCTCAGGAACACATGTTTGGCGGCGACACGGACGTGGTTGGTGATGTCCATTCCGCTGGGACCAGCACCAATGATCAAAACACGCTCGTCTGCAATAAGATTGGGTAAGACGAACACAAGATGGGTTAAAGTTCATTTTGTTTTGAATTTAAAATTACTTAATTAAGAGGAATAGGCTATGCATAAAAAGCTGTGAATTAGTCATGTTCTAAAAAGCGACTACTTATTATGATTTTAAAATAAACTTAATAAGTTTCATTAAATTTTTTTTTGAGCAAAAAGTTTTAATTTGAGTAAAAAAAAATAAAAACCGTATAAAATTTTGATGAATTATTATTAATATTTAAATCATTTAATTAGTTTGAAATTTATTTTGCTCAAAAATAATTATTATTTTCATTGGTTTTCTAAAAATATTTATTATTCTTATTCTCTTATTATTTAGTGACTTTTTCAATTTATTTAAAAAAAAAAAATAATTCTATACCGCTTTAATTGGTTTTAAAAGTGCATACTTATATGGGCAAGTCCTTGAAAGGTTTAAAGGTTTGTTGATATAGAGTAGTAAAATAAAAAATTTAAATTATTAAGCAATTGCAAAATCAAAAAAAAAATTCGATAAAGCCAAGAGGGCATAACATATATTAATAAGTAACCTAATTTAAATTAAAATTCTATACAAATAATTTCACTTCATAATATAAAGAAAAATTTGTTAAAAACACTCCATAAGTTTAGAATTGTGTCAATATTGCTTTGCTTTTCTATTGAATCCTTTCGCAGAACTTCGCTAAGGTTTAATCAATAAAATTGGCGTCTGCAGATCAACCAATGTGCTCGCTATCACTAAAGACGCACGTGGGAAGCGCGCTCTGAATTAGCACAGACCCACAACACTTGTTATTATTATTATTATGTCACTCGGCCGTCAACAATATTATCTGCCGACGAGAGTGCTCCAATTTTTTTATGGGAATAACAGAAGTGGGACTCTGACCAGACGACGATGGTTGCCAAGTCTGCTGTTTTGGCCATCATGATTTAGGGGACTAAGGTAGTGGGGTTCTTATCTCACCCTTGAACTTATCTGCCTTCCGGTACAGGTGGCTGTGCATCTTCTTGCCCTCGAACAGATCCCATCCCTCCACCTCCGGTATGTCCGGTTCCGTGTAGTGTCCGTTGCAGACATACACGAAATCGTAGTAGACCGGGTCGCAGGTATCCGTGCTGTGGTCCCACACATAGACCTGCAATTGTTTGGAGGAAGGCCCCCGTAATATCGATCAGTATTTCATCAGTCATGTTGTAAGATCCGTATGAGCGGGGGAAAAACAAAACAAAAACAAAGTCGCAGTGATTGAGACACCAAAAAAACTGGTTCGAAAATAAGTAAGTAAGCAAGTGACGTCGCTACCAACCTCCCAGTCGTCCAAGCGAGGACGCACTCTTATCACCTCGTGCTGGAGCTTGATGTGGGGCTTCAGCTTGAAGTGTTCCGCATAGGAGCGCAGAAATTCCAGCACCTGATTGGAGGTGATGAAGGACTCGGCGATGTCGTCGGGGTACGAGTAGTCCGGATAACCCATGACCTCCTTGGGCAGATTGGTTCTGAAATCAGGTCAACAATCAGGCCCCATTCCGCATCATTAATCACCATATCGCTTACCGTAATCCCTCGTACATGCTGCTGTGCACCTCGTCGTACTCGTCCTTGGGCATTTTCTCGGAGAATATCCAGGTTCCTCCGATTTCGGTTCCTCGCTCGTAGGCCACTGCATCCAAACCCGCTTCCAGTGAGTTCTTCAGGGCACACAGACCGGCTGTGCCAGCTGAAATTCAGATTTTCCTCATACGTTTCAATCGGCTCATTAGAGAAGATTCGAACATTACCTCCTATTACGCAAACGCGACGCTTCTGGTCCATTGAGGTTTTCATCATTTTCGAATTCCCGATTGTTGGCAGGGCTTCGAAATCGCTTGTCTTCTGGGTAACGACTGACCAACGACTAACCGAGGGGCTCGAGCTTCCACAGATATAGACCCTACAAAGCATTGCGATGTGCGCTACAGTCGAGTGTAGTAGTTGTTTGCATGCTCGGCACAACTGAGGAGTTGATTCCCGGATATGAGTGTAGGGAACACATGGGTTTGTATAATTTTCAATGGAAGGGGACTTCACGGGGCGACTTAACCCGACGTCCACAGCCTTATCACTTGCGGTCGCCGGTGATATAATAGCGACGTCGGCGTTGGCATCGGTCGTTCTGTAAGCGTCTGGAATCCGCAGTCAACAAATCGGAATTACAGTAAAACCTAACTATCTCGAACACATCACAAATATACTTATTTAATTGCGTACCTACCTGTTAACCGTTCCCACCTCGTTCACCATCTACAGTCAACAGAAACGCTCTTAATAAAAATTTGTATTTCAAGCCAAAAGAGCTGGCAAGATATACATTACTGCACTGTAAAAATGGTTTTACGTTTTTGAAAATGTAAAAGAGCATAGAAATTTAAATAAAGCTGAATAAATTAACTAAATGTTAGATATAGAAAATGGGATAGCAAAACACCTATCCATTATATGGAGGTATTTGAAGGTGGTGTTTCAGTCCCGACTGAACTCTTAGAAAATAAATAAATTGATAGTATTGAACAACCACCATTTATGAAGTATTTAAGTAAACTTTTGAAATAGTAACTTAAGAAATAGTAATATATAACGAATAAATATAGCTAATATGTTAAATTTGTATCTTTCTCAGTTTATGTGACTTTAAAACAAAAATGTTAGTAATAATTTGTACAGTTTTACAAGACTAGAATCAAAAGCTTTTGTATATGTACATAGCTTTGAACTTTTACCTGTTTTTGTTGTAAGAATTGTGACTGTTAACCACAAACATCTGGCTGCTGGGCGATATTGAATCCCGAACTCATGAACGCATGAACTGATAGCACTATCAATTGAGATTTGGCGAAGATTTATACCCATACCCCCTTCCCGGAGTCACTGTGTCAATTCAGTTTAACAGCCTATTTGAGTTTTTAATTATCAGCTGTCGACACAACGACAACGAACGTGTATTGAATATCATCAGCGAAAGGCAAATAATTAATTTTATTTAATTACAAAAACACTGCCGGGGCTACAATGTAGCAGGCCACTGCGAAGCCTACGGAAAATTCCTTGCTGGGGGGTGTGTGTGGAGGTTCTTAAATATGGGTGTGAGGAAGCCAAGTAATAGATGTAGTTAGGCTGTGATAATGGAATAGATTGGGCCTACACTTGACTGGAAGCGACTTCAACATAAGCATGCTTTGACAGCTCTTTGATGTTAGTCAAGATTATTTTGATTTTGCACTGGAGTGCTTAACCAATCAGGCCAGTTTGATCGCGCCTTAAAATATTTGCTATGCAAATAATGGAAGAGCTATTTTCCCCTACATAAGATGAAACGGAAACAAAAAACATTAAGAACTAATCGTCAGGGACTTATTATTTTTAATTTTCCAGATTAAGAAATGAGTCACTTCAAATAGAGGTAAAAAAATTAATAATACCCACCAGTTCCATTTTGGATGATCTATGCAAATCTACGGTAATTATCTTTTAAAGAGATTATATCATATTATATGTATATATATATTCATATATATATTTTTATATTGTTGTTATACGCTTGCAGCGAATATTATAATTTTGGTGAAAAGTTTTCAACGCAGCGGAGGCAAATTGTACGACTATTTAAAATGTACACATTTAATTTGTTGATCGTGTTCCCCATAAGGGCCGATCTAGTTGGATGAAACTTCGTCATTTATTGCAGGACATTTGTAGACGAACTTAAGTTTATTTTAAATTTTAATTTTTTGTTTTAAGAAAATTGACTTCAAATTTTAAAATCCCTTTTTCCTAACGAAATAAATTTCTAAGGCCAAATAAAACCGTAAAATTGAAAACCAGCCTCAATGGAAGTAACTTGTCATCCTACATTCAGTTTCTCCTTTATTTATGGTTCCTTAATAATAGACTACTCATAAATGACTACTCATAAAGCTAAACAAAATTGGTTCCTTTTTGTCCTAACGAAATGTGATCAATCGTAAGCATTAAACATGTAAATTTGAAATTGGCGCTAAAAATCTCTTAATTTTTGTGTGAATGGTAATTTAAAGTTTTTTCTCTAAAAGCTTTTTCATGAGCTTTTCTGTTCTATGCAAGTTTGATATTATTTCTAGCATAAGAAAAATCACAGAAAAACCCTTTAAATAGAACACAAATATAACACATTTGGTTTCACACAATTTTGAATGCAAATTGAAATTTTAAAAATACCAGCAGCACGATCGCTGGTTCGCTCCCCTTCGGAACTGGTTAGCCTCACCGAGGCGGAACGGTGAACCGGTTCGGAAAGAACCGCGGCTCGCGCCAACACAACGCACAATCACAATCAGTTCGCGAGAACGGGAGCTCGAAAGAACGGGACTGTAGAACGGAGAGTTGAAAACCGGAGAACCGGAGAACGGGGAGTGTAGCGCCGCGATCGATCGTTTTCCCCCACTTGCTAAACATTTCGCTGAGCTATAGCTCTCGGTTAAAGGTTCAAAGTGATGTGAGGCGAAAAACAACAAATAAAAAAGAAAGCAAAGGCGGTGCAAAGCGGAGCGGCTGGAAATAAAATGAAACTGGGATCGCGGCACCAGCAACAAGTTTTAGTGGTTTTCCTTTGTGCGCCTCGTTCGTGTTTGCTGCTCTCCGCTTTGCTCGCCCCATTCGTCGCCGACTTTTATTTTGTTTTGCCCATTTTATCAGAATCGGAACCCAATCCGATCCCGACCCGACCACCTCCAAAAAAGCGCAAGGCGAGCTCAGCTGCGTTAAGGTGAGCTGATCCGATCCGATCCGTTCCGTTCCGTTCCGAGTGCATTTTGCATTGTGCGAGAAGTAAAGTCGCGAGGCTGCGCTTTCGGAATTACACAACCCACATGGGGCAGCGCCAACAACAGCAGCAGCAGCACCACCACCACCAACAATAGCCATAGCCACCGACCATGGCCCCCACCACCAGCCCGCCGGGTCCCGCGGCCCCCAAGCTGGCCAAGTTCAAGTCCTCGTCATTGGACCACGAAATCTACACGGCGAATCGACGCGGAACGATCGCCACGGCCTCCAGCGACTGGAAGGCGCTCCGTGGAGCAGCAGGAGCTGGAGCTGGAGCTGGTGGACCCACAACCGGACCCAATCATTCCAACGGACGCTCCCTGCACGCCGGCGGCGCCATGACCCGGGCCGCCTCCACATCCTCGCTGGCCAGCAGCACACGCACGATGACCAACTACCAGGAATACAAGATGGAGATAATCAACCAGGTGAGCACCATTGCACCACATCCGCTGCCTGTTTTTCCTCGCTTTAAAAAAAAATTCACTACAAATAGTTAGAGTTAGCTATAGAGTTCGATATAAATAGATACAAAGGCAGCGTTGTCGACCCTATAATGTAAACATATGCAAATCAATGTCGGGAACAATGTTATGGGCTAAAGCAATTTTAAATGACTCCTTCGGGAATCGAGCTTCTGAACCAATGACTCATACATGCATATATACATAATTTAGTTGTAAAAAAAAATCGCAAACTTATTTAAAAGATTATAAGGCATCGAGTCAGTCAAGCATGACAAATTTTTAGAATATGAGAATCTAAGTTCTAAAATGTCTCCATTGTTATCAGCCAAAACGAAAACACACACAGTCGAAAAACAATTAGTCTCTTGGGGTCGAATGTAAAAATATTCAGTAACAAAAATAAAATAAAATATATATATGTTCCCAAATCTGTAGTTTACTTTTTTGAATTGAATTACGTTTTTTATCGTGTCCTATAATCAAAAATCAAATTTCGTTGTTCGTTATTTATTCTTATTTAAAAGGAATTAATGTACTCATTTGTGTTGGCTCAAAAAATCACTATTTACACAATTTTCTAAATTTATAAATCGATTACAACGTACTTAACAGTATTCGCATGTCATTTTCATAACATTAATTTAAAAAAAAATTGTCTTTCAAAAGGCGAATATACATAAATAAAAGGAATGTGCCTGTTAAAGTTATGCCATATGAACTAGTTTAGATCTAGATTTCAAAGCTTACGAATTTACCATTCTTTAAACCACAAAATTGTTATATTTATAATTTTTCTTTATTGACAAAAAATATGTAAAAACCAATTAAAACCATACCGTTAGAACTTTAAGCTCTTAATTTATAAATTTGTGTATGTATAAATGCTCGAGCATGTGTTTTGAGATTCAAGGTAAAATAAAATCTTTATCAAAAGCGGGGAATAGAAAAGCAAAAGCTGATCAAATAAACTGACACATTTTGTGGACAAATTTTAAAATAACGATCACAACAAAACACACAACTGATCGACAAACAATGGGGACCTCGATTCCTACTTACTGAGCCAAAATGTTTGCGAAATCACCTGATTATGGGGTCATATCCATATTATCCACGACTTTTTTCGTGACTGTCTCAATTTAATTGATAAGGTAAATTTTTTTTGTTTCGGTCATTCGTTTATCTGACTGATAAAAGGCTCCAATGCACGCACCGTTTTCCTTCATATCGCTATGTAAAATATTTACTCAACTTCCCTAGGTGAGCGAAATGTAGTGTTTATTTAATATATTTGCCTTCGTTGTTGCTTTCGCCGCGGTTGATAATTTGTTGAGATATTTTTCACTAAGCGCATTGCGGAAGTTTGCTCAGAATGCAGGGCCTTGTCAGCTTATCAACCGAGAAATCAAATGAGCAAGGCCTAAAGGCCATAGCCAAAAATGTATCTGCAGTCTTAAATGGGCTGTTCGGAGGTTCCCAGAAAACAATGGCACCTGGACAAAAGGGAAGAACCCAATGGCGCCACGGTTATAAACATTTTAAACAAGTATTCCAAAAATAATCTGAACACACACGTTAATACCAGAAAGCCTTAAGTGATGAATTCATCGAACTCTGCCCCCTGAAGTAAATATTTAATTATTTGAACGGGCCAAACTCGCCAAAAGGTAAAAGTTGGGCGCACAAGTGTATCGCCATAACAAGATCACGTAAACAAATTGACGGATTTATTGGTATGGCCCGCGGGCAGGTGATTAATTTGCTGGGTGGCTGGACGGGTGCGGAGTGCCTTCAATAGACTTGTCAAGACACCAGCCGCAAGGCCAGCGATTTGGCATGGGTTCGATCTCTTCGGCTGGCCATGTCATAAGTCAAGTTGGCGCCAAAGTAGGTAATTGTCTGTTTACTTGGCTCCAAGTCGATGGCGTGACGAACGGTAATTGTGCGACATAAATTGAGGGAAGAAACACTATAGCTTAATTGAGCGGAATTGTGTAGACCCTGGCAGGGGGTATCTTATTCACGGCAAAGATTTCCCGTCTTACAGTTTCCAGAAGCACAAAGTTTGCCGTCATTTCATTCCACAGCACGTGCTGATCGCTACTTTTTGTTTAGAACTGGGTTCATTGTTTATTGCCGCCATGTGCACTCGGCATCATTTCGGCTGCATTTTAAGAGACTCTGTAAGAGGTGAGATTGAAATAGCCCAGGTGTCCACGGAACTGAGCTGTAAAGCAATTCGCCAAGACGTAAATGTGTACGCCGGAAACTTTGGGGCAGCCGATCGGTACTGATTGAGTGCCCCGCTGATGGAGCAATATTGCCTGGCAATGATCAAAGCACAGCCGTTAATTCGATTTTGATTGAACTTTTGGCTTTGTCGTTTTATTTCAGGGGAAGTGCCTGTGCGGCCAGTACATCAGAGCCCGGCTGCGTCGGGCAGGAGTGCTCAACCGGAAGGTGACGCAGCGGCTGCGCAACATCCTGGATCCTGGCTCCTCGCACGTCGTCTACGAGGTCTTCCCGGCCCTCAACAGCGTGAGTGGTCCATTAAAAGCCATTGATTCTCTCAATAACGATCTACTTTAATCCACAGATGGGTGAGGAACTGGAGCGCATGCACCCCCGGGTGTACACAAACATATCCCGACAATTGTCGCGAGCCCCTTTTGGGGAGCTGGAGGACAGCGACATGGCCCCGATGCTGCTGAACCTGGTGGCCAAGGATCTGTTCCGATCGAGCATCACCTGGGGAAAGATAATCTCGATCTTCGCCGTCTGCGGCGGCTTCGCCATCGACTGCGTGCGGCAGGGCCACTTCGACTACCTACAGTGCCTGATAGACGGGCTGGCCGAGATCATAGAGGACGACCTGGTCTACTGGCTGATCGACAACGGCGGATGGCTGGGCCTGTCGCGGCACATCCGGCCCCGGGTCGGCGAGTTCACGTTCTTGGGCTGGCTAACGCTGTTTGTCACTATCTCAGCGGGCGCCTATATGGTGTCCAACGTGTGTAAGCGCATCGGCTGCCAACTGTATTCGCTGCTGTTCTAGCCTTGCCCCGGATCGTTTCGTTTTAGATGTATATTCTTATCAATTAGTCAGTGAGAGCTTCGAATCATTCCTGCTTCCATGGACACCGAGTCGTGTAGTAGTATGTAGTGCACCTTGTTTTACGAATAATATTGTTATCCTGTTTCTTCCCTTTGTACATACAAGGCTAACCTAGTGCCAGGCGCAATAAAGCGTGTGTTTAAAACAACTGAATTTTAGTTTGGCGCCAAGGGAGCTGCCAGATGGGAGAAATCATTAAGGGTGGTTTCTGTACATCGTTTAGCAACACTGGAGGTACAGTGGAAGCCACTACGAGTTCAAGCATGGAATTCTCGTTATTATTGTATTAAATTATGTAAGTTGTAATTCTTAAAGACAGATTTGAAAATATTATCACACTACGGGTCAAACAAAGTAAATAGGTATCGTGCTTATTTGCTGAAATTGCTTTCGATAGTTGATCTTAAGTAGGCTAAATTTTTGGTTCAGAATGCCTTAAAATCAAAAGTGTTTAATGACAAACGGAGGACGACAGTCGATATCCCGACAAACAACGGATGTTCGTTGGCATAGCCAGTTTTGCTAAAAATTATGTATTCAAGTCTACCATGTCTGCAAGATTTAGCTGATTGTAGAGAATATATATTTAGCTTTCAACATCTTTTTTAATTTTTTTGAATTCAGCAGTTAGAGTACTTTTTTTTTACTTTCGGCAGACGGCACATAGTCCCGTCGATTCTCAATATTTTTGTTAAACCGAAACCTTAAATTAAAGTTGAAAACTTACCTTATAATGTGCAAAAAATTTGAAAATATTATATTCAGTACTTTCTTTAAAAATCACGGAATACCCCAAGAATTTAAAAGCTATTCTAAAAACCTTGCCAGACTGTTAACACCTCACAATTCGATGAACTTGGTGGCAACGCTCTGACTTCGACAAACCAATTGTTGTGAATGGTTCGTCCAAGATTATATATTGTAAATAAAGCAGTTTTGAAGCAAATAATGCCATGTCATGTGAGTGCACAGGGTCCGGAGGGAAGAGCGTTGATTAACGTCCCATTGCAGTGTTCAGCCAGGCCGAGGAGACTAGCCCGGACACCCACGTGGAAGATGGATCCTTCTCGGGAGTTGCAGAGCCCCAGGAGCTTCTTTTCTGCGAGAGCTGCGGCAACGTGTACGAGGACGGCGAGGCTTACGCCAGGGATCACAATCGACAGACCGGCTCCTGCGGCAATGGCAATAGGGAATTCGAGCTTGTAGAGGAGGCCACTGCGGACGAGGAGGTCATTACAGATTGCATTTTGGAGGAAGTTGACGACGAGGACATCGTTGAGCCGGATGCGCCGCTCTGGGAGCTGGTGGAGGTAGAGGAAGTTCCTGCCACCATCAAGGCGCAGGAGGACGAAACGGAGTCCGATCGCTACTTTTGCTACGACTGCCACAGCATTTTCGAGAACCGAAATTGTGCCGAGGAGCACGTTTGTCCGCGGGCGGAGTCAGGCCATGGTTCCAGCCAGCAGGTCGGCGAGGCCAAAGCACCCGCCCGTCGAAAGTTGCCCGGAGTCGGAACAAGGACAGGCCCCAAGAATGCATCCTCCGTGATTAGCTGCGGGATCTGCAACACCGTTTTCAGCTCGGACAAGTTCCTCAAGTTTCACATGCGCATTCACGAAACTCGCGCGTCCAAGAGCATTCAAGACGCCCTTCCTGTGGGTGCCCATCAGCAGTACAGCGAACTGGATCAGTTCTACTGCGAAATCTGCAACAAGAGGTGGGTTAATTGTGCGAAACTAATGGTAAACTCACGCCTTAATTCGTTAACTGTCGTCCTCAGCTTTGATGAGAACCTGTTGACGGTCCACAAGCAGATGCACCAGCAAACTACAAGCGAGATTATGTGCAGCATTTGCAACCGCAAGTTCGAGAACAATGTGACCTACCAGATGCACCTCAAAATCCACGAGAAGCCTCGCGACTTCGATCCCTCCAGCCGATTGAACCAACGTCCGAGTGTCGTCAAGGAGAAGCCCGGGTTTCCGTGTCAATACTGCGAGCGGGTGTTCACCCGTCCCTTTGAGAAGGTCAAGCACGAGCGGGTCCATACGGGAGAGAAGCCCTACGGCTGTGAGGTCTGCGGCAAGACTTTTCGCGTGTCCTATTCGCTGACCCTTCACCTGCGCACCCACACCAACATTCGACCGTATGTGTGCACGGTTTGCAACAAGCGGTTGGTAGAAATAACAAAATGCTTAAACTTTATTTACAATTAACACGATTTCAGCTTCAAATCGCACCAAGTGTACTCGCACCACCTGCGCATCCACAGCTCGGAGCGGCAATTTGCGTGTGATATGTGCCCCAAGTCCTTTCGCACCTCCGTGCAGCTGTACGCCCACAAGAACACCCACACCAAGCCGTACCAGTGCGTCGTATGCAACCGCCCGTTCTCCTCAATGTACGCCGTCAAGAATCACATGCAGACGCACAAGGACGACAAGAGCAAAGAAAGTACCGGAGCTAGTACGCCGGCTCTTAAGAGCGGACAGCCTGCCAAGAGCCAGGCAGGTGGGAAGTTCTGGTGCAGCGCCTGCGGAGCTGAATATGCGCGTCTTTTCGCCCTGCGCCTGCACATGAAGTCGGCCCACGGCTTGGTGGACGATGCGGCCGTACAGCAGGAGGATCCCTCCTCAACCGCTGAAGACTCGCACGCCACTGAGGCCGATGACTCTGAGACCGCGGTGCTGATAGCAGCCGCCGAGGCAGACGCTGCTTATATTAATGCTGTGGTTAACGATGTCGACATCGTGGGTTCCGTGCCGACTTACGAGGAGTGTGTTGAGGTGGGTGGCATAAACCTTGAAAACTTTAATGATTTCAAAGCACATTTCCTAATCGATTCTATATATTTCAGTTCGACGTGGATAACTTCCACAGCGAGGAAATCATCACGGATTGGCTTAAGTAGATCTTTAACTTTATACTCCGACTAGCCAATTAATGTCTTAGAAATCGTAAAACCCCTCCTTTCTTTGCGAACCGGATTCTTTAGTCAATAAACTTTTCGTACGTTGAGACTTAAAAAAGTGTAATAAATCTGTAGCCCTGGCGGAATCTTTGTCTAAACCTAGTCCAGTACCTCATTTGATTTCTACAAGATCTATGATTTCTAATCAAATGTGTATAAACTTTATTGGGATCATAACTGGCGTGTAACAGGTAAATATATTGCTGGCGTACAATGAGACCAGTCCGTTGTGTTAGCTGACGTACAGGGATAAATTAAGGGAGATTTAACTACAACTATTTGTAAAAACTTAGACTAACAGAACGTGTGATTGGTATGCAGCCTTTGCGGTGACCTACTCCTGGTCGCCCGCAGCCTCGTCCTCCTCCAACTCGCTGTTGTCCTCGTCGCAGATCTCCTTTAGGACCTCCACAAGGTTGTTCGCTGCGTCTAGCTCCTGGCGCATCGTGTCCATCTCCTCCTCCAGTCCCTCGATGCGCTCGTGCAGATGTCGGTTCTCGGTGAGCGAGTCCTCCAGGGCCAGTCGCCGCTGCTCGGCCAGCAGCTTGTAGTAGTTCTCGCCGGGCTCGGCCTCACTGGTGAGGTCCTCCGCGGTGATGGGTTTGTCGGCATCCGCGCGGGGCGTGGCCTCCGGCTCGGTCTGGGTGTCCGCGTCCTTTGTGGACGTCGCCGGCGCCGCTGTGGACGTTTCCACGCACTTGCGCTTGCCGTACTTGGGCGCGACCTGGACGCCGGCCTTTAAACGACTCAGCTGATCCACGATGGAGGCCCGCCCGGTACCGCTGAGGTTTTCCTTGTCGTTGACGTTGCCCTGCAAGGGCTTTAGTGTCTTGCGCTGTTGCTTTAGGTGCTCCTGCTGCTCGGCCTCGCTCTCGACTTGGATGTAGACCCTGGCAGCGCTCGAGGACATCTTCGGAGCTGTTCGTTGTGCTTTCGGTGGGATTGGGTTGTCAGGGACAGCGCGTGTTCTATTTGCTTGCCGTTTGTTTATGCATTAATTTGTGCGCTGCGCTCCGCCGTTTTCCACTCGTTGTAATGGCCGCCAAAAAATGCGATGCCGCGTGCTGTTGTACAACACTATTTGACTAGGGTTGCATCCATTGCCCTTCGTGTCACGATTGTCGTGCTCTATGGCGCAAAACTGAAATGTTCTCACTCTGCGCAAATAATTTATTTGAAATGCTGTTTTTTAAATGTTAAAACTTAAAGCAAAAACCAAAATTTAATACAAAAACTCTAATAATAAAATTATAAAAGAAGAACAATACAAAATTTTTATTCAGTAGTTTTTTAATAATAAGTCGATATTCAGTAAATCTTTTTTGTTGGGCTCAGGAGATTCACACTCGGCCAACTTTCAAGCCAAATTTTCCTTTTGCCTCTGATTAACATAAATGATTCTATAAATTAAAAAATAGGTCCAACTCTATTGGACGATAAAGCTTAAAACTTGTAATTTACCTGTTGTAGTGTTCGCAAAGAAGTTGCGTTGTATAGAAACTTTTAGGATTCAACAAAAGTCAATTTGTGCTGAAAACAATTTATTTGACTTCTTTTTTTTAGGTGGCAAGCAAAAAGCGATCTGGAAAAAAAAGGGTGTTATTTTTTTAGTTCAACATTTTTTGTAAGAATGCGAAAGATTTTCAAAACTATTAAAAATACTTTAGTTAACAATTCAAAAATTAATTATAAACCAAATATTGATTTCAGATGTGAAGTTAAAAAACAAATCAGTTTGACATGGTTGAAATTAAAACACGATATTGTTTGCTCTGTTCAAAATGTTTTAATAAAGTCAAAACAAGTATGGTTTTTATGGGCTTTATAAAGTTAGTATAACCTAGACATTTTTTTTAAACATTTAAATAATTTGTTTTCAGTTTTTAAATAACATAAATAATCTCTAAAAAAGGCATTGAGTAATTTGGCAGTGATATGTTTGCTAGGTGGCAACCCTGGTCACGTCACGAGGACACGAAGGATAAACGGGCGATAAGAGAATAGCCGATAAGAGCTCCACCCAGTCGCAGAAAACATGTAATTCACCCAGTAGCGATCGAAACACTTTTTTTATTTTCCACTCGCAACACAACCACCGCACCCCCACCCACGCCCCCAAGGAGCAGACGCCGCAAGATGGACCACAACGAGATCTCCATGAGCATGGACGTCAAACTGGATACACACGACAAGCGCCCAGTGGCGCTGCGCTACAAGACGTGGACCCGCTGCCAGGTGAAAATCGAGGCCATCAAGTGTGTGCCCTGCTTCCTGCGGCTCAGCTTCCAGGCCCAAGAGGCGGAGCCCCACGAGTCGCATCCCGCCAAACCGGTAAGCGTCTCCGTGAACGTTCCGGGCGTAAGCCTAAGCCTGGCCACCTCGCGCACTAAGCAGCACTCCTATGGGCTCTTCTGGACGCAGAACCGCCGCGACTGCTTCATTTACTTCGCCCTGGAGACGGAGACCTCCTGTCGGCGCCACATGAAGTGGATGCGGAAGTCCATCAAAAACCTGGAGCTGTACCGGCAGGTTTTCCTCGAGCAGCGCCGCCTTAGCAGAGGTCCTGGGGCTCTAGGCCCGCTGCCCAATCTGCCAGACTCCTTGGACGCCAGTAATCTCTCGCCGCGAGTATCGCAGATCTACGAGGAGATCTTCGACGGCAGCCGCATCTCCCGCGTCTCCATCGCCTCGGGCATCTACGAGGAGATGAAGCCATCGGCCATGGAAAAAACACCCTCGCCGCCGCCTCTTCCCGCACATCCCCACCGCCAGCGCATCAACACTTTTGAGTGCGATATTCCGCGCTCCAGTACCAATCCAGAGTCGGAGCTGGCTAAGAAAAAGAAGTATAAAAACATGCTGGACAGTCTGTTTGGGGGACCGCGCCAAAAGGGTTCCAGCAGCAACAATGAACTGGCAAACGAGCCCAACAATGAGGCCCTACCGCTCTACGAGAATGCTCCCACCCCGGAGCCAGTACTCCCGTCAAAGCGCTCATCCCAGTTGAGCAAGTCGCAGCGCAACAGCTTCTCGAGTCCGGACCTCTCCAAACTCAATTTTCTGGACACCTTCGGTGAATATTTTGGAGCACAGAACCACGAGTCGAGCCTGGAGCTTAACATCAGTCTAGATGAGTCGGTCATTGAACCCATATCACGAAATCAGATTGTGGCGCAAATCACTAGCCAACTGAGTAAACCCGACTCACTGGAGAGCTTGAACGTTTCCGAGCAACTGCCTTACAATTTCAACTTTTCCGCCTGCAACACGTCCACAATTAATCTCATCGGATCCCACGGAGCTGTTCCGCAGAGTAATCTGCTTAAGAAAAACAAGATCCTGGAGGACGATCTCACGGGATACTGCGTAATGGCGCCAATTTTGAAGCCGGCGGCGGTGAAGGAACTGCCACCGCAGCCATCCGGCAGCACAGCATCCACTTCCTCCGGCTATTCCACGGGTTCATACAGCTCATCTTCCAGCAGCTGCAACACAGAGGACCAACCCACCAAGACCCAAGTGGCCAACGAGAGTGACATTTACGAAGCCATGCACGGCAGCTCTCTGAACAGCACCGTCGGAGCGGCTGCAGCTGGGTTTGCGGAGCATCTATACGAGAATCTGTTGGCTGTCAAGGCGGCACAGGAGCTGGAGGCGCAGCCACTCGGCGTCGGACTGAGCACCAGCACACCCACCGAATCTCCGTTGGCACCAGCGTTGCCGCAGAAGGGAACGCCCAAGGAGAAGACAATTCAGCAGAAGCCAGAGGAGGAGGAGGACTACTACCAGACCCCGAGGAAGTCAATCATCAGTGTGGACGACAAGATACCCTCCTACTATCCCAACAGCTGCGACTCCCTCAAGTCAAAGCGACGCAGTCCCGCCGAACATGGACCCAGCCTAAGGCACTTGGTCAGTTCCAAGTTGCGACGCGAGCGAAAGGAGAACCTTTACATTTCATCGCCGCAGCATATCATCGAACAGCGCCACAAGGCGGCTTCCATCTCATCATCATCAGCCAAGACTAATATCTCAACCAAGAAGACTGCCGCCCACAAGATCTCCGAGAGCGTTTATGCCGTCACCCATCCAGTCAAGCGCCCGAATAGCACCAATAGTAATAACACCCACCAAAACAACAACAACAACAATAACAATGAAGGCGTGGATGACGAACTGCTACATCTGACCTTGCTAAAGAACATTGATTTTAAATTCGACGACGGCCAAGCTGTCAAGGATTCTGGCCAGGCGAAGCCAGCGAATGTTCCCTGCGTTCAGCCAAAGCTGGAGGAGGGGATCGAGGATCACTCTCAGGCGGCGGAGCAGGCCACGCGACTCCTGCAGAAGTACGCCACACTGGCTAAGTTCGGACATTCGCCGAGCAAAACCAAGCAGGCAGCTGCCCAGCCACAGCCCATGATACAATCGGTGGCCACGTCCAACGAGTTGCAGCCACCAGGAGGCAGCATGAAGAAGTTTGCCTCGCTGCCACGGTTCAAGAAAATTGACTTTTCGCCGCTGAAGATGAGGCTGAACAACGTCTTGCAGAGAAATCCTCCGTCGCCGCAGCAGTAGCGCAGATTTGGTCCACTTTTCCGAATCCTTGCTGAACACTTCGCTGTGAAGGCACACTGCTTTTTATGAATTTCGCTTATTATTATGTTTTAGGTTCTTGTGAATGTGATCTGCCCACCACTTTTGTGTTAGTTGGACAAGTTGATGTCATCAGCTTACTATTATGTTATCCAAGTATGTAATACGCTTTCCCACGATGCACTTAGTCTTAAGCCTTATAGGTTGATCGCGCTTTGTCAAACGTTATTTAACGAATCATATCCGGCTCCATTTAAGGAGCCCAACTAGTATTACTGTTGTGAACTAACGATGAATGTCTAGATTTATACATATGAATATGCTCAATTATGGAAATTTACAAGAACGCTTTTATACAATTTAAACAAAAACCATATTGTTGACTCATTTAGGCGCCTCGTTGTTGAAAAGAAACTAAATTTAGCTAAACAAGTTTAAATTCTACACATTATATTCATAAAAAAAATGGAATTACGACGTACCGGGTATTTTGGGACGACGTAAGCCTAAAACTACGCTTTTTGGCTTCGCATAACATATCAGAAATTAGTTAATCCTACGAAAAAATGCTTCAACATAGCATAACCAAAGCTAAACTGTACCGTGACTAAAACATAAGCTTAAAAATAGATATTTGCTGCAAACGAAATAAACTTTACAACCAACTGAAGGCATTCTGTTTTCTAAAAACGATCAACTTTATTTCAACACTGACTACTCAACTATAAACCATGGGTCGTCGCTGTTGGTGTATGAACTCCTGTTCCACCCGGGAATCCTTGGGCACCACATAGAAGAGCAGGGCTCCGCCCGATACGAAGAATCCCTTCTCAGCGATGATCTCGGCGAGCTGCTTTTCAACGGCTACCTTGTGGACGCAGCCCACCTTGCGGTTTTCATAGTACACGTTCACGTTGCCCTGGCGGTAGCTCTGTGCCTTATCGCAGGGCAGCGGTTCGGCGAACAGCGTGGCCAGGCAGTCCTGCATGGTCGCAGTTTCCGGCAGCTTCTGCTGGAAGTCGCTGAACAGGAACTCCGGATAGGAAAAGGCGGCGGGCCAGACCAACGTGCTGCCATCCTCGTCCAGATGCACTGAGTGATCTTCCAGAGGGAGAAACTTGGGTTGCAGTAGCTCCTCGGTCAAAGCAGCCTTCTTGCCGACCCGTTGGTCGTCGAACTTAATGGCCCGCTGCTCGATGGCATCGCGGAGCCTGTGGAAGCGGGTAAGGCGGCGCTTCGCCTCGGCAGCCTCCTTGCGCTGGTTGCGCTCGATCTCTAGCTGCAGGAACAAAAATGGATTAGCGGGATTTAAATCTAGCGGGAGCACTCATTCTCACCTTCTTCATCTTGTTCTTGTGCAGCAGAGCATTGGCCTCCTTGTGGTCTACATCCACCTCGAGCAGCTCCTCGCACATCTGGGTGCACACGTCGAACCTCTCCAATTCGTAGGCACATTGAGCCGACCTCCAGCGGGCTTTTGTGTAGTCTGGCTTAAAGAACAAGGCACGCTGGGCGTCACTCAGCGAGGATCTATAGTTCTTGATAAAGAAGTGGGCGGCCGAGCGATTGTTGTAGAGCACGGCCAGCACGTCAGGGTTCTCCGTCTTGGATTTGATTCCCTCGGTGAAACTGTAGATTGCCATGCGGAATTTCTTGTGCTTCATGTAGAAGTTGCCGTCCTCCTTGTAGTTGAGCGCCAGCTCGTCGCGAGTGTTCTCCTCTGGGTCGTATTTAAGCTTCTGCAACCCCTCGAACATAGGATGCACGTCGTCCCCGGGCTGCGGAGCACGCTTCATGAAGAACGGATGCTTGTCCATCTCCTCTTGCCAGCGGTCCTCCGGCCAGCCCTCCTCGTAGCGCTTCTTCTCCAGCCCATCAATGAATGCGTCCAGGTCGGCGTCCAGCTGGGCCGCCAGCTCCAGGCGCTCCTCCTCTGTCCATGTTCGTTGCGCGGCCAGTTCCTCCATTTGGTCCAATCAGAAAGAGTGTGACCGCCGAAAGACTATTCAAATATACCAACTGGCCTTTAAAAATATACCAAAATAAAAAAGTTTAAACTTTTAATTATGAAAAGTTTGTCTGGGTGTTCATATTGCAAGGATTTAGATCAAAAGGATAAAGCGGATTATAAAAAAAACATTCAAAAGAGAGTGCTTAGTATTCCACCTCCTTCCTGAGAGTGACCGTATGCCGCAAAAATGCTCGTCGTGCCTCCAAAGTCATCGATGAATATCGGCAGCGCCGGCAGTGTTGACAAACGCCCAGACCCAGACCCTCCATTGGCAGAGACGCGACTGAGCTGAGACGTATCGTTGGCAGAGACGCGACTGAGAAATAAAATTAAAACGTCGACGTTCCTTCCTCGCAGAAGAAACCAATCAAAATAAAAACAAACAGAGCGTGCGTTCGCGCCAAATACTTAACAACAATTAGCAAACGAAAGAAACAAAGTGAGTGTCGTCGGGAAGCGAAAGCCCGAGCGTCCAGTTTGGCACTTGGATCCACATCCAGTTTTTGCTAAGTTAACTCTTGTCTCCCCGTCTTGTCCCCTCAGTGCATACCCTCACGGCGGCCATTGAGATGGACAAGCTGGATGCCAATCTTGAGCAGCAGTTTGATCTCAATCTCATCGAGGCTGTCAAGCTGAACCCAGTGATATACGACAGGTCGCACTACAATTACAAGCACTTTGTGCGCAAGGCCCAGACCTGGAAACAAATCGCCGAAACTCTCGGTGTGCCTGGTAAGTGAAATTCGGCTGGTTTTTGGCTACGGGTTTTCAGCTTTCTGTCCGTGCCCCAACCAGTCAATTGATTAATTCTCTAAGGGGGACAGGGAGCGAAAGACGAAAGTCGACGACGACAGAAAACGACGCAAAAGTGAACGGCGACGCGGCGCAGTAGCTGGCTGATGGTTTTGAAATTTCAGGGGCGGATTCGTTTGGAAGGGGGTGGGCCACAACAAATCCTGAATAGGTTTCATTTACGAGTAAAAATATTTTTTACAATTAATAATAAAACGAGACCAAATGAAAAGATCATTTAAACTATTTATTTAAAATATTAAAATTTAGCACATTTTAATCAATCAATGACTTGATTTGCTTGCTTTTAAAAACTTTAAATCACTAACATAATCCCAAAATGTTTACTCTCAATAAGACACCAAATTCTTAATTGGGATTTTAATTTCAAACAGCTAATGCTGTAGGGTTTGCTTTGTGTTTTAAATATAATTTGGAATAGCTCGCCCCTTTTGGGCGCTAATGCTCCGCCCCTGCCTGCTCTGTCGGTGTGAAGACCTCTGTGGCAGTGTGCTCAGTCGATATTTTTGAAGTTGCTGTACTTTGCCGTCGCGTCGCAGTAGTTGTCTCGCTCGCACAGCAGCTCTTCTGCTTGCGCCAGCGTTTATTTTTGTACACTGCGGCTGCGGGTTGTTCTGCCTCGGCCGACAGCTGACTCGCTCACACACCTTCGAATGCGTGTATACATACAGTGCTGGGCTTAAGTATTGGCAGTGCCGATTCTTTGGAAAAACATTTTTTTTTATTTTTATATATTGCTTACATAATATGTACATTATTTTTTAGTTTGTTGAAACCAAATTTATAGACCAAAAAGTTTATTAAGCAACAAAAAATATTTTATATGTTAAGGTACTTTTATGCAGCAGAATATTTCATAAAGCTATCAAAAGATATAAATATCATATTTTAAAAATGTCAACTTTGTAATTTAAAGTTTTAAGGAAACGTTAAATACGTTTAGGTGTGCCAATACTTTAGACACCCACTGTGGTTGCCGGAGACCGACCAGGCAGCTTTCGTTTCGTTTTCATGAGTATACCAACAAAACTTACCGTTTATCCCACCCCCTCGCCGGCCTTTGATCGAACCCTAAATTTTCGCCTATATCACAGCACCTTTTTTATTCGGCTTTCGATTATGCAAGGCGGAGACGGTGGCTCGAAAGCTGAAATTCAGCCAAGTCGTGCCAGCAGCAATGCAATGCCACAGGTTTCCGTCTTCAGGCAGAGGCCGCGGGCAGAGGGAGTCGAAGTCGACAGCGACACCGTCACCGTCACGTCAACGTCTCTGCTGGCGCTGGGAAGCTGCTGCCCTCTGCCCGCTGTTGCCTTCTGCCACCGTCTCTGCTTCTGCCAGCGGTTTGTTTTGGTTTGCGATTTGATGTTTCTAGCAGATGCGTTTCAGGGGTGGGCTAGATGGGCCAGTAGTTCTAGTTTCTGCAGACGGAAGAAAAATCCCAAGAAAACCTGGCAGGTGTAATCTCAAAGAGTTCGAAGAATGTTATTTTATTTTGGTTTTGATATTAGCGCTTAGATTGATATGTATTTTTGTACTTGTATCGTTAGGAAGATAAGAAAATTAATTAAATAAATAATATTTATTTACTCTCAAAAAACTGGTTAGTCATAAAATACTTATTATATTAATATAAGAAAGTTTATACTGGAGTAAACATTTATTAGTGATTATTTTGTGTACATATATATTGGACAGACTTATGTGTACGAAGTATCTTAAAAGGGATTAATCATAAGTAAAGAAAAACGCAGTAAGACAAACCAAACATTTTAAAACCATTATCTAAGTAGAAATAAAATAACACTGTTGAGAAACCTTAATGTTGACGATCTCATATGTATGTACCTGCATTGAAAAAGATTGTGAAATATGTTTACGACCAAAACCAACCCTTTATAATTACTAAATGGTTCGCCTTGTCTATTGCGTTGCAGAACAAAAATGTACCAAACGCTGGAAGAGCTTGCGCGACAAGTTTGCCCGCGAAATGAAACTATGCCAGGAATCGCGCTGGCGCTACTTCAAGCAGATGCAATTCCTGGTGGACTCCATTCGCCAGTACCGAGAGTCGCTGCTGGGCAAGTGCGCCAACGGCAGTCAAAATGCCAACCAGGCTGATCCGTCGCAGCAGCAGCAGGCGCAGCAACAGACCGTCGTGGACATATTCGCTCAGCCGTTCAACGGCAGCGCCACAACCTCAGCTCAGGCACTGACCCATCCTCATGGTAAGTTATCGAGCCTTCGAGCATTTGCGATCACAGCTAAATATGCTTATCTCTTACAGAAATCACCGTCACCAGTGACGCTCAGCTGGCCACTGCCGTGGGCAAGGACCAAAAGCCATACTTCTACGAACCGCCGCTCAAGCGGGAGCGCAGCGAGGAGGAGCACAGCGACAACATGCTCAACACCATCAAGATTTTCCAGAACAACGTCTCCCAGGCGGTAAGCGCCGAGGACCAGAGTTTCGGCATGGTTGTCACGGACATGCTCAACACGCTGGGCGTGCGACAAAAGGCCGAAGCCAAGGTGCACATCATTAAGTATCTGACGGATATGCAGCTGTTGGCCCAGCACAACAAGTACTAACTGTCGGGCGGCTGTCATCGGCAGCTGCTGCAGCTGCTCCAACTAGAGAGCGTTCTGCCCTGAGATCAAACGAGAACGGACCAGCGGCCACCCACATCCACACAGGCCGACGGTCTTGTGCGGTCATTCATAGTTCATAGGTCTTAAAGTCAAACTACAGAATAATATTAGACGTAACTCCCCACAGCGTGTACCCACAACGCGTAATTATACTTCCCCAAGCCCAAAACGTAGACAAACATATATATTTATATGCTTAGTTGGCCCCATGATCGGTGATTCAATTCGCGCCCAGTTCTCAGCTCTGTACAAAAAAATACGATTGAAAAATAGCGATTCTAGAATTATGAGTAGTTTGTTAAACGACCGCGGAAACAATTCATGTGCAGCGTACTGTAAATTTTTGACTACGATTTAGTTATAACTTGCCATCGGGTCTTAGCTCTGTAATTAAGTACACACATAAAAGTTATTTTAATTTTATAAGTTCTGTTGTAATATGCTGAAAACGCTTGAAAGATACTTTGAAAGGCTTTTATTAAGTATGACAAAAGGAAATATTAAACACCTTTTTTCATAGTGAGCGTATATTACACACTTTACACGGATACAATCGAAATAGTTGCCGGCGACGCAAGTTGCTTACCATTTTCATTGATTAATTGTGCAATTATTTGGTATTAAAAAAAACATTTGAAAAGTAACAGACTCGTTTCAATCGGGGCGGTGTGGCAACGCTGCCGGCCAGCGGTATAAACAGAATCAGCTGTTCGGCTAGGGACTGATTTTATGTAATTGAAATGGCCACGAAATTGGAAAATGCTGACTCAAAATCGAGTAGTTTAAAGAACACACTAGATGACGCGTGGGCAGTAAGTAAGTGGCTGCTGTGAAAGAACCAGAGTTTAAGGGATTTCCCTTTCAGATTCGGCCCTGTCACTTGTACAAAGAGGAGTACGATGACTGCACGAGCTTCAAGGCCCGCTTTCATCAGTACTTCATATTCGGCCAGGATACTGACTGCTCTCAGTGGCTGACTGATTACCAAAACTGTGAGCGCTATCAGCAGTCCAATGGCAACGATGTGGCGGCCGGAGAGGCGGTGGTCAAGAGCGAGGAGGAACGCCGTCGGGTTCGCTTGCGCGCCCACTTTGCCAACGACACATGGCAAAAACGGAAGCAGCCTCCGCAGGATTGGGCCGCTCCACTGCCTGACTGGATGGAGAAGCGCAACGAAAACACCTATCTGGAGCTGAAGCAGAGGGAGCTCTCCGGCCAGGAGGTGCCGAAGGGGGAAGAACGCTCAATGTGTGCGATTATGTGAAATATATAAGTAGCTAAGGAAACAAAGACTATTATTTAAGGACTCAATTTTATCTCAATAGTTTCAGTTAACTTGTAAATCAAACGATTCATGTTCGGCCATCGGACTTGCGATGGTCTGGCACCACTGTCAGCTGATTTTCTCGATGTAGTCATCCTAGCTAAATCCGACGTCAAAATTAGCTAAAAATAGCTAAATTAGCATTTGATAAAAGAATATTATTTTTTTTTTATGTTCGTATTATGTACTTTGTTTTATTTGTCGTGCAGGTTTTCGTTAAAAAATACTTGATTTCAACTCTAATTTACTTGTTGGTAAATATGTAGTAAACTTAAAGATTAAATATGAAGTTGAAAATAGCCAAGAAATCTCAGAAAACAGACAAAACCGGCTACAAGATAGCTGAAATGGCAGCACTTCCTCTGCGATACCTCGGATACGGATACCTTCTATCTTTCTTCCTCATCCGTACCAAACTCTCCAGCTTTGCCTAAAATGCTAAAGGGTAGTACACTGAAAGCCCTGGACGTCAGAATCCTAAGGTCCCCTTATTGAAACAAGGTCAGCAGGTAAATGTAAATTACATAACCCGGAGGCCGATGTCAAGCCCGTAAGATTGGGGCAACCAAATTGACCGTGCCACTCAGATTGCTCTTCTCCTGTTGCAGAGGAGGCCAGCAGCGCAGCTTCGCCAGCAGCATCCACAGGTCCTACATAACCTTTAATGATTTCCGCAACAAAAACCGCTGGTACACCAAAAAGGAGCTCGTGGGGTAAGTCGGCGGTCTGCGCATGGTGAAGTCATCACTAATTTGGCTATGCAGGTACTCCATGCAGGATATGTACAACGTGGTCTCCGACGTCAGCAACTACCACAGGTTCGTGCCGTATGTGAAGCGCTCCCACGTCCACACCCAGGATAGTGGGGGCTTCAAAGCGGACCTCATAGTGGGTTTCCCGCCGCTGAACGAGGCATACACTTCGCAGGTCACCCTAGAGTCGCCCAGCTTGGTCAAGTCCGAGTGCCACGATGGACGCCTGTTTAACTACCTTCTGAACGAGTGGCGCTTTAACCCGGGCCTCAAGGACATACCCAACTCCTGCGTGCTGGACTTCAAGGTCTCCTTCGAGTTCAAGTCGCTGCTGCACAGTAACGTGGCCAACCTGTTCTTCGACCTGATCTGCGACCAAATGGAGAACGCGTTCATCCAGGAGGTGCGCCGGCGGAGTGGTCCGCCCTCGATCCGCTCCCACGTCCTGACCTCGCAGCGATCTTGACCAGAGGGCGTGGGCTATGGTGGCCTTTAATTTAAGTTGAAATTGTGTATATTGCGTTGACATAGCCCGTTGTTAGTACAATTAGCCGAATTGTAAATAAATTGTCGATCGAATTGTGCAAGAACGGACCTCTACCGACACCAGGCACCAATTGAAACAATACACGAGTACAAAGAACATAAATTAAGTACTTTAATTTGGTTCACTTAACATAATATTCAAAATCAATCATTTTCTTTAACAGTCTCGTTTTGGGATTAGTAGTGGGCCACAGATAACGGATCCGCAGATTACATTTAAAGTGATGTACAATTGCCTAATTGACAGCTTCTCTGTGATGTTGAAAACTTAGGAATTAAAATAAAATTAGTTTGGAATGGCATCGTTTAAGTTGAGAGAAATACGTAACATCCTCAAATTGCATACACTACAGTACATTAGACTACAGGCTTACCATATAGAAGTCGTTATTATCGTGCATCGTTAGTATATATTTTACTCGGGGTCAGGGCAGTTAGTATTTGAGTGGGAACGCTACGATTACTCCGTGGAGGGGAGGCTAAATACAAGAGTCTACAATTGTATCTAACAGATACATGTTACCTACGTTCTACAACTATTTCGCTAAGCTCTCTACATTACTTTATACAGGGGTGTGTAGCAACGAACTCTACTTAGTTTGCGCAGTAAAAAAGTCTGACTAAGTGTTAGATGTTCATTTCTAAATATTGTCCAGTGAGTGCGCGTGCATCTACTCTCGGGCAAACAATTAGGCTATCAATAGGGAGTTAACAAATTTTTAAGGACGAGGCCAACATCTGATAATGCAATCGAGGGTAAAGGTACAATAGCTTAACAATAGGCGCCTAGACAGACGAGCTAAAACAATACTTTAGCACGAAGACGGGGGCGGAAATAACACAAGAGAAACACACAATTATTTTCGGGTCACGAGTGAGAGGGTGTTGGAAGGGCATGGCACCAAATGCAACCATTTAGAATGGTTAAGCGCAATACGCAAGCCCTACAAAATATCACTTTTTCGACGGCGGTAGGCCGCCAGATTCCTTAACTCTCAGTTGTGCTTGGCCCGCCTGCCAAACATGTATCCCTTCCAGCGCTCCGCGGTCTGCGCGATCAGTGGGTCGCTGTCGATAGTTGCCAGCAGGAGCAGCTGGTTCACGTGCGTCGCATGGTAGTCCCAGCGCGCCAGGTTGGGGGCCACGCCCAGGCTCAGGTGACGCAGGTCGTAGCTGGTGCCGGAGCCAGTGTCGTAAAGCAGCAGCATCTTCTTCAGCGAATACATGCCCTGGGCGAAGAGTTTCCCAGCCTCGCGGGCGATTTTGACAGGAGCCGTGCTGTTGAGATCGTAGAGACCCAGCAAAGAATAAATAAATCCGTTCAGCACATACGAAGGCGGCGTGGTGGGATACTCCTCGTACCTGTGAAGTGAGAAATTAATTGTCTGAATCAGATCAAATAAAGAACAGGAAGAATGAATATTGTTCATTACCCTTTTTTTGAGATGGAAGTTCATTGTAAGAATTCACGAAGATTAAAATGCAAGAAAAGTGTAACCTATCTTAAGGTAATCTGGAGCAAACTAGTTTAATAAAACGTTATCCAAGTGATGTACATTTTTCTGATAGT
Source organism: Drosophila gunungcola (assembly GCF_025200985.1). Classification (NCBI taxonomy): domain Eukaryota; kingdom Metazoa; phylum Arthropoda; class Insecta; order Diptera; family Drosophilidae; genus Drosophila; species Drosophila gunungcola. The sequence goes on along the minus strand of NW_026453170.1, from coordinate 1,729,557 downwards.
CAAGGAAATTCTGCATCAAATAATAGACAACATAATTCACTTTCTGTAATTTTACCCAAAAACAAAACACTTGAAAATATTTGGGTCAAGTTTTGTGGGTCATATTGAAATTTGTAGTGACAATTCGAGCTACTTGAGCTGCATTTAGTTTGGGTACCCAAATGACCGACCCACTATGGGTACCCATGCAGGCTCTAATAAAACACTTATCTTCATCAAGTACTCCCTTAAATTTACTCACCAGTAGAACTTATCCATGAACTGCGCCAGAACACCGCCGTCCCGTGAGTAGACCCTGTAAGGTTGCAGTCCGGCTGCGGCCGCCCGAAGGTAGCGTTCATCCCCGCCAGAGTGCCAGTAGGCGCGTGCCAACACCGAAATGCTGTGACCCTGCCCCATAGCCGATATCCAGCCGGGACGCAGCTCGGCGAAGCCGTTGAGGCTGCGACGCACAGGATTGGCCCAGCCACCCGTCTTGGGGTCCTGATTGTGGACAAACCACTCTGCCGCGTCGTAAAAGTGAGCCATGTGGTCGCTGGTGGACAGAGTAATGTTGTCGTAGAAGCCCAGACCCAGGAAGCCGATAGCTAAGACCTCCAGGTCGGAGCGCCGAATCTTCAGTGGCGAGCGCTTGTCCCCCAGGACGATGCCCTTCTGGACGTCGATGTGCAGGTCCCGGGTGATGTGGCGCCACTTGTTTAGCGCCGATCCGCCCAGTCCGTAGTATATGTTCGAGTCCTGCACGCTCAGCAGCAGGTCGGCGGGTATGTAGTGGAGGGTGTAGCTGTGCCGGGTGTCCCGGTTCTGGACGGTGACCATGAGGCTGCTGCTGTTGGTGACCAGCAGTAGGTCCACGCTGAGCAGCAGGTCCAGCGTCTGATTGAGGGCGATGCTAATGGCGCCCTCGTAGCCAGGTGCCGTCTCGAACTGGACCACGCTGGTGTTGAACTTGTGGTGCCAGATGCGGGTCATGTTGCTGGTTCTGGGCGTGCTCCAGTCCATCTGGTTGCCATCACCGTCCTCCAGCACTCGCACCCTCGGCGCCGGCTCCGTGAGATTCTTGCTGTAATGCGACAACGCGAACTGCGCAATCTGGGTGGGGTAGAAGTAACCGCGCTTCTCCCACTGCGTGCTGACCGGCACGCCCTCGGCCGCGCTGATGCACTTCACGCGGTCGCGCACCTCCACGTTGTAGTTCTCGAAGTACATGAAGACACCGCGCGCATCGTACTTGCCCTTGGGCAGGTTCACCTTGGCCGTGCTGTGCATCCAGTTGAACCGGGCCACCTCGCTGCCGCCGGTGGAGACCGCTCCGCTGACGTCGAAGTAGTTGCGCAGGAAGGAGAACGGCACATACACCTCGTTGGCGTTCTCGTCCCGCTTGCAGTGCACGCTGTATTCCTGGTTGATGGAGCACTCAATGTCCTGCAGGGCAGAGGCCTCTCCTCCGTTGGAGGACTGCCTGGCTGTCCGGTCCAACGGGCGCATCAGGTCCGGCGAGAAGGAGAAGGCGGCGCAGCGCATGTAGACGCCCAGAGTGATCACCACCACGGCCACGGTGAGGATGAGCAGCACGGCTTTCAGGTTCAGTCGCATGATGAAGAAGACCAGTGGCTCGCGTTGCTAGGGATTCGGGAGACTGAGGTTAGCCAACTGTTGGCCTGTCGGAATCGAGATTCTTACCTTAATCCCCTGGGGTTTTCGTGGCTCTTGGTTTTTCCTGCTTACTGGGGGCTCGGGCGCGGCGAAGGCATCTCTCTGGCTGCTGGAATATTTGGACATCCGGTTGGCGGTCCTCTACAGTTTTCCACTGATCTTACGACTGACTACGGTGAGTCATGCTCTAAAAATAAGATTGTTTGCTTCTGGCCGATGCATGGCTGACAAATAGATAAAGGTGCACCAGTGCTATTCGCCCTCTCTTTCACCACCGCTCTGCAAGTAAAATTCAATCTGCAGGGCCAAAGGCTCCGCGATTTCAGGCTTGGGCCATAAAATGTCGATCTTTCAGTTCCCGCAAATGCTCCCTGAACATATTTTATTTATTTTTCTGAAGATTTTAGCCGATTATCTGGTGAAGCACTGCGAAAAAACAGCAAGTACAATACAGATGAGCGAATGTTTTGACATATCACAAATGGGCGGCCTCTGCACGTCGATAGTCGTGAAAATCGATAGCGTCGACAGGTCGGCGATTAATCAATAGTGCAATGTTTACAAAATACTTCAGGTGCATGTCGCTGAGAGGGCGATTTTAACTAGTTTTAGTCATGTCTAGTCGTAGTTTAAGTGCAATTCTCCTGCTCCTGGGGGCGTTTGTGGCCACCTGCCACGCCTCCAACGGGGACCGCACCCAGTTTTTTCACAACTGTCGGCAAAACTGCGAGCGAACAAACTGTTCGGCTGGTAAGGTCTCTGAATCCCATTTCTTGATATCCTTGTGAGCGGACGCATCCTTTGCAGATGGCCTGGAGATCCAAGAGCAGGCGGTAAAGTTCTACAAGCAGTCGGTGTTTGATCGGCTCTTCCAGTGGAGCTGCGCGGACGAGTGCCAGTATGGCTGCATGTGGCGCACGGTGTTGGCCTTCTTCGAGCGCGGATGGCCCATTCCGCAGTTCTACGGCAAGTGGCCTTTCCTACGACTGCTGGGCATGCAGGAGCCGGCCTCGGTCATCTTCTCCGGACTCAACTTCGCCGTACACCTGCGCCTGCTGCGAAAATTTCGGCGGGAAGTCCGTCCGGACAGTCCCTGCTACATGCTGACCCACATATTCGCAGTGGTAGGAATGGCTTTGTCACCAGGAACATGAATTAAGTTGCACTACTAAGTAAACTTATCTTCCCGCAGACGAGCCTCAACGGCTGGGTCTGGTCCGCCATCTTTCACACGAGGGACTTTCCGCTGACCGAGCTGCTGGACTACGCCTTTGCCTACTCCATTATCCTGTGCTCGCTGTACGTTATGGTCATGCGGATGCTGCACCGCTACTCCCTGTTTCTGCGGGGTGTGATCTCGCTGGCCTTCCTCTCCTACTACATTAACTACTTTGCCTACCTGAGCGTGGGCCGGTTCAACTACTCCTTCAACATGATGGTGAACGTGGCCACGGGAGTGGTCGCAGCTGTTGGCTGGTTCGTTTGGTGCCACTTCGTGCGCACTCGTAGGCCCTACTTCCGGAGGATCCTGCGCTTCTACGTTCTCATGGCTCTGGCCATGAGCCTGGAGCTGCTGGACTTTCCGCCCATTCTCTGGATTCTGGATGCACACGCTCTTTGGCACCTGGCCACGGTTCCGCTGGCATCTCTCTACTACGAGTGGGTACCAGTTAGTGTAAATTCTTTACATATAAACAATGGCTTTCGCTTTCAGCTTCATGATCGAGGATTGCCGAACCCTGCGAAAAGAGAAGGTTGCGGCTGGCGGCTATGCTTTCTACAACTAGGACTTTAGAGAATGGCAGATTCTGGTTAACGTCCTGTTGTCTTTCCTCATGAATTCCCTGCCTCTAGTGACAAAGCTTAACTGCCAGTTTAAATTTCTTCAGGAATTCATGCGGAAAGCATCTACGGCAATGATTAGATTTACACGCTTCATTTAAAAAGACATAATATAGACTTTATTACAACATTCAGTACTCCGCGCTACATTTGCCCGCACTGCGAAATGGTCACTGGCAGCTTGGGCTTGTTGTTGGGCCCCGTGGGCACGTTCTCGATCTTCCTCATGATGAGCAGGCCGTCCAGGACACGACCGAACACCACATGCTTCCCGTCCAGGAAAGTTACACTTGGCGCAGGTGATGAAAAATTGGCACCCGTTGGTCTCCTTGCCACTATTCGCCATAGACAGCAGTCCGGGCGAGTCGTGTTTCAGGGTGAAGTTCTCGTCTCCGAAGGTGCTCCCGTAAATGCTGGTCACGCCGGTGCCGTCGCCCTGGACAAAGTCTCCGCCCTGGATCATGAAGTCCTTGATCACCCGGTGAAAGCTAGCGCCCTTGTAGCCAATGGGGACTCCATCCGGTCGGTACTCGCCCGTGCAGAACTGCCGGAAGTTTTCGGCTGTACGGGGTACTGTGTCCGCAAACAGTTCGAATATCATCCGTCCGATCTCCTGTAACCAAAGTGAATTAAATCATGGTTAAAATAGTGTCTATGACGAGTGGGCTTGCAGGCTACCGTTGTGCCTACGGCAATGTCGAAAAATACGACGGGATTGTTGGAACTGCGCAGTTGCGACTGTATTTGATTCCAGTTTGGCATTTTGTCTTTTTTATAAACGTTTATCAAAACTATGAGATTGAATGCGCCGGCAGACTTTTGTTTACGTTTTATACGATGGCTCGATAACGATACACCAATAAGTATGTTGTATCGATAGGCACGTAGCCGGTCTTATCGATTAGCACACGTGTGCAGTGTGTTTGTTTTTATTTAGCTGTGCACAAATTGTTGAAATATTATTGTTATTTATAAAGGTGAGTTCATTTACGACTCTGCACTTTGGTTAACAAAGTTGAAGAGTACAGTGCAAAATTGAATGCTGACAGCTAATTTCTATAAGACATTCGATATTTGTTTAATTGAATTCAATAAAATTGGATTGTTTACGTTTTTTTTGTTGAATAGTCAAAAGCAATCATATTTTTAAAAAAAGTTAGCAATCAAAAAGTCATGTTTACACATAATCAAAAAGTTTAATCAACAATACTTTTGTTGAGCGTGTGACTGCATTCTGAACTCAACATACAACGTACATACATATGTGTAAAAAATGTAAATAAGCAGGGCAAAATTTTTAAATTTATCTTTTGACGCTTTACCAGGCTACCAGCTACCCACAAAACATCTAAGAGCTTTCCAAATTGCATTAAAGATGCAAATGCATATCCTTGTAGGAAACAATTTTAAAAAGTATCCTTTTTTTGGATATTGATAACGTATCTCCAATCTCTAAGAAGGTGGGGTCGGCGAAAACCTATTTTTTTTTGGTAGAACATATGTTTTCACATCAACCTATAAAATTTCTGCTGAATTTTTATCAATTCAGAGATTAATTCGTTTCAGGAATACCCAAAGTATCTTACTTATATTAAATTAGATGACATTCAGCAACATCTAAATCTAACCTTAGGCGGGCAAGTTATTAGAACGAAATTTAGAAGCATAGCCACCTTAAAAAAATTGATTCAAATTGACTTAGATAAAATTACAAACAAAAATACAATCTGAACAATTTAAGTGGAAAATGGTCTTTTTAGCTCGACAATTAAGTAAGTCGCCTCACATCGGATATATCTTTGAGCTTCGTGATGCGTTATGAAAATGGTATTTCAATCGAACAACGAGCTATAACTGGTATAAATCAAATTTTGGTAAAAAGGGTATTTCTCCTTACAAACTACCGATAAAAATGAATATTAAGTGAAGTACTATGTAAGTAACATAACATGGCTGTGAACAATTCTTATTTAAAGACCCCAACCGCCCAAAAAAGACACTCTGTAGTGTTTCAGTTGTATAATTTTTGCAAAATGTGCATAACAAATGCCAAGTTAATGTATATAAATAAGTGCTTCGTTCATGATAGTAACTTAATGTAGATACAAAATATTAGCAATTACAAATGAGTCTATGATTAAATGACATGAAATTCAGCAAACAACGTTGACCCTTAAAATAGAGGTACTTAAACTCAAACTGAGCAATGTTAGTCGCTAGACTTTAGGTACACGCCTCTTTTCAGCTCGATAGTTAATACTAGGTAGAGGTAAATCCGCGAATGCCTTCCGGCTGGGCGTTCAGTTACTCGCCTCGTCCGTGTCGACGTCGGATATATCTTTGAGTTTCGAGTTGCCATTACTGTTGCTTCTTTCATTGTCGTCTGCCGCTTTCTGAAAGTTCTCCTGCAGAGTTTTGGGATCCACGACCAGGATGGGTGTACACCCGTCCATAAGGTGCTCACTTTGGCTCTGGTACTGCTCCCGCGAAATGCTACGAGTGAAGGAGAAGCGCAGCGACTTGGTGCGTGTCAGCTTCTTCTTGATTGGCGGCTTGCCGGCGACAGGAGCCATTGGCTCCGAGCTGGTCCGCTCCGAGCCCTCCGGCGTGGTGGGCACAGAGCTGGACTCCAACTGGTGGTCCCGCAGTATTTCCTCCGCGAAGCACTTTATCTGGCTCCAAGCGTCCAGGATGTCCTTTTCGGTGGCGTGCTCGTAGGTGACGCAGAATCGGATCACGTAGCGACCGTTGAACTTGGCCGGCGTCATGTGCATCTTTCCCGAGTGGTTGATCTGAGCCAGCAGCATGTGGTTCGGCTCGTCGCCAGTTCTGTAAAGAGGGTCGAGTAATCCATTAGTCTCCCAGAATAAAACAGGACTGAGCAAAGCCAAGTAACTTGCTGTAGCAGAAGAATAGCATAGCATAGAGCATCTGTCGTCAGTTTCTGTAATCATTGATTTCTCTTCACGCATGACTCGGTTATTTTTCAACTCAACTTCTCTTTACTTGTGTTTGTGTATTTATATTCCTGAACAGGATCAACTACCGAACTCTTTTTTCTATCTGTTATACTCTTGTGCATAAATCTCGAAAATATTTTACAGCCCTAACACCAATCTATCTAAATTATGTAGCGAAAGATACTGCCTACCCACTCCCAGGTTTTCATAAAAATATGTAATAGGTGTGTTTCAACTGCAACTGCAATGTTTTTGAACATATCCGCCTTAAAAAAGGCAGCTGTAATTGAATTTTCCTAGCCTTACATGACTTCAGCATAGATTTTTTTTGAAACTTTGTAAAACTTTAAGCACGCCTGCTCACCCTTGTCTTCTGAAAGCTAACTAAACTTATTTTACAATAGCCTAATATTCTTGTTAAGACTGTATAGACCATTTATAAAATCTCTCTTATATTGTTTTTGTTTATTGGATTTGTGCCATTGGCTACATCCACTAGAACTAGGAGTTCCAACGAAGAATTTTTGAACTAGTTTGTTCATTAATTCATTAAAAATACATAGCATTTTTTCCGTTTCGTAAACATTTTAAAGCCACAAGCTAATTTTAAACAAGTTGAGTTGCTCGATAATAAAAAATAATGACTTTATCCAAACCATAAATAGCGCCTTAGGAATTACATATGCATAATCCTTATAAAAAGGTTTACTTTGGAAAGTTCCGGTTTGAAAAATTTAAATGTGTTATTGAGGCCAAGAATTTAAAGTTTTTTTTGGGAATGGAAAAGGCGTGACAAAACTTTAAATCAAGCAAACCCAGCTAATATTCACATTATATTAAAATAATAATGTTAATGTTGTAAGACTTACCGCATTCTGAAGCAGACCAGGCCAAGGTGGACATCGTTTCGGACCTCGAATCGCTCGTCCTTTCGCACCAGCATCTCAAACTTCTTGGCCAGAGCCATGTGATTGCGGATGTACTCCTGGAGGCCCCTGATGCCGTACGTCCTGAAGACGAACCAGAGCTTCAGCGCCCGGAAGCGGCGGCTCAGGGGTATGCCGTAGTGGCGGTAGTCCACTCCGCTCAAGTGCTCGTGCCGCAGGTACAGGGGATTCACGTTGAGCGCGCTCTTCAGGTTCATCACATCGCGCACCCACAGGGCGGAGGCGTCGAAGTTCGTGAGCAGCAGCTTGTTGGGATTCGTGTTGAAGGAGTCGGCGTACTCCAGGCCGGCGGAGAAAACCCGCATCTCGGGCAGGATGAAGGAGTTGCCCGCGTAGGCGCCGTCCACGTGCAGCCAGATGCTGGACACCTGACGGCACACCTTGCCGATCTCCGTGATATCGTCAAAGGCACAGCCGCCGGTGGTGCCAACGGTGGCCACCACGAAAAAGGGCGTCAGTCCGGCGTTCACATCGTTCTGAATGGCCTGGCGCAGCAGGTCGACGCGCATGCGTCCATGCTCGTCGGCATCGATGATCCGGAGCTTCACCAGCGCCATCTTGGTGGCCTTCTCCACGGAGGAGTGCGCCTCGCGGCTGGCGTAGGCAATCAGACTGGGCAGAAAGACGCTGTCGTGGACGCTGGTCTGGCCCTTCAGCTCGCTGATGGCCCGGGCGCGGGCTGTGATCAGCGAGACGAGCACGCACTCGGAGGCGGATCCCTGGAGGGCGCCGCCGCCCGTGCTGCCCGGCGCATCCGAAACGAAGGCCTTGGGCAGGCCGAGGGCCTTGGCGTACCAGTTCATCACGATCGTCTCCAGCTCGGCCGCCGCCGGACAGCTGGCCCAGCTGAAGCCAATCGATCCGATGGCACTGCTCAGCATGTCGCCGAGGACCGAGGGAAAGGAGTTGCCCGAGGGGAAGTAGGCGAAGAACTTGGGGTGGTTCCAGTGCACCACGCCAGGCATGATCTTCTGCTCGAAGTCCTCGAGCACGTCCTTGAACGACTCCGGCGACTGAGGAGCGTCGGCTAAAAAGATAAACAGGCAGTCCGGGGATTAGTGGGATGGGTCTTAAATATTTCTTTTATCACCCATAAATTTGGGGGGGGGGGGCAGCAATAGGCAAAGGCAATATTTATGGCACGTCTGTTGTTTTTGGCAGTGAGTAGAAAGATCAACAAGTAAGTCTATACGCAAGGTGTGTGTTTGCGTATGCATAATTAATTGATTTGTTTAGTTGAACTCGGGATTGCGGCGTCCATTCCGGCGTAAATATTTAACTTAGCCAACTGCGCGGAATTCGCCAGAAATTCGCCAGCGAGATCTACTCTTCGCCTGCCAACTTCAGTGGTACCCGGTACCCGGAGATCGAAGATGGAAGATGGGAGATCGGAGAGGTGGCTGCTTCTGTGGCTGCCAAGTGTGCCCCAATTATGCCAGGCCCCCACCCACGCACCTCGATGCGGGGCACTCGAATCCGTGGGCTGGGGATTTTCGAATAGTTTACACTCGCACATTATTCACATGACTCTTCGGGCAGCGGGCAAAACAATTAGTCAACATGATTTAACAAGTTTTTGAGAGGCATTGAGTTGTGCCCAGCTTTCTTTGATTATTTTGCGCGAAGCGAAATATTTTCGGATTCATTGCTAATTTGTTTGGGCATAGTTAACAAATTAGTGTATACAATTTATCACTTGTTCTATAATTAAACTTTTCTTCTAGTTTTGAATGAATTTCAGCAAAAACAATCGAACAAAATAGATCTGACTAAGAAATTATCGTTGGTACGAAATTCACGAAGGACATTTGTAAATCCAGTCGTCTGTAGATTTTAAAACTTATAATTCTGTTTTCTTTAGTCAAGAACGTGGGAGCCAAAAAGTAAAAAGTATTTCTGACACTTTATGGGTAAATAACTATTGTAAGCCGATTTGAGATCAAGAAATTTTTGTTAAATCACAAAACAAACGCCAGGTTTTTGTATTCTAAATAACACTTAAAGTAAATAACTTTAATTTGATTGTCTAGCTTTTGCCAGGTATTTGATACTTTCACACGTATTTTTCATGCTTGCTCACCTGGTAGTAGTTTTTTTAGGTAACCCGGATCCAGAGTGGGCGCCACATCACGCTCCTCTATGTTTGTGCCATATTGACATATATAATCGATCACTTCCTTGCCGTATTTGCGAAACTCTTCCACATTCATTTTGTTCAATTTACACTTTTCGTTTGTTTTATTTATCAAACAGAGTTCGGATATTATTTGTGCTTGTACGTTTATCCTCAGAGCTTGAATACTAGGGTCCAACACAGCACACACTGACTTATCTCGATCACTGTTAACTCCCGGTTATCACGTAGCTTGCTCGTTGCAGCTCAGCTTCCTTGACGCGAATGTCTTGGCCAGTACGCTGCATACGTTTTTATATGGCCGAAAATCGCTCGCTCGATCGCCCCGATCGGGTACTCTCGGCCTCGCTCTTTTCTCGGCTATATTCCCTTCTCACACCTGCGAGGTGTTCGGCACTCTTACTGATGTTGGTTGTCTCGTGATCACACTCGAATTACCGACCCGGAGACTCGGACTTCGTGGGCTGGGAAACCCGCTTTGGTCATTATGGCCAATTCTCTCATTCCGTTCCCGACTACGGACGGAGCATTAGCTGGCTTGGCCAAAAAGTCCCTGGTGGGCAAGGGTTTTCAGCTTCTGGCTTAATTACACGGTGAGTTATTTGCCGTACGATTGGGTAATTAATGACAGCTTCAAATGTAAAATTGGTCGAATTACTTCATTTTGGTTGGTTATAAAATGTATGGATATTATTGGGAAATACACTAAACCAATTATTTTCGGCTTTGATGTACACATATTGGTATTACATACATATATTCAAAATCAGATAGCTTACTTAAAAAAGGAACCTCTTTCGCATTTGTGGTTTGGCCACTGTTGAAAAAGGTACTAGTTTTTTGGATCTAGGTAAGGTACACGGTATTTTAGAAAACAAGTACCTAGGTGAGGTAAAAGGTACACCATTTGAGAAGGTTCTAGGTAATGTAAAAATTACAATACGGGCTTAACAAACATCGTTCAATAATTTTGTTAAAATCTTCACGAAGTTGTAGATGAATTATGATATTGGCAATGAAGTCTGGGTGTAAAAACAAGTAAAAAGAAAAATCATATATCTTGCATATGCGTTTGAACTTTTCTTCAAGTTGCAGTCAAATTATATTTTTTATTATTGGCGAAAATAATGCAAAATTAAATTAAGTGGTAACAAGCAAATTAAAAAACAAAACGAAACAAACTATATTTCAGTGCCTAAATATTTAACATAACAAATTATTAAGACAAATAGTAATCTTTACCTATATGAAAGGTAAAAGGTATATAAAGTATCATAATTTCGAACCTAAGTACGTACATAAGTAGGTACAAGTATCGAGGTACAAACCAACAAACACTTTGGAGAAGTAAGTTCCTCAATTGTTTGTAACTCTCATATCCCACTAATTGCTGACAAGATTTTTATCGCAAATATTTACTTTTTTTTTTTTGATGGTACGCTTTAATTCGTAACAATCTTTATGTTACTATTATTTATATCTCAATTAATTAAGTTTAGAAATGCCACAGATAAATTTAATGTTATTTAAATTGGTTTTGAGCGTGTTCTCCTGGATTATTCTTTTTTCGTTCGGTTTTTCGGGGAACTTTTAGCGCTTTTTAGAAAATTTGTGACTTCTCATAAATCTGGCACGTGCAAAGAGTGAGCAAAAAGATATTTAAAGAAGAGAAAAAACTTGTTGCCTCTAAGCTCTTGAAGAATTACTGATACCTTCGTGGCTGATGTCTTTGGCACTAAATAGAAGGGGAATCACTCCAAGTACTCAAAAGTGGCAAACAATTGTCCAAACATTGACCAAATCTGTTAACGGAAATTGGCATGTACGAATGACCAATCCCTGGCAACAGGCGCAACTTGTGACGTAGCTGTGAAGAACGCCCATTGTTTCATGGAATCTCCAGCTAGGTGGAACACAAAAACACAAATATTAAAATAAACAAACGTTGCCAAATGAATTTCAACGATTTGTTCAGGTTACGAGGCGAGGGAACATGGGAGATAATAGGTGTGGGTGGTGAGCACGTATGAATGAATGGTTTTGTTGTGAGAGTCAGCTGGAGGTCCCCCGTAATTTGGCTGGGCGATAATTGCTGACGGTTGCTTATCTAACTCTGCCCAGTAATGATCTGACATTAGCTATGCTTACTTCCCAATCCATCATGTATTTTAGATTATAAGTCATCATCTATGGCTCCCCACTCCCTAATGGTACAGTGGTTGCAACTGTTTGTAGGTTAACAAATTGGGTAAAGTCAAATATTTACAATCAATTTAAGCAAAGTAAGCTTTAGCATAAGCATATTAAAATTTGTTTTTTGATCCACTGCAATTCCCATTTGTATCATGCAAATTGATATAAAAAATGTGATCTAATTTCAGTAGGGATAAAAAAAAACTTAATTATCTCACTAAGTTTACATTTTTAAGGAAAAACAATGACATTAAATCTAACTAGCAGCAACAGATCACAACGGGCGTAAACCCTTTGCAAAATAAAAGTAATAGAGGATTTCCAACATTTTATTGCTGTATACCCTATTTTAAGGAAGATATATTTACCAAACTTCGAAACAAAACCCTCAGCAAATAATAACTTCAAAGTCTCCCAAAGGGGGAAACTGGAAAATTTTGGCAAGATATATATCTACAAGACGCCGATTGACTTTTGGTTTATTTTTTACGGTTTTATTCAAAGCTCACATTATATGCTTGTCAGCTGATAATAAATATGTTTAGCATTAACTAATAAGTTTGTATGCTATTGTCACTAAACTATAAAATAGTAAGGATAACACTAAATTCCAATTTAGTTTCTTGGTTCGCAAGGTTTATTTTTGTTTTTAAATAAACGTCAGAAATAAACTCTGAATGTTTTTAAGCTTTTGAACAAAAATCTGGAAACATAACCGTAAAACCCGTTTTGATCCCTAGATACAAAGGAGGAATCAGATAATAGAATCGGGTTCTTATTTGGGTACTTCTTTTATCAATGTTTCCGGCTTTATAAAATATATTACTTGATAACCTGCAATTACCAAATACATTCATATTTTTCACTTTAAATGAACCCCAAAGCATTTTGTAACTTGTTCAGAGACTTAAGCCTAAGTTCTGTTAAGAAATAATCAGACTTCAACCACCGTAGAGAGGCTGAACCAAAGGTTGGTAAACATGGCTGACTCACTCGGCGCACGCGTCGCCGACTTGAGGAGATGCTCAGTGGGAGCAGAGTCCGCTGGCGGAGATTCGGAGATCGTGGGACAGAGATCGCCTGAACACCGTGACTTGCCGTATTGCTCTGCTCCTCTTTCGCGGCCCGAGCTTGGCCTGAACTTTCATTCACAGTACCAGCCACCGCAGATGACGTCTTGCGTCTAAATATAAATTCATATTCAGTTTACGCGGTCACACTTCAAAATGCTCGAGGTCCATTGCCATCATCCACCGAATCCATCCGCCTTCTGAAGCTGCTACATACATACGTGAGATCGGGGATGCGTGTTTGGAGCGCGGCTAACGCTTTTGTTGTCTACCCATTAATTATGGCAGTTGGCACTGCCTAACACCGAACACAGTTCCCAAAATGTTTCGATACAGTCAAAAATCGTTTATATTTATAAAGGAATTTATATAGGAATAAAATAGTCAAACAACATGGGTTATCATTGAATATAAATATTCCTCACAAATGTATACAAAAAAACATACATGATAAATTTTATGTCCTTGATTGAGAATTACCTTTTAGAAATCAACCGAAAAGTATTCTTTAAAAGGAAATTTTTTAACTGATTAACTGGTAAAATAAAGTTTTCAGTTTTTAGTTGGTTTCAATTAGCTTTAAAAAACAATCTTTTAATTTTAAGAGAAAGTCTGAGTTGTGATGAGAAAATTGTGTGTTGTTTAATCTAGTTTGATCTATCGAAAAGATTAAATAGGGAAGGTTGATTTGTGAACCTTCGGCTGTACGAGGGCTGCCTGTAGTTTTTCTTTTTTTGGTAAATTTGCATTTCTATTTTTTTTTTTATTTTTGATGGTGCGCACGCTTGACAACAGCTGACGGATATTGCATGCTAAGATTTTGTGCTCCGGGTCTCTTCTTCTGTATTTTCGTTTATTTTGGTGATTTCGTTTGAATTGAATTTTGCCAAATCATACCTTTGGCATTTCACTCATTCTGGTGCGGCTAGGCATGCTAATTTATGGGTTTGGATTTTATTTATTGATTATTCTGCGTGAGGTGTCAAAGATTCTGTCAATTGATATTTTGATTTTTATTGGCGCCAGAAACATATAATTGGGATTATTGGGCGAGTAAACAGTAAAAAACCTGTTTCTTAGTTTGAATTTCATGATATTTGCTCATTTAGAGTAAGATTAAATGGATAAAGTTTAATGTTTTTCGTTTTATGTTTTTGTTTCATAAGATCTCTATAGCCTAACCAAATATTTCAAATCAATCAAATTGAACTATATTTTGAGAATAACAATTTATCCACTCCTAACTGCCATGCGAATTGTTGTCTGGTAAATTTCCGCGAATTGTGTAATGTTAAACAATCCTAATCTATAGAAATGGCTCAGGTGTGTCCTCGTGTTCAGCTCGACGGCTGTGGCTCTAAAAGCCAGTGCCAAGACAACACATACGGCGAAACTTGCAGATGATCCACTTCGCACCTACAATGAGGTCGTGCGGAATTTGATAAGGAACTGGGAGTCTCCCGTGGTCTATCTTAGAGATCGCGGCTTTCTGCCCAGAAACTTCGAGGATACGTCGAAAATCAAACCGAATTTAGATGCCCTGGTGCAGCGAATGGAGAGGGCCAAAAGGCATCAGGCCAAGGGAAAAGACATTGTCTTAAAAATAAAACCCACAGAGATGGGAAACATTAAGCACCTGAAAAACTCTGCACGAAATCAACGTGGCATTCTGGCCGCCAAGGGCTCTGTGCTTTCCAACTTGGAGCAGTTGGAGGCCATAGATAGCAAGATGTCACAGTCGAATCCCAAGCTAACCGATCAGGAAGGACAACTGCTGGCCATGAAGCGGCGCTTGGAACAGTTGCAGCCAGGAGTGGTCCAGTCTGGAGCAGCAGATTAAAATAACGCCGGAGTCAAAGCTCCAGTAAAGTCAGCGCAAAGCTACGATGAGATATTGCAGAGAATGATTGAAAAGACCAGTCCACTATCCAAACAGCTATCCAGCTCGCAATTGCAAACCTCTGAAAATGCAGTAGAAAAATCGAACTTTCAAAGTGTTCAACTAGATGCCAAAGACGATAAGTTGATGAATTCGGCTCCAATGAATTTGAATACCTATAAAGCTTTCAGCTTTCTGCCCAATTCGATTCATAAACCCTTCATTGACCTGACCAAGTCTAGTCGAGCAGAAAACAAGAACCAAATGTCGGCCTCTAACTTTGAATCGAACTTGGCGGCGCCCAGGTATCTGAATTGGGACATGAAGAAAGGGCGACTCGACCATTACTCAAGTGCTGAAAAGGAGGCCTATCTGAATCAGTTGGTCAGAGTGTTCGGGCAAAATCTGGACTCCAAGGGGGCCCATCAAAAATGGGGATAACCCGTATTCTTAGAACACCAGGATCCCATCCAAAGACCCGCTAATAATTTAATGAAGCATTTGAAAATTTATGATCTCCGTTCGATGAGTCACAACCATTTCCATTTCCAATTCCATGACTATTTACAAAAATCCTACGTCATATCCATGGCATCAGCAAAACCAATTGGTTTTCTTTTGTTTACCTTGTGGGAGCGCACAGAAATCACAGGATATTTCTGTTTACCATTTGTCAGTACATATGCATATTATTGTTTGCAATGGCGAATCAACACATTGGTTGAACAACCATAAGCTATTGCAAATAAGAGGCCAAGACATGTTTTTGGATGACAGCCTGAGAAAAAATGTTCCACTGGAATTGAGTTGCGAAAAAAACATTCTTTAAAAACTAATAAATAATAATTTGTTGCAAAATATTTTAATTCACATATTTAGTGAGAAGTCATTCTCCAAAGAATTCAAAGACATATTTTGGAAATAATATTTATTGCATTTCATAAACAAGAAAGTAATTCGATCGATTGGCTACCACGGAACTTAGAGTACAAGTATTATAAGGGAGGTCGTGAGAAGCCTTGACTTTGGTGTCCCACCGCGTTGTAGATTGGTCTAGAATTCAACTAGGCGCCTTGCATAGGGAAGCGCTAATATTGTATTATATGTTTGTTTCCATAAACTGATTGGATATAATTAGTTGAGATTGTCCCGTGTGGCCGATGACTTGCGCACAACCATGGGCGATCGGCGAGGCGATCGCAGTTCCAGTTGCTGCTGCTGGCCATTCACGTTGTCCAACTCGTTTTCCGGCGAAGGGGAGGATCCGGCTCCGGAATTACGTCGCGACGACGAGGCCCGCACGTGGGTGTCCAGATGGCGAAAGCTGCAAAAGAAATATAGGGTTCTTTGGTTACAAAGGGGAAACTACAAGGGGAGTTATAATATTCTGGACATCATCTTATACATTATCATTGTTTTCCCGGAGACTTCTGCTTTTAGACATTGACTTTTAAAGGTTTCATGCCGACAAATAATAAGGCTTTACCACACCTGTAAAAAAAACCTAGTAAATCCAAATATTTTGAACTCAATTTACATTTTTTAATTTTCACCCATTGCTGTTTTTAGTTATTTTAAATATGCACATTTTCTTTTTTAATTTTTCTTTTGACTATTATCTGAATTGATTTCAATATCTGAGAATTTTATTTTAATCTAAAACATATTTAGATTATATAAAATGTATTTAAATCAAATAGGAACTATTTGAAATCTAATATTTATACCCTTGCAGAGGGTATTATAATTTCAGTCAGAAGTTTGCAACGCAGTGAAGGAGACGTTTCCGACCCTATAAAGTATATATATTCTTGATCAGCATCACTAGTAGAGTCGATCTAGCCATGTCCGTCTGTCCGTCCGTTTATATGCAAACTAGTCTCTCAGTTTTAAAGCTATCTGCATGAAACTTTCCCAAAAGTTGTCCTTCTATTGCAGATAGTATATAAGTCGGAACGAGCCGGATCGGACGACTATAGCATATAGCTCCCATAGGAACAATCGGAAAAATAAATGAATAAAAATTATAACTTTGCTGTTTTTTAATTTTTTGTTTAGTTCTTCGAGATATAGTAATGGTTTAATATTTCAGAATTACGGTTTAAATTTCATCAAAATCGGACGACTATAGCATATAGCTCCCATAGGAACAATCGGAAAAATAAATGAAAAAAAATTATAACTTTTCTGTTTTTTAATTTTTTGTTTAGTTCTTCGACATATAGTAATGTTTAATTATTTCAGAATTATGG